>NC_086446.1:100689130-101016380 GCF_028390025.1 Pseudophryne corroboree
GGAGAGAAGCAAACCTACTCACTGCAGCTAAGTTGCGCTTCTTAGGCTACTGGACACCATTAGCTCCAGAGGGATCGAACACAGGTACCTAACCTTGATCGTCCGTTCCCGGAGCCGCGCCGCCGTCCCCCTCGCAGAGCCAGAAGTACAGAAGCAAGAAGACATCGAAATCGGCGGCAGAAGACTCCTGTCTTCAGTTAAGGTAGCGCACAGCACTGCAGCTGTGCGCCATTGCTCCCGCAGCACACCCACACACTCTGGTCACTGTAGGGTGCAGGGCGCAGGGGGGGGCGCCCTGGGCAGCAATTAAGATACCTGATGACAAAAGTATACATATATACAGTCAGGCACTGTATATATGTGCGAGCCCCCGCCATTTTTACACATGAGAAGCGGGACAGAAGCCCGCCGCTGAGGGGGCGGGGCCTTTCTTCCTCAGCACACCAGCGCCATTTTCTCTTCACAGCTCCGCTGGAAGGACGCTCCCCAAGCTCTCCCCTGCAGTATACAGGTGCAATAGAGGGTAAAAAAGAGAGGGGGGGCACATAAATTTAGGCGCAGAGATATATATATATATATATATATATATATATATATATATATATATATATATAACAGCAGCTACTGGGTAAACACTTAGGTACAGTGTAATACCTGGGTTATATAGCGCTGGGGTGTGTGCTGGCATACTCTCTCTCTGTCTCCCCAAAAGCCTTTGTGGGGTCCTGTCCTCAGTCAGAGCGTTCCCTGTATGTGTGCGGTGTGTCGGTACGCCTGTGTCGACATGTTTGATGAGGAAGGATACGTGGAGGCAGAACAAGTGCAAATAGATGTGGTCGCCCCCGACGGGGCCGACACCTGATTGGATGGATATGTGGAAGGTGTTAAATGATAATGTAAGCTCCTTACATAACAGATTGGATAAAGCTGTAGCCTTGGGACAGTCGGGGTCTCAACCCATGCCTGCTCCCACAGCGCAGAGGCCGTCAGGGTCTCAAAAGCGCCCAATATCCCAGTTAGTTGACACAGACGTCGACACGGAATCTGATTCCAGTGTCGATGACGATGATGCAAAGTTGCAGCCTAAAATGACTAAAGCCATCCGCTACATGATTGTGGCAATGAAGGATGTGTTACACATTTCTGAGGAAAATCCTGTCCCTGACGAGGATTTATATGTATGGGGAGAAAAAGCAAGAAGTGGCTTTTCCCCCGTCACATGAATTGAATGAATTATGTGAAAAAGCGTGGGATTCCCCTGATAGGAAGGTAGTAATTTCCAAGAGATTGCTGATGGCGTATCCTTTCCCGCCAACGGACAGGTTACGCTGGGAATCCTCCCCCAGGGTAGACAAGGCGTTGACACGCTTATCTAAGAAGGTGGCCCTGCCGTCTCCGGATACGGCCGCCCTAAAGGATCCTGCGGATAGAAAGCAGGAAGCTATCCTGAAGTCTGTTTACACACATTCTGGTACGCTGCTGAAGCCAGCAATTGCTTCGGCCTGGATGTGTAGTGCGGTAGCAGCATGGACGGATACTCTGTCTCAGGAGTTAGATACCCTGGACAGGGACTCTGTTCTAATGACCCTGGCACATATCAAGGATGCGGTCCTATATATATGCGGGATGCCCAGAGGGACATTTGCCTGCTGGGCTCTAGAGTAAACGCAATGTCCATTTCTGCCAGAAGGGTCTTATGGACTCGGCAATGGACAGGGGATACCTACTCTAAAAAACACATGGAGGTTTTACCTTATAAGGGTGAGGAATTGTTTGGGGACGGTCTCTCAGACCTAGTTTCCACAGCTACGGCTGGGAAGTCAAATTTCTTGCCTTATGTCCCGCCACAGCCTAAGAAAGCACCGTATTACCAAATGCAGTCCTTTCGTTCGCAAAAGAGCAAGAAAGTCAGAGGTGCATCCTTTCTTGCCAGAGGCAGGGGTAGAGGAAAGAGGCTGCACCACGCAGCTAGTTCCCAGGTACAAAAGTCCTCCCCGGCTTCCACTAAATCCACCGCATGACGCTGGGGCTCCACAGGCGGAGCCAGGAGCCGTGGGGGCGCGTCTCCGACATTTCAGCCACCAGTGGGTTCGCTCACGGGTGGATCCTTGGGCTATACAAGTTGTGTCTCAGGGATACAAACTGGAATTCGAGGTGACGCCCCCTCGCCGTTAAAATCCCTGAAATTAAAGTTCAAAATGGAATCGCTCAGAGCGGTCATTGCAAGCCTGGAAGAGGGGGATTTTATGGTGTCTCTGGACATCAAGGATGCTTACTTGCATGTCCCCATTTATCCACCTCATCAGAGTACCTCAGATTTGTGGTACAGGACTGTTATTACCAATTCCAGACGTTGCCGTTTGGGCTCTCCACGGCACCGAGAATATTTACCAAGGTAATGGCGGAAATGATGGTGCTCCTGAGAAAGCAAGGAGTCACAATTATCCCATACTTGGACGATCTCCTCATAAAGGCGAGGTCCAGAGAGCAGTTGCTGATCAGCGTAGCACACTCTCAGGAAGTGTTGCAACAGCACGGCTGGATTCTGAATATCCCAAAATCGCAGCTGATTCCTACGGCGCGTCTGCCCTTTCTGGGCATGATTCTGGACACAGACCAGAAGAAGGTGTTTCTCCCGGCGGAGAAGGCTCAGGAGCTCGTGACTCTAGTCAGAGACCTCTTAAAACCGAAACAGGTGTCGGTGCAACACTGCACGCGAGTCCTGGGAAAGATGGTGGCATCATACGAAGCCATTCCCTTCGGCAGGTTCCATGCGAGAATCTTTCAGTGGGATCTGTTGGACAAGTGGTCCGGATCGCATCTTCAGATGCATCGGCTGATCACCCTGTCCCCCAGGGCCAGGGTGTCTCTTCTGTGGTGGCTGCAGAGTGCTCACCTTCTCGAGGGCCGCAGGTTCGGCATACAGGACTGGGTCCTGGTGACCACGGATGCGAGCCTCCGAGGATGGGGGGCAGTCACTCAGGGAAGAAACTTCCAAGGGTTGTGGTCAAGTCAGGAGGCTTGTCTGCACATAAATATCCTGGAACTAAGGGCCATATACAACGCCCTGAGTCAAGCGGAGCCTCTGCTTCGCAACCAACCGGTGCTGATTCAGTCAGACAACATCACCGCAGTGGCTCATGTAAACCGCCAGGGCGGCACAAGAAGCAGAGTGGCGATGGCGGAAGCCACCAGGATTCTTCGTTGGACGGAGAATCACGTGCAAGCACTGTCAGCAGTGTTCATTCCGGGAGTGGACAACTGGGAAGCAGACTTCCTCAGCAGGCACGACCTCCACCCGGGAGAGTGGGGACTTCATCAAGAAGTCTTCACGCAGATTGCAAGTCGGTGGGAACTGCCACAGGTGGACATGATGGCGTCCCGCCTCAACAAAAAGCTACAGAGGTATTGCGCCAGGTCAAAGGACCCTCAGGCGATAGCTGTGGACGCACTGGTAACACCGTGGGTGTTCCAGTCGGTCTATGTGTTTCCTCCTCTTCCTCTCATACCCAAGGTACTGAGAATCGTAAGGAAAAGAAGAGTGAAAACAATACTCATTGTTCCGGACTGGCCAAGAAGGACTTGGTACCCGGAACTGCAAGAAATGCTCACAGAGGAACCATGGCCTCTGCCTCTCAGACAGGACCTGTTGCAACAGGGGCCCTGTCTGTTCCAAGACTTACCGCGGCTGCGTTTGACGGCATGGCGGTTGAACGCCGAATCCTAGCAGAAAAGGGCATTCTGGATGAAGTTATTCCTACGCTGATATAGGCTAGGAAGGACGTGACAGCAAAGCATTATCACCGTATATGGCGAAAATATGTTGCTTGGTGTGAGGCCAGAAAGGCCCCTACAGAGGAATTCCAGCTGGGTCGATTCCTGCACTTCCTACAGTCAGGTGTGACTATGGGCCTAAAATTAGGGTCCATAAAGGTCCAGATTTCGGCCCTATCCATCTTCTTTCAAAAAGAACTGGCTTCACTGCCTGAGGTTCAGACGTTTGTTAAGGGAGTGCTGCATATTCAGCCCCCTTTTGTGCCACCAGTGGCACCTTGGGATCTTAACGTGGTGTTGGATTTCCTGAAATACCACTGGTTTGAGCCACTTAAGACCGTGGAACTAAAGTATCTCACGTGGAAAGTGGTCATGCTGTTGGCTTTAGCTTCAGCTAGGCGTGTGTCAGAATTGGCGGCTTTGTCATGTAAAAGCCCCTATCTGGTTTTCCATATGGACTGGGCAGAATTGCGGACTCGTCCGCAGTTTCTGCCAAAGGTGGTGTCATCTTTTCATTTGAACCAACCTATTGTGGTGCCTGCGGCTACTCGTGACTTGGAGGACTCCAAGTTGCTGGACGTAGTCCGGGCTTTGAAGATTTATGTAACCAGAACGGCTGGAGTCAGGAAGACTGACTCGCTGTTTATCCTGTATGCATCCAACAAGCTGGGTGCTCCTGCTTCAAAGCAAACTATTGCTCGCTGGATCTGTAACACGATTCAGCAGGCTCATTCTGCGGCGGGATTGCCGCAGCCGAAATCAGTGAAAGCCCATTCCACAAGGAAAGTGGGCTCTTCTTGGGCGGCTGCCCGAGGGGTCTCGGCATTACAGCTTTGCCGAGCTGCTACTTGGTCGGGTTCAAACACTTTTGCAAAATTCTACAGGTTTGATACCCTGGCTGAGGAGGACCTTGTGTTTGCCCATTCGGTGCTGCAGAGTCATCCGCACTCTCCCGCCTGTTTGGGAGCTTTGGTATAATCCCCATAATCCTTACGGAGTCCCCAGCATCCACTAGGACGTTAGAGAAAATAAGAATTTACTCACCGGTAATTCTATTTCTCGTAGTCCGTAGTGGATGCTGGGCGCCCGTCCCAAGTGCGGACTTTCTGCAATACGTGTATATAGTTATTGCTTAACAAAGGGTTATGGTTATGTAGCATCGGTTGAGTGATGCTCAGTTGTTGTTCATACTGTTAACTGGGTAACTGGGTAAGTTTATCACAAGTTGTACAGTGTGATTGGTGTGGCTGGTATGAGTCTTACCCTGGATTCCAAAATCCTTTCCTTGTAATGTCAGCTCTTCCGGGCACAGTTTCCTTAACTGAGGTCTGGAGGAGGGGCATAGAGGGAGGAGCCAGTGCACACCAGATAGTACTGAATCTTTCTTTAGAGTGCCCAGTCTCCTGCGGAGCCCGTCTATTCCCCATGGTCCTTACGGAGTCCCCAGCATCCACTACGGACTACGAGAAATAGAATTACCGGTGAGTAAATTCTTATTTTTTGTGCACCTGTAGTGGATGGGGGGATGTTTAGCAGCTAGATTTGCCAGAGCCGGATTAAGGGGGGGGTCCCGGGGATACGTACCCCGGGCCCCCCTTTCCAAAAGGGCCCCCTGCCACACCACAGATCGGATCTTTCTTCAATCCGATCTGCGGTGCAGCGCTCACGAGCCCCGGCTCCCCGCACCCTGTCCCTCCTCCTCCTTCAGTACAGCGTGCGGCCAGTGACTACTTATCTCCTCCCTCTCTCTCCCCCCGAGCGCTCTTGCTCGGGGGCGGGGCTTCGCGGAATGACGCGTTTGCGTCGTGACGTCACGACGCAAACGTGTCATTCCGCGAAGCCCCGCCCCCCGAGCAGGAGCGCTCGGGGGGAGAGAGAGGGAGGAGAGGAGATAAGCATCGAAGGAGGAGGCGGCCGGCGCGAGGGACGGGAAGATGTAAGTATTTTTTTTTCTCTCTCTCTCTCTTCCTCCCTTCCTCCCCCCCACTTGACACCTGCCTGCCGCACTATGTAAAATGGGGATACCTTCCGCACTGTGTAAAATGGGGATACCTGCCGCACTGTGTAAAATGGGGGCATCTGCCGCACTGTGTAAAATGGGGATACCTTCCGCACTGTGTAAAATGGGGATACCTGCCGCACTGTGTAAAATGGGGATACCTGCCGCACTGTGTAAAATGGGGACACCTGCCTGCGTACTGTGTAAAATGGGGACACCTGCCTGCGTACTGTGTAAAATGGGGACACCTGCCTGCGTACTGTGTAAAATGGGGACACCTGCCGCACTGTGTAAAATGGGGACACCTGCCGCACTGTGTAAAATGGGGACACCTGCCGCACTGTGTAAAATGGGGACACCTGCCGCACTGTGTAAAATGGGGACACCTGCCGCACTGTGTAAAATGGGGACACCTGCCGTACTGTGCAAAAAATGGGGACACCTGCCTGCGTACTAGTGATGAGCGCCTGAAACTTTTCGGGTTTTGTGTTTTGGTTTTGGGTTCGGTTCCGCGGCCGTGTTTTGGGTTCGACCGCGTTTTGGCAAAACCTCACCGAATTTTTTTTGTCGGATTCGGGTGTGTTTTGGATTCGGGTACTTTTTTCAAAAAACACTAAAAAACAGCTTAAATCATAGAATTTGGGGGTCATTTTGATCCCAAAGTATTATTAACCTCAAAAAACATAATTTACACTCATTTTCAGCCTATTCTGAACACATCACACCTCACAATATTATTTTTAGTCCTAAAATTTGCACCGAGGTCGCTGTGTGAGTAAGATAAGCGACCCTAGTGGCCGACACAAACACCGCGCCCATCTAGGAGTGGCACTGCAGTGTCACGCAGGATGTCCCTTCCAAAAAACCCTCCCCAAACAGCACATGACGCAAAGAAAAAAAGAGGCGCAATGAGGTAGCTGTGTGAGTAAGATTAGCGACCCTAGTGGCCGACACAAACACCGGGCCCATCTAGGAGTGGCACTGCAGTGTCACGCAGGATGTCCCTTCCAAAAAACCCTCCCCAAACAGCACATGACGCAAAGAAAAAAAGAGGCGCAATGAGGTAGCTGACTGTGTGAGAAAGATAAGCGACCTCACAATATTATTTTTAGTCCTAAAATTTGCACCGAGGTCGCTGTGTGAGTAAGATAAGCGACCCTAGTGGCCGACACAAACACCGTGCCCATCTAGGAGTGGCACTGCAGTGTCACGCAGGATGTCCCTTCCAAAAAACCCTCCCCAAACAGCACATGACGCAAAGAAAAAAAGAGGCGCAATGAGGTAGCTGTGTGAGTAAGATTAGCGACCCTAGTGGCCGACACAAACACCGGGCCCATCTAGGAGTGGCACTGCAGTGTCACGCAGGATGTCCCTTCCAAAAAACCCTCCCCAAACAGCACATGACGCAAAGAAAAAAAGAGGCGCAATGAGGTAGCTGACTGTGTGAGAAAGATAAGCGACCCTAGTGGCCGACACAAACACCGGGCCCATCTAGGAGTGGCACTGCAGTGTCACGCAGGATGGCCCTTCCAAAAAACCCTCCCCAAACAGCACATGACGCAAAGAAAAAAAGAGGCGCAATGAGGTAGCTGACTGTGTGAGAAAGATAAGCGACCCTAGTGGCCGACACAAACACCGGGCCCATCTAGGAGTGGCACTGCAGTGTCACGCAGGATGTCCCTTCCAAAAAACCCTCCCCAAACAGCACATGACGCAAAGAAAAAAAGAGGCGCAATGAGGTAGCTGACTGTGTGAGAAAGATAAGCGACCCTAGTGGCCGACACAAACACCGGGCCCATCTAGGAGTGGCACTGCAGTGTCACGCAGGATGGCCCTTCCAAAAAACCCTCCCCAAACAGCACATGACGCAAAGAAAAAGAAAAGAAAAAAGAGGTGCAAGATGGAATTGTCCTTGGGCCCTCCCACCCACCCTTATGTTGTATAAACAGGACATGCACACTTTAACCAACCCATCATTTCAGTGACAGGGTCTGCCACACGACTGTGACTGAAATGACGGGTTGGTTTGGACCCCCACCAAAAAAGAAGCAATTAATCTCTCCTTGCACAAACTGGCTCTACAGAGGCAAGATGTCCACTTCATCATCATCCTCCGATATATCACCGTGTACATCCCCCTCCTCACAGATTATCAATTCGTCCCCACTGGAATCCACCATGTCAGCTCCCTGTGTACTTTGTGGAGGCAATTGCTGCTGGTCAATGTCTCCGCGGAGGAATTGATTATAATTCATTTTAATGAACATCATCTTCTCCACATTTTCTGGATGTAACCTCGTACGCCGATTGCTGACAAGGTGAGCGGCGGCACTAAACACTCTTTCGGAGTACACACTTGTGGGAGGGCAACTTAGGTAGAATAAAGCCAGTTTGTGCAAGGGCCTCCAAATTGCCTCTTTTTCCTGCCAGTATAAGTACGGACTGTGTGACGTGCCTACTTGGATGCGGTCACTCATATAATCCTCCACCATTCTATCAATGGTGAGAGAATCATATGCAGTGACAGTAGACGACATGTCCGTAATGGTTGTCAGGTCCTTCAGTCCGGACCAGATGTCAGCATCAGCAGTCGCTCCAGACTGCCCTGCATCACCGCCAGCGGGTGGGCTCGGAATTCTGAGCCTTTTCCTCGCACCCCCAGTTGCGGGAGAATGTGAAGGAGGAGATGTTGACAGGTCGCGTTCCGCTTGACTTGACAATTTTCTCACCAGCAGGTCTTTGAAACCCAGCAGACTTGTGTGCGCCGGAAAGAGAGATCCAAGGTAGGTTTTAAATCTAGGATCGAGCACGGTGGCCAAAATGTAGTGCTCTGATTTCAACAGATTGACCACCCGTGAATCCTTGTTAAGCGAATTAAGGGCTCCATCCACAAGTCCCACATGCCTAGCGGAATCGCTCTGTCTTAGCTCCTCCTTCAATGTCTCCAGCTTCTTCTGCAAAAGCCTGATGAGGGGAATGACCTGACTCAGGCTGGCAGTGTCTGAACTGACTTCACGTGTGGCAAGTTCAAAAGGTTGCAGAACCTTGCACAACGTTGAAATCATTCTCCACTGCGCTTGAGACAGGTGCATTCCACCTCCTATATCGTGGTCAGTTGTATAGGCTTGAATGGCCTTTTGCTGCTCCTCCAACCTCTGAAGCATATAGAGGGTTGAATTCCACCTCGTTACCACCTCCTGCTTCAGATGATGGCAGGGCAGGTTCAGGCGTTTTTGGTGGTGCTCCAGTCTTCTGTACGTGCTGCCTGTACGCCGAAAGTGTCCCGCAATTTTTCTGGCCACCGCCAGCATCTCTTGCACGCCCCTGTCGTTTTTTAAAAAATTCTGCACCACCAAATTCAAGGTATGTGCAAAACATGGGACGTGCTGGAATTTGCCCAGATGTAATGCACGCACAATATTGCTGGCGTTGTCCGATGCCACAAATCCACAGGAGAGTCCAATTGGGGTAAGCCATTCCGCGATGATCTTCCTCAGTTGCCGTAAGAGGTTTTCAGCTGTGTGCGTATTCTGGAAACCGGTGATACAAAGCGTAGCCTGCCTAGGAACGAGTTGGCGTTTGCGAGATGCTGCTACTGGTGCCGCCGCTGCTGTTCTTGCGGCGGGAGTCCATACATCTACCCAGTGGGCTGTCACAGTCATATAGTCCTGACCCTGCCCTGCTCCACTTGTCCACATGTCCGTGGTTAAGTGGACATTGGGTACAGCTGCATTTTTTAGGACACTGGTGACTCTTTTTCTGAGGTCTGTGTACATTTTCGGTATCGCAACCCTAGAGAAATGGAACCTAGATGGTATTTGGTACCGGGGACACAGTACCTCCAACAAGTCTCTAGTTGGCTCTGCAGTAATGATGGATACCGGAACCACGTTTCTCACCACCCAGGATGTCAAGGCCTCAGTTATCCGCTTTGCAGTAGGATGACTGCTGTGATATTTAATCTTCCTCGCAAATGACTGTTGGACAGTCAATTGCTTGGTGGAAGTAGTAAAAGTGGTCTTACGACTTCCCCTCTGGGATGACCATCGACTCCCAGCAGCAACAACAGCAGCGCCAGCAGCAGTAGGCGTTACACGCAAGGATGCATCGGAGGAATCCCAGGCAGGAGAGTACTCGTCAGAATTGCCAGTGACATGGCCTGCAGGACTATTGGCATTCCTGGGGAAGGAGGAAATTGACACTGAGGGAGTTGGTGGGGTGGTTTGCGTGAGCTTGGTTACAAGAGGAAGGGATTTACTGGTCAGTGGAGTGCTTCCGCTGTCACCCAAAGTTTTTGAACTTGTCACTGACTTATTATGAATGCGCTGCAGGTGACGTATAAGGGAGGATGTTCCGAGGTGGTTAACGTCCTTACCCCTACTTATTACAGCTTGACAAAGGGAACACACGGCTTGACACCTGTTGTCCGCATTTCTGGTGAAATACCTCCACACCGAAGAGCTGATTTTTTTGGTATTTTCACCTGGCATGTCAACGGCCATATTCCTCCCACGGACAACAGGTGTCTCCCCGGGTGCCTGACTTAAACAAACCACCTCACCATCAGAATCCTCCTGGTCAATTTCCTCCCCAGCGCCAGCAACACCCATATCCTCCTCATCCTGGTGGACTTCAACACTGACATCTTCAATCTCACTATCAGGAACTGGACTGCGGGTGCTCCTTCCAGCACTTGCAGGGGGCGTGCAAATGGTGGAAGGCGCATGCTCTTCACGTCCAGTGTTGGGAAGGTCAGGCATCGCAACCGACACAATTGGACTCTCCTTGTGGATTTGGGATTTCGAAGAACGCACAGTTCTTTGCTGTGCTTTTGCCAGCTTGAGTCGTTTCATTTTTCTAGCGAGAGGCTGAGTGCTTCCATCCTCATGTGAAGCTGAACCACTAGCCATGAACATAGGCCAGGGCCTCAGCCGTTCCTTGCCACTCCGTGTGGTAAATGGCATATTGGCAAGTTTACGCTTCTCCTCCGACAATTTTATTTTAGGTTTTGGAGTCCTTTTTTTTCTGATATTTGGTGTTTTGGATTTGACATGCTCTGTACTATGACATTGGGCATCGGCCTTGGCAGACGACGTTGCTGGCATTTCATCGTCTCGGCCATGACTAGTGGCAGCAGCTTCAGCACGAGGTGGAAGTGGATCTTGATCTTTCCCTAATTTTGGAACCTCAACTTTTTTGTTCTCCATATTTTATAGGCAGAACTAAAAGGCACCTCAGGTAAACAATGGAGATGGATGGATTGGATACTAGTATACAATTATGGACGGACTGCCACGGTTAGGTGGTATAAAAAAACCACGGTTAGGTGGTATATAATACAATTATGGATGGACGGACTGCCTGCCGAGTGCCGACACAGAGGTAGCCACAGCCGTGAACTACCGCACTGTACACTGGTTGATAAAGAGATAGTAGTATACTCGTAACAACTAGTATGACGACGGTATAAAGAATGAAAAAAAAACCACGGTTAGGTGGTATATAATAAAATTATGGTTGGACGGACTGCCTGCCGAGTGCCGACACAGAGGTAGCCACAGCCGTGAACTACCGCACTGTACACTGGTTGATAAAGAGATAGTAGTATACTCGTAACAACTAGTATGACGACGGTATAAAGAACGAAAAAAAAAACACGGTTAGGTGGTATATATTATAATACAATTATGGATGGACGGACTGCCTGCCGAGTTCCGACACAGAGGTAGCCACAGCCGTGAACTACCGCACTGTACACTGGTTGATAAAGAGATAGTAGTATACTCGTAACAACTAGTATGACGACGGTATAAAGAACGAAAAAAAAACCACGGTTAGGTGGTATATATTATAATACAATTATGGATGGACGGACTGCCTGCCGAGTTCCGACACAGAGGTAGCCACAGCCGTGAACTACCGCACTGTACACTGGTTGATAAAGAGATAGTAGTATACTCGTAACAACTAGTATGACGACGGTATAAAGAATGAAAAAAAAACCACGGTTAGGTGGTATATAATACAATTATGGTTGGACGGACTGCCTGCCGAGTGCCGACACAGAGGTAGCCACAGCCGTGAACTACCGCACTGTACACTGGTTGATAAAGAGATAGTAGTATACTCGTAACAACTAGTATGACGACGGTATAAAGAATGAAAAAAAAACCACGGTTAGGTGGTATATATTATAATACAATTATGGATGGACGGACTGCCTGCCGAGTGCCGACACAGAGGTAGCCACAGCCGTGAACTACCGCACTGTACACTGGTTGATAAAGAGATAGTAGTATACTCGTAACAACTAGTATGACGACGGTATAAAGAATGAAAAAAAAACCACGGTTAGGTGGTATATAATACAATTATGGTTGGACGGACTGCCTGCCGAGTGCCGACACAGAGGTAGCCACAGCCGTGAACTACCGCACTGTACACTGGTTGATAAAGAGATAGTAGTATACTCGTAACAACTAGTATGACGACGGTATAAAGAACGGAAAAAAAACCACGGTTAGGTGGTATATATTATAATACAATTATGGATGGACGGACTGCCTGCCGAGTTCCGACACAGAGGTAGCCACAGCCGTGAACTACCGCACTGTACACTGGTTGATAAAGAGATAGTAGTATACTCGTAACAACTAGTATGACGACGGTATAAAGAACGAAAAAAAAAACCACGGTTAGGTGGTATATATTATAATACAATTATGGATGGACGGACTGCCTGCCGAGTTCCGACACAGAGGTAGCCACAGCCGTGAACTACCGCACTGTACACTGGTTGATAAAGAGATAGTAGTATACTCGTAACAACTAGTATGACGACGGTATAAAGAATGAAAAAAAAACCACGGTTAGGTGGTATATAATACAATTATGGTTGGACGGACTGCCTGCCGAGTGCCGACACAGAGGTAGCCACAGCCGTGAACTACCGCACTGTACACTGGTTGATAAAGAGATAGTAGTATACTCGTAACAACTAGTATGACGACGGTATAAAGAATGAAAAAAAAACCACGGTTAGGTGGTATATATTATAATACAATTATGGATGGACGGACTGCCTGCCGAGTGCCGACACAGAGGTAGCCACAGCCGTGAACTACCGCACTGTACACTGGTTGATAAAGAGATAGTAGTATACTCGTAACAACTAGTATGACGACGGTATAAAGAATGAAAAAAAACCCACGGTTAGGTGGTATATAATACAATTATGGTTGGACGGACTGCCTGCCGAGTGCCGACACAGAGGTAGCCACAGCCGTGAACTACCGCACTGTACACTGGTTGATAAAGAGATAGTAGTATACTCGTAACAACTAGTATGACGACGGTATAAAGAACGAAAAAAAAACCACGGTTAGGTGGTATATATTATAATACAATTATGGATGGACGGACTGCCTGCCGAGTTCCGACACAGAGGTAGCCACAGCCGTGAACTACCGCACTGTACACTGGTTGATAAAGAGATAGTAGTATACTCGTAACAACTAGTATGACGACGGTATAAAGAACGAAAAAAAAACCACGGTTAGGTGGTATATATTATAATACAATTATGGATGGACGGACTGCCTGCCGAGTTCCGACACAGAGGTAGCCACAGCCGTGAACTACCGCACTGTACACTGGTTGATAAAGAGATAGTAGTATACTCGTAACAACTAGTATGACTATGACGACGGTATAAAGAAAGAAAAAAAAAACCACGGTTAGGTGGTATATAATACAATTATGGATGGACGGACTGCCTGCCGAGTGCCGACACAGAGGTAGCCACAGCCGTGAACTACCGCACTGTACTGTGTCTGCTGCTAATATAGACTGGTTGATAAAGAGATAGTATACAATACTACTAATATACTGGTGGTCAGGCACTGGTCACCACTAGTCACACTGGCAGTGGCACTCCTGCAGCAAAAGTGTGCACTGTTTAATTTTAATATAATATTATTTATCATGTACTCCTGGCTCCTGCTATAACAACCTGCAGTGCTCCCCAGTCTCCCCCACAATTATAAGCTTTATATACAATACATTGATGTGCAGCACACTGGGCTGAGCAGTGCACACAGACTGAGTCACTGTGTGACTGTGTATCGTTTTTTTCAGGCAGAGAACGGATATATTAAATAAAACAAACAACTGCACTGTCTCTGGTGGTCACTGGTCACTGTGGTCGTCAGTCACTAAACTCTGTCTGCACTCTCTTCTAATCTACAGTATCACAGCAATCTCTCTCTCTCTCTCTCTTCTAAATCTAATCTAAATGGAGAGGACGCCAGCCACGTCCTCTCCCTATCAATCTCAATGCACGTGTGAAAATGGCGGCGACGCGCGGCTCCTTATATAGAATCCGAGTCTCGCGAGAATCCGACAGCGTCATGATGACGTTCGGGCGCGCTCGGGTTAACCGAGCAAGGCGGGAAGATCCGAGTCGCTCGGACCCGTGAAAAAAAAAGTGAAGTTCGTGCGGGTTCGGATTCAAAGAAACCGAACCCGCTCATCTCTACTGCGTACTGTGTAAAATGGGGACACCTGCCTGCGTACTGTGTAAAATGGGGACACCTGCCTGCGTACTGTGTAAAATGGGGACACCTGCCTGCGTACTGTGTAAAATGGGGACATCTGCCTGCGTACTGTGTAAAATGGGGATATCTGCCTGCGTACTGTGTAAAATAAGATTTTACTTACCGATAAATCTATTTCTCGTAGTCCGTAGTGGATGCTGGGGACTCCGTCAGGACCATGGGGATTAGCGGCTCCGCAGGAGACAGGGCACAAAAATAAAGCTTTAGGATCAGGTGGTGTGCACTGGCTCCTCCCCCTATGACCCTCCTCCAAGCCTCAGTTAGGATACTGTGCCCGGACGAGCGTACACAATAAGGAAGGATATTGAATCCCGGGTAAGACTCATACCAGCCACACCAATCACACCGTACAACCTGTGATCTGAACCCAGTTAACAGTATGACAAACGTAGGAGCCTCTGAACAGACGGCTCACAACAATAACAACCCGATTTTTTTGTAACAATAACTATGTACAAGTATTGCAGACAATCCGCACTTGGGATGGGCGCCCAGCATCCACTACGGACTACGAGAAATAGATTTATCGGTAAGTAAAATCTTATTTTCTCTGACGTCCTAGTGGATGCTGGGGACTCCGTCAGGACCATGGGGATTATACCAAAGCTCCCAAACGGGCGGGAGAGTGCGGATGACTCTGCAGCACCGAATGAGAGAACTCCAGGTCCTCTTTAGCCAGGGTATCAAATTTGTAGAATTTTACAAACGTGTTCTCCCCCGACCACGTAGCTGCTCGGCAGAGTTGTAATGCCGAGACCCCTCGGGCAGCCGCCCAGGATGAGCCCACCTTCCTTGTGGAATGGGCCTTGACAGATTTAGGCTGTGGCAGGCCTGCCACAGAATGTGCAAGTTGAAATGTGCTACAAATCCAACGAGCAATCGTCTGCTTAAAAGCAAGAGCACCCAGTTTGTTGGGTGCATACAGGATAACAGCAAGTCAGTTTTCCTGACTCCAGCCGTCCTGGAAACCTATATTTTCAGGGCCCTGACAACATCTAGCAACTTGGAGTCCTCCAAGTCCCTAGTAGCCGCAGGTACCACAATAAGCTGGTTCAGGTGAAACGCTGACTCCACCTTAGGGAGAAACTGGGGACGAGTCCGCAGCTCTGCCCTGTCTGAATGGACAATCAGATATGGCTTTTGTGAGACAAAGCCGCCAATTCTGACACTCGCCTGGCCGAGGCCAGGGCCAACAGCATGGTCACTTTTCATGTGAGATATTTCAAATCCACAGATTTGAGCGGTTTAAATGTGATTTGAGGAATCCCAGAACTACGTTGAGATCCCACAGTGCCACTGGAGGCACAAAAAGGGGGTTGTATATGCAATACTCCCTTGACAAACTTCTGGACTTCAGGAACTGAAGCCAATTCTTTCTGGAAGAAAATTGACAGGGCCGAAATTTGAACCTTAATGGACCCCAATTTGAGGCCCATAGACACTCCTGTTTGCAGGAAATGCAGGAATCGACCGAGTTGAAATTTCTTCGTGGGGCCTTCCTGGCCTCACACCACGCAACATATTTTCGCCACATGTGGTGATAATGTTGTACGGTCACCTCCTTCCTGGCTTTGACCAGGGTAGGAATGACCTCTTCCGGACTGCCTTTTTCCCTTAGGATCCGGCGTTCCACCGCCATGCCGTCAAACGCAGCCGCGGTAAGTCTTGGAACAGACCTGGTACTTGCTGAAGCAAGTCCCTTCTTAGCGGCAGAGGCCATGAGTCCTCTGTGAGCATCTCTTGAAGATCCGGGTACCAAGTCCTTCTTGGCCAATCCGGAGCCACGAGTATAGTTCTTACTCCTCTACGTCTTATAATTCTCAGTACCTTAGGTATGAGAAGCAGAGGAGGGAACACATACACCGACTGGTACACCCACGGTGTTACCAGAACGTCCACAGCTATTGCCTGAGGGTCTCTTGACCTGGCGCAATACCTGTCCAGTTTTTTGTTCAGGCGGGACGCCATCATGTCCACCTTTGGTCTTTCCCAACGGTTCACAATCATGTGGAAGACTTCCCGATGAAGTCCCCACTCTCCCGGGTGGAGGTCGTGCTGAGGAAGTCTGCTTCCCAGTTGTCCACTCCCGGAATGAACACTGCTGACAGTGCTATCACATGATTTTCCGCCCAGCGAAGAATCCTTGCATTTTCTGCCATTGCCCTCCTGCTTCTTGTGCCGCCCTGTCTGTTTACGTGGGCGACTGCCGTGATGTTGTCCCACTGGATCAATACCGGCTGACCTTGAAGCAGAGGTCTTGCTAAGCTTAGAGCATTGTAAATTGCTCTTAGCTCCAGTATATTTATGTGGAGAGAAGTCTCCAGACTTGATCACACTCCCTGGAAATTTTTTCCTTGTGTGACTGCTCCCCAGCCTTTCAGGCTGGCATCCGTGGTCACCAGGACCCAGTCCTGAATGCCGAATCTGTGGCCCTTTAGTAGATGAGCACTCTGCAGCCACCACAGAAGAGACACCCTTGTCCTTAGAGACAGGGTTATCCGCTGATGCATCTGAAGATGCGATCCGGACCATTTTTCCAGCAGATCCCACTGAAAAGTTCTTGCGTGAAATCTGCCGAATGGAATCGCTTCGTAAGAAGCCACCAATTTTCCCAGGACCCTTGTGCAATGATGCACTGACACTTTTCCTGGTTTTAGGAGGTTCCTGACTAGCTCGGATAACTCCCTGGCTTTCTCCTCCGGGAGAAACACCTTTTTCTGGACAGTGTCCAGAATCATCCCTAGGAACAGCAGACGTGTCGTCGGAGACAGCTGCGATTTTGGAATATTTAGAATCCACCCGTGCTGTCGTAGAACTACTTGAGATAGTGCTACTCCGACCTTCAACTGTTCTCTGGACCTTGCCCTTATCAGGAGATCGTCCAAGTAAGGGATAATTAAGACGCCTTTTCTTTGAAGAAGAATCATCATTTCGGCCATTACCTTGGTAAAGACCCGGGGTGCCGTGGACAATCCAAACGGCAGCGTCTGAAACTGATAGTGACAGTTTTGTACCACGAACCTGAGGTACCCTTGGTGAGAAGGGCAAATTGGGACATGGAGGTAAGCATCCTTGATGTCCCGGGACACCATATAGTCCCCTTCTTCCTGGTTCGCTATCACTGCTCTGAGTGACTCCATCTTGATTTGAACCTTTGTATGTAAGTGTTCAAATATTTCAGATTTAGAATAGGTCTCACCGAGCCGTCTGGCTTCAGTACCACAATATAGTGTGGAATAATACCCCTTTCCTTGTTGTAGGAGGGGTACTTTGATTATCACCTGCTGGGAATACAGCTTGTGAATTGTTTCCAATACTGCCTCCCTGTCGGAGGGAGACGTTGGTAAAGCAGACTTCAGGAACCTGCGAGGGGGAGACGTCTCGAATTTCCAATCTGCACCCCTGGGATACTACTTGTAGGATCCAGGGGTCCACTTGCGAGTGAGCCCACTGCGCGCTGAAACTCTTGAGACGACCCCCCACCGCACCTGAGTCCACTTGTACGGCCCCAGCGTCATGCTGAGGACTTGGCAAAAGCGGTGGAGGGCTTTTGTTCCTGGGAATGGGCTGCCTGTTGCAGTCTTCTTCCCTTTCCTCTATCCCTGGGCAGATATGACTGGCCTTTTGCCTGCTTGCCATTATGGGGACGAAAGGACTGAGGCTGAAAAGACGGTGTCTTTTTCTGCTGAGATGTGACTTGGGGTAAAAAAAAGTGGATTTTCCAGCTGTTGCCGTGGCCACCAGGTCCGATGGACCGACCCCAAATAACTTTATACGGCAATACTTCCATGTGCCGTTTGGAATCTGCATCACCTGACCACTGTCGTGTCCATAAACAACTTCTGGCAGATATGGACATCGCACTTACTCTTGATGCCAGAGTGCAAATATCCCTCTGTGCATCTCGCATATATAGAAATGCATCCTTTAAATGCTCTATAGTCAATAAAATACTGTCCCTGTCAAGGGTATCAATATTTTCAGTCAGGGAATCCGACCAAGCCACCCCAGCGCTGCACATCCAGGCTGAGGCGATCGCTGGTCGCAGTATAACACCAGTATGTGTGTATATACTTTTTAGGATATTTTCCAGCCTCCTATCAGCTGGCTCCTTGAGGGCGGCCCTATCTGGAGACGGTACCGCCACTTGTTTTGATAAGCGTGTGAGCGCCTTATCCACCCTAAGGGGTGTTTCCCAACGCGCCCTAACTTCTGGCGGGAAAGGGTATACCGCCAATAATTTTCTATCGGGGGAAACCCACGCATCATCACACACTTCATTTAATTTATCTGATTCAGGAAAAACTACAGGTAGTTTTTTCACACTCCACATAATACCCTTTTTTGTGGTACTTGTAGTATCAGAAATATGTAACACCTCCTTCATTGCCCTTAACAAGTAACGTGTGGCCCTAAAGGAAAATACGTTTGTTTCTTCACCGTCGACACTGGAGTCAGTGTCCGTGTCTGTGTCTGTGTCGACCGACTGAGGTAAAAGGACGTTTTAACGCCCCTGACGGTGTTTGAGACGCCTGGACAGGTACTAATTGGTTTGCCGGCCGTCTCATGTCGTCAACCGACCTTGCAGCGTGTTGACATTATCACGTAATTCCTTAAATAAGCCATCCATTCCGGTGTCGACTCCCTAGAGAGTGACATCACCATTACAGGCAATTGCTCCGCCTCCTCACCAACATCGTCCTCATACATGTCGACACACACGTACCGACACACAGCACACACACAGGGAATGCTCTGATAGAGGACAGGACCCCACTAGCCCTTTGGAGAGACAGAGGGAGAGTTTGCCAGCACACACCAAAACGCTATAATTATACAGGGACAACCTTTATATAAGTGTTTTTCCCTTATAGCATCTTAATATATATAATCATATCGCCAAATAAGTGCCCCCCCTCTCTGTTTTAACCCTGTTTCTGTAGTGCAGTGCAGGGGAGAGCCTGGGAGCCTTCCCACCAGCATTTCTGTGAGGGAAAATGGCGCTGTGTGCTGAGGAGAATAGGCCCCGCCCCCTTTTCGGCGGGCTTCTTCTCCCGTTTTTCTGAGACCTGGCAGGGGTTAAATACATCCATATAGCCCCAGGGGCTATATGTGATGTATTTTTTTGCCAGAACAAGGTATTCTCATTGCTGCCCAGGGCGCCCCCCGCAGCGCCCTGCACCCTCCGTGACCGCTGGTGTGAAGTGTGTGACAACAATGGCGCACAGCTGCAGTGCTGTGCGCTACCTCATGAAGACTGAAAAGTCTTCTGCCGCCGGTTTCTGGACCTCTTCACTTTTCGGCATCTGCAAGGGGGTCGGCGGCGCGGCTCCGGGACCGGACTCCATGGCTGGGCCTGTGTTCGATCCCTCTGGAGCTAATGGTGTCCAGTAGCCTAAGAAGCCAATCCATCCTGCACGCAGGTGAGTTCACTTCTTCTCCCCTAAGTCCCTCGTTGCAGTGAGCCTGTTGCCAGCAGGACTCACTGTAAAATAAAAAACCTAAAAACTTTTTCTAAGCAGCTCTTTAGGAGAGCCACCTAGATTGCACCCTGCTCGGACGGGCACAAAAACCTAACTGAGGCTTGGAGGAGGGTCATAGGGGGAGGAGCCAGTGCACACCACCTGATCCTAAAGCTTTATTTTTGTGCCCTGTCTCCTGCGGAGCCGCTAATCCCCATGGTCCTGATGGAGTCCCCAGCATCCACTAGGACGTCAGAGAAAATGGGGATATCTGCCTACCGTACTGTGTAAAATGGGAACACCTGCCTGCGTACTGTGTAACATGGGGACACTTGCCTGGTGTAATGTGTAAAAAGGGGACTTTTTTTTTTCTGGCTATATGGGGGGGGGGGGGCACGCAAATTTTTTTTATAGCAAGGGGGGGGGCGCATTTTGAAATCTCGCACTGGGAGCCAAATTGTCTTGAAACGGCCCTGCGTGCGGCGCACTAATGACGGAGCCGCAGGCTTGCTGTGCCGGACAGCAATTGGACAACTGAGCCGTCGCTCAGCTGCGCTGACTACAGCTCTAAGAAGAGTGCTCTAACAGCTGTAGTCAGGGCAGCTGAGCGACGGCTCAGCTGTCCAATTGCTGTCCGGCTCAGCAAGCCTGCGGCTCAGTCATTGGCGTGCCGCACGCTAAACTGAAGGAGGAGGGATTCTTAGATAAATTATTTATATATATATATATATATATACTAGGTAAAGTCCACACTCATGTGCTGCATAGAAAATCGCTGGGGTAGCATCCAAGTAGGCAGGGACAGAGCCCTACTCCAACACAAATCCAATAAGAAAGCAGGAGCACTCACCAGTCTTTAAAGTAGCAAAAGGTTTTTAATCAGGTCATCAATGCAGAGTTCTGATCTGCATTGATGACCTGATTAAAAACCTTTTGCTACTTTAAAGACTGGTGAGTGCTCCTGCTTTCTTATTGGATATATATATATATATATATATATATATATATATATATATATATATATATATAAATAAATCCCTCCTCCTTCAGTGGACTAAAAAACTAATAAAAAATAAATAAATAAATAAATAATAATTAAAAAAAAAAAATATATATATATATTATTTTTTTTATTAGTTTTTTAGTCCATGGGGGCCCCCTGCAATTTAGTACCCCAGGCCTCCCGGGGCCTTAATCCGGCTCTGAGATTTGCCATTGCTTGTTGCAGTTCCTGAGTCTTCTGGTATTTGCAGTGAGCTGAGATAACATATCAGACATCATAGTTTTTATAGCCCCCAGCCAGGAAGGCTCCTGACTCTCCCCCACATTGTAATCAGCATTTTGAGATGACTGACTACACTGCTCACATGACTTTGAGCCAGATAAGCTAGGGGAAAATCTAACATTACACACACTGCATAACTTCTGTTTTACCATTGTGAAAAAGAAAAACAGATCTAAAACACATACAACACAGAAATACAATACCAGCCTGCCCTATTGTATGTGAGAGGAGACACACAAGAGAGGACACCAGCGCACCCAACGCTGCACAGTCCCAGTGCGGCTGTCAGCATTTCACATAAACATATAAACAGTGAGACTGTCTTTTAAATTCCTTCAGAGGAATGATATTTGTGCACAATATAGCGGCTCTCCCCCTCTACACCCGGTACCAGTGATCCAGCGTGTGACCGTTATGGAGGAGCTGTGTGAAGCTGCTGTTTATGCAGAGGAAGGCGCCAAAATGCAGCTGAGCCCACTCTGATGTAGCTCCGCCCCCCTCCATGGTGCCGGAGCTATTGTGTAATTTTTATACTGGCCATGTCTCCTAAGTGTTTGTAGTTACATAAATGCTTGGTACAAGGTATATTAGCCAGTCTCACGCAGGGGCTACAGCAGGTACCCCCCAGGAGGGACCTGTACGCCTCACCCACATTTCTCATACGTCCTAGAGGATGCTGGGGACTCCGTAAGGACCATGGGGTATAGACGGGCTCCGCAGGAGACATGGGCACACTATAAGACTTTGAATGGGTGTGCACTGGCTCCTCCCTCTATGCCCATCCTCCAGACCTCAGTTAGATTTTGTGCCCAGAGGTGACTGGACACACACTAGGGGAGCTCTACAGAGTTTCTCTAAAAGACTTTATGTTAGGTTTTTTATTTTCAGGGAGGCCTGCTGGCTACAGGCTCTCTGCATCGTGGGACTGAGGGGAGAGAAGTCAGACCTACTTCTTCTTAGTTCAAGGGCTCTGCTTCTTAGGCTACTGGACATCATTGGCTCCAGAGGGTTCGATCATTTGGTTCGCCTAGCTGCTTGTTCTCGGAGCCGCGCCGTCACCCCCCTCACAGAAGCCAGAAGAAAGAAGCCGGGTGAGTATGTGAAGAACCGAAGACTTCAGTAACGGTGGTAACTCGCAGCGGTCACGCTGCACTCCACGCTCCTACACACCAACGGCACTCTCAGGGTGCAGGGCTTTGGGGGGGAGTGACCTGGGCAGCAAGTTACTAGAAGTTATTGATACCACTGCATAAGGGCAGACTCTCTCCCTGGGCACCGTTACGATACCCCCGCCAGACATTGCAGCGGTCACGCTGCGCGCCATGGCTCCCACACGCCGACGGTCGTTACAAGGGTGCAGGGCGCTAGGGAGGGAGCGCCCTGGGCAGCAGTAAATATATATAATTTGGGGGTGACAGTGCATCTATACAGTGTCTTAACACTGTATAGAGACCCCCTTGACATACAGGAATGTATATTTTTTGCGGGCTGGAGCGTGCCGGGAGGGGTCGGAGCTTAGACTTCTTTGCAAGAAACAGCGCCATTTTCTGCTTGTCCCTGCCAAAAGTATGAGGGGGAACAAGGTAGTGCTATTTAGAGAAAAGTAACACTATGGCCCTCATTCCGAGTTGTTCGCTCGGTAAAAATCTTCGCATCGCAGCGATTTTCCGCTTAATGCGCATGCGCAATGTCCGCACTGCAACTGCGCCAAGTAAATTTGCTATGCAGTTAGGAATTTTACTCACGGCTTTTTCATCGGTCTGGCGATCGTAATGTGATTGACAGGAACGCTACCGTTTCCGGAAAAAACGCAGGAGTTGCCGGAGAAACGGAGGAGTGTCTGGGCGAACGCTGGGAGTGTTTGTGACGTCAAACCAGGAACGACAAGCACTGAACTGATCGCAGATGCCGAGTAAGTCTGAAGCTACTCAGAAACTGCTACGAGGTGTGTAATCGCAATATTGCGAATACATCGTTCGCATTTTTAAGATGCTAAGATTCACTCCCAGTAGGCGGCGGCTTAGCGTGAGCAACTCTGCTAAAATCGCTTTGCGAGCGAACAACTCGGAATGACCTCCTATGTTTGCACAAATGGGCTTGTATATTGTGGGTTATAAATATATGTTTATACCTGTGTGTTCCCTGTGTGTTCCCTGTCGGATATCCACTATAGTTTAGTCGACATAGGTCGATAGGTGAGTGCTCTGTCAGTTATGCGGATCAGTCGACTTCACCGACTTTTCTGTGCGTTCCCTGTCAGATATACCCTCTATAAGCCACTTGTGTCGACACAAACACTTATGAGGGTCACTGTCGGCATCGCCGGAACCTGTTTGGTACTTGATACAGTAGATACTGAGTCGACAGGCCGGTAGGGGTATGCTTGTTAAAAGAAAGCAAGGTATGGGAGACACAGTAGTTTGTGGGTGACCGGGTCGGCACCAACCGTTATTACCGGGGTGACTGACTTATTCCTGTATGTATATTTTTATGTATAGGTATGGTACGGTCCCGTGGGCCGGTAGCTCGTGCACAACCGTGGTAGTTTTTGTGAGGGAGCGATATTAATATTGAATGTATACTTCCCTCGGACCCCTCGGGGTCGCAAGAATGTTATTTTACCTGGTTACTACCCCTTGCTGTCGACGAAAACTAGGTTTCTGTCGACTATAATGTTTCCTGGTAGATCCTCAACTGGGGCATTCAGTACATGTTCATACACTTTCAGAACACATTAATGTCACTGGGGACCAGAAGGCTCCGGACAATCCGCTTATATGTATGTTCTATATATATATAGAGCGAGAGAGGTGTGGGATATGTGTAATTGTGTATTACATTTTATATATATTCATATTCGGATTTATACTGAATGCTGAAGTAATAGTATTCCTTCTCATGTGCTGCTCGCTCTGTTGATAAAGCTCTAGGTCAGCCATGACCAGTTGGTCTCAGATCCTCGCAAGGAGTACGAATGTTTATTCTTTTCCCGCTGTGGATAGAATACTGTGAAAGTCAACTCCTGGTCGACGCGGAGCCCTGTCGTACAGGATCATACACAGGAAGCTAAGTGATATTTTATTTCTATACTTTGGATTTATTTGCATTGCATGCACATGGGGAGTGTTATGTTCGGATAGGCATCCAATAGAATTACCCTACAGAGAGTGAGTAAGGTCTCTTATGTGGATTCTACTCTATAACATTGCAGCAGGTTGTCGCGTCACGGCTGGGGGTGTGGCCGGGGAAATGCTGAGGTTGTCTCCGAAAGATACTGGTGGGACGGTATAATGCTATTATTTTGTTTCTGTGCAGGGTAAATACTGGCTGCTTTATTTATACACTGCAATTTAGATTTCAGTTTGAACACACCCCACCCAAATCTAACTCTCTCTGCACATGTTATATTTGCCCCTCCTGCAGTGCACATGGTTTTGCCCAACTGCTAACAAATTTGATGCTGCGATCAACTCAGAATTAGGCGCAATGTGCGGCATACGTGTAAGGGACATTGTGTGTATAAGGCCATTAATAAAGGTTGGCATAATGTGTAAGGCATATTATGTTTATAAGGACATAAATAATGGGTGTCATATGTGTAAGGGGCATTATTGTGTGGTATTATGTGTATAAATGCATTACTAATGTGTGGCATTATGTGTATAAGGTGCTGTACTGTGTGGCATAACGTATAGAAAAGGCACTACTGTGTGGTCTAATGTGAATAAAGAGCAATATGGTGTGGTGTAATGTGAATAAGGGGCACTACAGTAGAGAGTAACGTATATAAGGTAAAGTGGTAATACTGTGTGATGTAACGTGAATAAGGGACACTGTTGCATAATTTAATGTGAATAAAGTTGCACTACTGTGTGGCATAATTTGAATTGGGGGTACTATTGTGTGGCCATACCCCTTCCCAGCAAGAACACAACCCTTTTTGGGCTGCGCACCGAATATATGCACTGTTCCTATTTAAAATATAGGGGGTAGGAACACCGAAATGAGGACTACTATGGGTGAGGGGTGATGGTGCTGGAAAAATGGTGCAAGGTCAGAGATGAAACCAGTGGCAGTGCTAGGGGGCACCACCCAAAATCTTGCCTAGGGCATCATATTGGTTATGGCCGGCTCTGTTTCTACCACATCCACCCAGAGGCGGAACTACCGCCAGTGCAACCAGTGCGTTGCACTGGGGCCCGCCTCTGTCCAGGGGCCCAAAGCATGTAATGAGTCAAACTGACTCATTACATGCCACTGTTTGCTGCGGGCAACCGCTGCCCGCAGCACACAGCCGCCCGTAGAAGAGAGGAGCGCAGCGGACACGAGGGGAAGGAGGAGGAGGGAGGTGGAGGAGGGAGCCGGAGCAGCGCTGTTTTATTGGTTGAGGCGCTGCTGCTGCTGCTGTCCCTCTGCTTCATAATGGGGGACTGTCTGCCATAATGTGCAAAAAGGGGGAATCTGCCTGCCGTAATGTGTAAAAAGGGTACGCTGTCTGCCGTAATGTGTAACAAAGGCACGCTGTCTACCGTAATGTGTAAAAAGGGCACGCTGTCTGCCGTAATGTGTAAAAAGGGCACGCTGTCTGCCGTAATGAGTAAAAAGGGCACGCTGTCTGCCGTAATGTGTAAAAAGGGTACGCTGTCTGCCGTAATGTGTAAAAAGGGGACGCTGTCTGCCGTTATGTATAAAAAGGGTACGCTGTCTGCCATTATGTGTAAAAAGGGCACGCTGTCTGCCATAATGTGTAAAAAGGGCACACTGTCTGCCGTTATGTGTAAAAAGGTCACGCTGTCTGCCGTAATGTGTAAAAAGGGGACGCTGTCTGCCGTTATGTGTAAAAAGGGTACGCTGTCTGCCGTTATGTGTAAAAAGGGGACGCTGTCTGCCATTATGTGTAAAAAGGGGATGCTGTCTGCTGCTATGTGTAAAAAGGGGACGCTGTCTGCCGTTATGTGTAAAAAGGGGGACGCTGTCTGCCATTATGTGTAAAAAGGGGGACGCTGTCTGCCTTAATGTGTAAAAAGGGGACGCTGTCTGACGTAATGTGTAAAAAGGGGGCGCTATCTGTCGTAATGTGTAAAAAGGGGAATCTGTCCGCCGTAAGGTGTAAAAGGGTCTCTACCTGGTGTAGTGGTGCTACTGTGCGGCGTAATTTGAATAATGGAGACTACTGTGCACCGTTTTATGAATTGGTATTATTTTGTGGCCACACCCCTTCTTATTTTTGCGAGCGCCTACGGCACGCACTGCCCCTGTTTTGCATGCAGGGGTGGGGCTCCGATGCCATTTCTTGCACACAGTGCTAAAATGTCTAGTTATGGCACTGTTGCTAGGTATCCATTTCTCTGGCCCTGAGCAGGTCCCCCTCACCAGATCCTCTCCAGGGGTGAGGGGGTGGTCTTGGATGGGATGAGGGGGAGGGGGGGGGGGACCCAAAGCATTTTGTCGCACCTGGGCCCACCGCTCGCTAGTTCCGCCACTGCATCCACCGCATATAGCTGAGTCTATCTGGCTGGAACCCACTCCGGTTGGGAACTTGTCTACTACTTTTTAGTCGGACTGGGAATAGATAGGACCTGTGAGTTAATTATAGAATCCTAAGGGGGACATTCTGGCTTTATAGGTGTTTCCTCTCACTGATTTTTCTAATAGATTTTGCCGTTCCCCTTCTGGAAGGGGCGGTAGTACGCGATGCCATACCTGAGGTGCGTCAGGTTCAGGGCATTGTCCTGCTGTCCCTGGGTTTAAAAAAAAAAAAATAGAGGTTAAATGCGTTATTCTCCGCATTCAGATTACTTTGGTAAATATCCAGGATTGTCTTTGCTATTTCACCAGAGGGATGGCAGTACTGGGACACTCTCCTATTTAAGGTGAGGTCAAGACACAAATAGTGCAAACCATTGTTTTCTCTTTGACTGTTCTTCAACACAGGGGAAGACTGTTACTCCCAACGTCGCTGACGTCGGAGGTGGGTATCAGGGTAGATACGAAACGGTTGAAATTCTCTGTGTTCCTGTGGAAAGAGGTCTGAGGATCCGGAGTTGGATCAAATTTGCAGTGACAATCCATCACTAGGTTCCGTTAATGAAGAAGAGGGGTGCGGCCTTAGTGGCATTTTTCGGTGAACAGGTCAACTGCCAGAGTGGTTTTCACGGGGTCACTTAGAAATGTGGTCCGGGTCTCACCTGCACATATCCTGGAATATATTCTTAATGGCCAGGATTTTGCTCCTGTGGTGTCTGCTCAGTTCTCACATCCTAGAGGGACGAAGGTTCAGATTCCAGGATGGGATCCTGGTGTCTATGCACACAGATCTCTGGGAATGGGGAGCAGTCCTTGCGAGGGAAGTATTTCCAGAGGAAAAGGTCAAGATGGCAAGCTTGTCTGCGATAAGCTTTCTTGAGTTAAGAGCTATTTTCAATGAACATATGCTTCATGATCTGACCGTGTTAATTCAGTCGGACGTCTCGAAAGCAGTGGTGTATGTGGGCCGCTAGGGCGGAACAAGGAGCAATGTGGCAATGGCAGGAGCCGAGAAAGTTTTCTGCTAGGTGGAAAGACTGGTAAATGCTATGTTAGCGGTCTTTGCTCCGGTTGTGAACGACGGAGAAATAGATTCCTCTGTAGAAGCGGTCCCCATCCGGGAGAAATGCAGTCGTCATCGAGAAGTTTTCACTGAAGTGACAAGTCTTTGAGGAGTGCCTCAAGTGGACATGTTGGCGTCTCGCCTCGACGAGAGATCTCAGGGATATTGTTCCGGGTCAGGGGACTCTTAAGCTATAGCAGTGAACGTCCTCGGGACACCTTGGGTGTTTTCAGTCGGTCTATGTGTCCCCTCCGTTTTCACTCTTCGGAAGGTGATAAACGTAAGAAGAACAAAGGTTCAGGCGATCCTCGTTGTTCCGGTCTAACCAAGGAGGGCTTGGTATCCAGTTCTTTAAGATTTACTCATAGAAGATCCATGGTCTCTTCCTCTACATGAGGAACTGTTACAGCAAGATCCGGGCGTGTATCTAGACTTACCGCGGCTGCGTTTGACGGCGTGGAGGTTGAACGCCATATCCTAGCCAGAAAGGGTATTCCCTGTGAAGTCATTTCCACACTTCTTCAGGCTAGAAAAGAAGTAACGGCAAAGCCTTACCACCGTATTTGGAGAAAATATGTGTCTTGGGGGTAAATTTACTGAGATGAGAGTTCTATTTAAGATGGGATGTTGCCCATAGCAACCAATCAGATTCCAGGTATTATCTTCTAGACGGTGCTAGATAAATGAGAAGTAGAATCTGATTGGTTGCTATGGGCAACATCCCATGTTAAATAGAACTCCCATCTTAGTAAATTTACCCCTTGTGAATCCAAGAAGGCTACTACGGAAGACTTTCAGCTGGGTCATTCTTCTCCATGCTTTGCAAGCAGGTGTGGGTGCAGACCTAAAGTTAGGCTTCATTTCAGTGCGGTTTTGGCCTTATAAATTTTCTTTCAAGAAAGAATTGGCAACCTTTCCGGAAGTTCGGACCTTCGTGAAAGGAGTACTGCACATCCAACCACCAGTTGTGCCCCCGTTGGCACCGTGGGACCTTGACGTGGTGTTGCGTTTTCTTGTGTCACACTGATTGGAACCTTTGTGAAAGGTTGTGTTAAAATTTCTCTCTTGGAAAGTGGTCATGCTATTGGCTTTGGTGTCCGCAAGGCGGGTCGGAAGTAGCGGCTTTGTCTCACAAGAGCCCTGTTTGATCTTCCATGTGGATAAAGAGGAATTGAGCACTCGGATAATAGTTCTGCCAAAAGTGGTTTCTGGGTTTCGCAGAAATCAGCCTATTTTGATGCCGGTGGTTACTTAGGCATTAGCTGATTCAAAGTCTCTCGGTGTAGTCAGGGATTTTAATATTTAGGTCGCCAATTTGGCTCAGATTGGGGAAACAGAGGTTCTGTTTGTCCGGTATGCTCCCAGCATGGCTGGGGCGCCTGCGTCTATGCAGTCTGTTGCACGCTGGATCTGTGATACGATTCGGCGTGCTCGTTCTACGGCTGGATTGCCATTACCGAAGTCGGTGGAGACCCATTCTACTAGGATGATGGGTTCTTCTTGGGCGGATGCCCGAGGAATCTCGGCGGTTCAACTTTGCAGAGCGGCTACTTGGTCGGGTTCAAACGCTTTTGCTATGCTCTACAAGTTTGATATCCTGGCTGTTGGGGACTTTTTGTTTGCTCAATCGGTGCTGCAGAGTCGTCCGCACAGAAAATAGGATTTTAATACCTACCGGTAAATCCTTTTCTCTTAGTCCGTAGAGGATGCTGGGTGCCCGTCCCAGTGCGTACTGTGTCTGCAGTTATTGGTTATGGTTACACTCTTGTGGTGTTTCTTTTCTGTCAGGCTGTTACTGACGTTGCTTAGGTCATAGCAGGCGGTGTCTTCTTATTGGTTGTGTTGACACACAGGTTGTGTTACATATTCTCTCAGCATGTGGCTGTGTATTATTTTTCATGCCGTTGGCTGGTATTCTTTTGAATGCCACGTTTTGCGGTATGTTCGTGGTGTGCGCTGGTATGACACTTACTGTGTTTACACAATACATTCTTTCCTCGAAATGTCCATCTCCTCTGGGTACAGTTTCTTACTGAGGTCTGGAGGAGGGGCATAGAGGGAGGAGCCAGTGCACAGCCATTCAAAGTCTTATAGTGTGCCCATGTCTCCTGCGGAGCCCGTCTATACCCCATGGTCCTTACGGAGTCCCCAGCATCCTCTACGGACTAAGAGAAAAGGATTTACCGGTAGGTATTAAAATCCTATTTTCTGCCACACAGTGAACCCCCCAGCGGGGTCCCCGGTGTGTACTCACCACTCATGATCACCTTCAGGTAGCATTAGGGGTGTGCGGCATGCTGCGACGGCCAAGACGCCATGCCCCACTGAACAAACAGCCCCTCAGGACGGTAGTCCTGCAGCGGAGAAGCGGCTCTGCACCTCAAGAGGCCAGTGACCGCTCCCCCCCCCCAACTCTCACGGCGCAAGTATGCTGTTGCCCAAAATAGCATACCAAAAGAAATAAAAGTTTAAAAGAAGTTGAAGAAAAACTCTGGAGCTTGCAGAGTGTGCATCCTCTCCTGAGGGCACTTTTTTCTAAACTGACCTGTAGGAGGAGGCATAGAGGGGAGGAGCCAGCATACCCAGTGGAAGAAATTTAAAGTGCACTGGTTCCCTTGGACCCGTCTATACCCCATCGTACTAATCTGTCCCCAATATCCCTTATGGATGCAATAGAAACGTATACGTTTTTCGGACCCAATGTTTTACCGGGGCTAAACGGATATCACCCATAGTCTACAAAAGCTTCCACCACACAGAGAAAGCTCTACACATCAGGGTTAAAGAAATGTACAAGTTGAATAAAGACCTCCACTGTGACATCCCACCCCAAAGTTCAATTGAACTCATCAGCACCCCACCCCCTCCCTCCCCCTCCTATGGAAGGCAGAGGAGGGGAATGTCAGAGCTGCTCTTGCTGCCCTTGGTCAGTGGTGGGCTTGGAGTGTGGTACTACACTGTGATATCACAGCCAGTGCCACACTCACAGCCTATCTCTGACAAGGAGGAGCAGCAGCCGGCTGCATCAATACAGGCAATTCAATTACAGTTATTTAAAGCTATTCCTCTCAATTATTGTCACACAATGAGGAATGGGGTATATTTATCTTACATCCATGTCTTATACTGGGATGTAGTTATATGATTCCCTGTCACAATACCAATCCCAACATCCTGCCGGCTCTCAATCCCGACAGTCGGCATGCCAACTAACAGGGACTATTCCCTCTCGTGGGTGTCCACGACACCCATAGAGTAGGATTAGAACCTGTGGTGACCACAGCCCACCACCGAGCCCGCAAGGGGCTTAGTTACGCTGACCCCCCCATTCCCCCATCCCCACTGGCATTCTGTGGCAAGGATCCCATACCCAACCCCTTATACTGATCCACAGATTCTGGAGGCAACCAGCTTTACTACTTTCGCTATCTATAGTCACCCCACATCCACAGGGCCACCCCCACCAGCCTTGTCTTCCACAACAGACAATCTGTGGAGACTACCCACCTTGCCTCTTCTAACATCTAATAGAGTCTCACTCTGGGTGGGATGTACTTGTCAGGTCTCTGGTTTTGTCTGTCCCCGGCGGGGGCGCTAGTGTGTCAGTGTTGGTGCGATGTACAAAGCGTGGAGGCAATATAAAAGTCCTGCGCATATGCGCTGTTGTTTATTAGCACAGAGCAGATGGTATAACACTGAATAAACTGAAAACCGGCAAAGTAGAAAACAATGAAAGGTAACTGAATCCAAACAACTGAAAGTCTCTTGAGTAAAATGTAAAACAACTTGATACTGAATGCAGGTGATATAAACAGAACTCCAATAGTACTTGAAAGCACACAGTCTCTGTATAACACAAGATGAGATAAACTGATAACTGTTTGGAAAAGCAGAACTCCGGTATATTTGAGAAACACACAGTCTCTATATAGCAAAAGTCCATATAGCCACACTAGGCTTAAGCAGGAAACAGTCTCTAAGCAATAAGTTGGTATAACTGCTGAGATGCACAGATGGTATGCTGATAACGAGTGCACAGGTAAGGTAATGAAATGAACACCTGAGGAGAGTCTCTTACTGCTGATGGATTTGTGGCTGGATGTAGCTGGAGTCCGGAGTAACAGAAGAGCTGTAGAAATGGTAACTGGAACAATGAATATAACAACGGAGGAACGCTGGAAATAGGAACACAGGAACCAGGAGAACCAGGGCCGGCGCCACCACTAGGCAGCTTTAGGCAGCTGCCTATGAGCGCTAGCACTTAAAGGGCAGCACTGAGTGGAACGGCATGGGGGATGTGAAGCACCCACTCCATGCTCACTCGCTGGCCGCTGCTGGATTTGCCTGAGGCTGGAGCTGCATGTCCGTTGCCTGTCCCCACCTACCCCTCCTCCATTGCTCACTTTCTCTCTCCCTCCTGCAAGAGCCGAATGTTACTGGTACCGGCATCCAGGGGCGTCGGAATTGGGGGGAGGGCAAGGGGGCAGCTTGCTCACCCCAAACATGAGAGAGGCGCCATCCACCCAGATCCCCAATCCCCTGCCTGTGTTCATGCCGCCGCCGCCGCCGCTAGCTGCAGTGGAGCCGCTGTGAAAAGTAACTGATGCTAGTATAGTGCGGGCAGCGTCAGAGCCGGCCGTAGGCATAATAGGCAAATGCGGTATATTGACTCCGTAGGGGCATCCCAAGCCTATGAAGTCCACCTGTCACCCCCGGCAGAATGTGTTTAGTGTTCTGCCATACAGGAAGTGGAACCGGGCGCACGCCGCTGCGTGCAGGGTGAGGGGAGAAAGTATCACTGATCAGTGATCGCCATCTGCAACTACATGTGGGGGCGGAACGGGGAGCCGCGAGTGCTGACATAGAGTGAGGTAGGCTCTAGCAGTGTACACTGCTGCCTGTCCCTTCTCTTTCATCTCAACGCTGCAGGTCAATAGAAAAAATTATGGTGGAGCCGATGGAAGCATCTTTATTCAGGATCTGCAGCGTCCTGTGTGCTGCCTGAGCTCCTACTCTGCTGAGTGCAATTCATTCACAATCTGAGGGGAGCAATGCTGATCGACCAGGCTCTAATGTACATGTAACCAGGTCCCCTCCCACCCAGGCCCCAGTGTGTCACTATTCACCCATCTCTCAGTATGTGTCCCCATATCCCTCACCTGACCCCACTATGTGCGTTCCCATATCCCTCCCCCCCCCAGTATGTTTCCCCCCCATTAAATGGATACTAACAGATGTGTTAGGAACAAGGTGCTATTGACAATGTGTAATGTGTTTTGCAACAATTAAATGTTGCAATACTGTAGTGCAATACCTGTAAAAAAAAAAAGGATTAGTAATTGTTTACAGACCTTTTTTTGTGTATTTTCGGTCCTGCCGGATTTTTGTGCTGCCGACTCTTTGTCCCGCTAGTGTCTCTGTGCGGGATGGTCCAAAACCCTGTCTCTCCCTATACTACCCACCTTATGCTCAGCAGTGGTGGGACGGGATCTTGACTCCGGGCGGCTGGGCATGGATGCAGCTGTCATTTGGCTCTTGGCACTTGGACTAGCGCACAGAAGAAACACATCCACCCGTCCGTCTTACAAGCCGGGATCCCGAGCGGCCGCAGCAGTACAGTACGGCACACGGGAGACGCGGCTGAAGCAAGCAGCGTCTGCGGAGAAGAAATACCCAGCCGCCCGGAGTCAAGATCCCGTCCCACCACTGCTGAGCATAAGGTGGGTAGTATAGGGAGAGACAGGGTTTTGGACTATCCCGCACAGAGACACTAGCGGGACAAAGAGCCGGCAGCACAAAAATCCGGCAGGACCGAAAATAAACATAAAAAGGGCTGTAAACAATTACTAATCCTTTTTTTTTACAGGTATTGCACTACAGTATTGCAACATTTAATTGTTGCAAAACACATTACACATTGTCAATAGCGCCTTGTTCCTAACACATCTGTTAGTATCCATTTAATTATCTTTTTGCTCAGGGCAGCTTAAACACATAAATCCCGGCATCAGCGCGTTTTTCCCCTCTTTTTAAATGTTTCCCCCCATGTCCCTCACCATCCCCCCAGTATGTATGTCCCTCACCCCCCCCAGTATATCCCCCCCCCCATGTCCCTCACCGGCCCCCCAGTATGTGTCCCCCCCCCCATGTCCCTCACCGGCTCCCCAGTATGTGTCCACCCATGTCCCTCACCATACCCCCGGTATGTGTGTCCCCATGTCCCTCACCATCCCCCCAGTATGTGTGTCCCCATGTCCCTCACCATCCCCCCAGTATGTGTGTCCCCATGTCCCTCACCATCCCCCCAGTATGTGTGTCCCCATGTCCCTCGCCATCCCCCCAGTATGTGTCCCCATGTCCCTCACCATCCCCCCAGTATGTGTCCCCATGTCCCTCACCATCCCCCCAGTATGTGTCCCCCCATGTCCCTCACCATCCCCCCTGTATGTGTCCCCCCATGTCCCTCACCATCCCCCCAGTATGTGTCCCCCCATGTCCCTCGCCATCCCCCCAGTATGTGTCCCCCCATGTCCCTCACCATCCCCCCAGTATGTGTCCCTCCATGTCCCTCACCATCCCCCCAGTATGTGTCCCCCCATGTCCCTCACGGGCCCCCCAGTATGTGTCCCCCGATGTCCCTCACGGGTCCCCCAGTATGTGCGTCCCCATGTCCCTCACCATCCCCCCAGTATGTGCGTCCCCATGTCCCCCACCTTTCCAAGTTCTAGGGGGCACTAGACAAAATCTTGCCTAGGTCATCAAATTGGTTAGGGCTGGCTCTGGGCAGTGCTGAAGCAGCCTGCGCCTGCCCCATGTGCTCCGCCCCCACCTCGTCTCCTGCAGTGTCTGCGCTGTGCAGGGCCATGTGACAACAGAGGTAAGCAGCAGTATAGCTGTTTGTCCAGGGGAAAGGGGTAGGGGAAAGGAGCAGCGGAGGAGGAGGTGCTCTAACAGACTAAGGACTCCGGCTCTACCTGGCCATTATTCATGTATCTCTCCCCCATGTCTCTCTCTCTTTCCCCCATATCCCTCTGTCTCTCTCTCTTTCCCACATGTCCCTCTCTCTCTCCCTCCCCATGTCACTCTTGGCTGTTGAAATTAAAAGATGCTGCCTCCGCACTTTTTCTCCTGAAGGGCTGGGTATTTGGGTGTGTGTGTGGGGGGGGGGGGAGGATGCTGAAAGTTTGCCTAGGGTGCTGTGAAACCTTGCACCGGCCCTGAGGAGAACTAGGCACACAGTATGTGACTCGTTGTCCGAGGCGATGTGAGTGAGCCACGAACTGGAACTTATACCCCATGCTCTGCAGTGATTGGTCACTGAACTCTGGCTGGAAGCACAGCGCTGGATTGGATGCCGGGATCAGCTGAGTGCAGGTGTCATGGCAGCGTCCATACAGGCCGGATGCCGGCACACAGCGGAATACACACACAGGACCAGACTCAGGGGTACTCAGCGACACAGGAGATGACACTCGCGGTCAGCGCATCCATGCAGCCGCAACTGGGGCCATGACCTCCGGAGGCATGCACACCAGCACGCTGGTAAGTGAGACGCAGCTGAACGCCGATTCCTGACAGTACTAACCTACGGTGGAACATTCTGCCACACTTCGCATTGATACTAACCGCTTATGCACTAACATGCTATTAGTATTGCGAAGGACAGCTCTCCCAATAAGAGCTGTCCTTTTGCGATCAGCCGCTGGCACCCCAGCAGCTGTCACTGAGGCTCAGCCAGTGCAGCCTGGGGAGTGGTAGCGGAGGGATGGGCCTGTGTGTATGGCCTCCTTCTCCTTCTCCCTTGCAGCCGAAAGGTGAGGCCACAAATCTGACTTTGCTGCTGGAGTAGAAGGAGGTCCAGGGAACTGGGAACGCTGAGCACCAAGTGTCCGGGTACAGGCATATGCCGGTAGACTGCCAACACAGCAGGTGAGGGGTTAGTACATATGGTACATGCTGTAAAAACCCAGAAAATGGGTGTTTTACTACACGTTCCCTATAGTACATACCGCCCTCTGTCATCTTCAATCCAGTCACCATTGACACCACCCACCATAACTCCTGTCCCTCCCCATCCACATCCACATAGGGATAACCCATCTTGATTACTGCAAGTTAGTTATAGAGAAAAGTAACCTTGCCTCTCCATCCCACATTCCATGGCGACTGACCTCTTTGCTTCCTTTCTCCGGACCACCCACCTTGAATGCTCAGATCCCATAAGATATGCCCACTTTACCTCCACCCATTCGCTGATAATGGGGGTGTGCGACTACATGTGGTCTGTTCAGAAATGTGCAGAACGGGTCCTGTGCATACGCAGTTTCCCACCATCTGGTTAGGACGTAAACTGTCAGGTTTGCCTACTAACCTGAATTAGGCCCAAAGAGGCAGAACACAGTAACACGTGTGACAAGTTGCGCAGCTTCACAATGAGACGTGCCAAAGCACTTTGCCATTCTTGATCAACATAATCAGCTCTTCATTATGTGGCAGACACTGTCCCTGGCCCCAGCTTCACATGTTACACATAGGGGTCTGGTTCTGAGCGTCCATTAGGTGACTTAGCCTGGCACATTTTCTTCTGGCACCTGGGACTGTGAAGTCTCTATGGGGTCCATTTATCATTTGACAAAACTCGTTGCATATGATAAATTGTGCTCCAGACAATCAGCTCCCAACTGTCACTTTTTCAAACACATGACAGGAGCTGATTGTCTGGAGCACCATTTTTCATACCCATGAGTTTTACCATTCCCAACAAGTTTTATCAATCATTGATCAATAAGCCCCTATGGGGGGTATGCAATTAGCTCCGATCGTTTTGGAGCTAATTAATTCGGCCCATTGAGTATTCCATTACATGCCCTTTTTCGTCCATTTTGAAGGCATTTTCACCAAAGCCTTTTCACCTTTTTCTCACAAAGGGGGTAATTCCAAGTTGATTGCAGCAGGAAATTTTTTAGCAGTTGGGCAAAACCATATGCACTGCAGGGGGGGCAGATATAACATTTGCATAGAGAGTTAGATTTGGGTGGGTTATTTTGTTTCTGTGCAGGGTAAATACTGGCTGCTTTATTTTTACACTGCAATCTAGATTGCAGATTAAACACACCACACCCAAATCTAACTCTCTCTGCAAATGTTAAATCTGCCTCCCCTGCAGTGCACATGGTTTTGCCCAACTGCTAAAAAATTTCCTGCTGCGATCAACTTGGAATTACCCCCAAAGTCATTGGCGAAAAATGCCTTAAAACCTGTGAAAATGGGCCGCGTTTCAACGGAAAACACAGGGATTCGCCGATCCACCTGTTTTTCGCCCCGGTTGCATTTTTTGCCTTGGCATAAAAATGGCACTGCTATTGCATAGGGCGAATCCCCATTCGCCCCCTAAAAATAGCAAAAAGCTCATTTTTTTTACCTAGGCAAAAAAAACGGAGCTAATTGCATAGCCCCTATGTCTAATATATTTTAGTAAATAAATACATTTAAATTGTATGGTATCAATCCCAGGGAATGGTTAAATATATGGTGCTTGTATCATATTGTTTCCTTGTGTTTTGTTACAAGTCTGCATAATTGTTTTAAATCAATTGAAAGTATTTTATTTAGATATTTGCGTGGGCAGCAAAATAATTTTCCAAGGCCATGGGACTAGAACAGGGGTGGGGAACCTCAGGCCCGAGGGCCGTATAAGGCCCTCAAAGCCACTTGATCCGGCCCAACCAGGCTCACCTAAACGAGAGGAGATGCCGAGCGCCCGCTGAGATTTTACCACCAGCGGGCGCCCGTCTCCTCAGCAGCAGCCAGAGGCAGGAGCTCACTCCTGAGCTCCAGCTTCTGGCTCAGGCAGTGTACATGTGTGCTGTGCAGCGCTATGGGAGAGACGTCATGACATCTCCCATAGTTTCGAGGAGAGGGAGGGCAGCGGTCGGAAGTAGGAGCGGGGCTGGTGAGCATGGTGGTTGTTTTTCTTTCTTTTAATGTGTGTGTGCAAGCGGCACTACTAGGGGGCATATTTAATGGGGCATATCTAATGGGACATAACTACAGGGGGGCATATCTAATGGGGCATAACTACAGGGGGCATATTTAATGGGGCATAACTACAGGGAGCATATCTAATGGGGCATAACTACAGGGGGCATATTTAATGGGGCATAACAACTGACAGTGGGCATATCTAATGGGGCATAACAACTGACTGGAGGCAAATCTAATTGGGCATAACAAGTGACTGGGGGCATAACTACTGACTGGGGGCAGGCTAATTTTTAAGTTGATCATTTTTGTATGGCCCCCGAAGGATTTTATAAATATCCAAATGGCCCTTGGTAGAAAAAAGGTTCCACACCCCTGGACTAGAAGGTTACAAGCTGAAATAGTTGTTTCACTGGAAAGGTTGTGGCTGGACTTAGGGGGGGAATTAAATTGAGCACGAGGTAAAAAAAAACCTTGCGCCCAATTTTTGATTACCGTGGAAATGCGTGCTCCTGATACGCACCATATCTAATGTTAAAAAATGGTTGCACGGTCTTCAGTGATGAAAAACCTGCCTGGTGGTCTCTGCAGCTCTTGGTGGTCTCCCCTCCTTATTCCCACTGGGGAGAGGGCTGCTGGAAAGCTCCAGGGCTGCTAGGAGGCTCAAGGGCTGCTGAGAGATGTAGTTCTCCCAATGGCCGGCCTGACATTGCATGTGGGGGTCACACACACATGCACACAATCAGGGCTGTCATCAGAAATTGTGGGGCCTGGGACTGACAATATAGGCAGGGTCCCCCTGGGGGTGGAGCTGTGGATAAGGTGGGCGGGTCATCAATTGGTGTGTAGACCAGTGTCGGGGGAAAAAAAAAACAATAGTCAAAATTTGGTCTTTGCGCCGTGCAGTAAAATGAGGCGGAGGGGGGGTGGTAGTAGAGAGAGCAGGGTACAGGGCAGAGTGGCAGGGGGAGCAGGGTGCAGGGCAGAGTAGCAGGGTACAGGGCAGAGTGGAAGCGGTGACAGCAGAGTACAGGATAGGGTGGCAGTAAGGGGAGCGGGGTACAGGGCAGAGTGTCAGTAGGGGGAGCAGGGTACAGGGCAGAGTGGCAGCAGAGGGTACAGGGCAGAGTGTCAGTAGGGGGAGCAGGGTACAGGGCAGAGTGGCAGTAGGGGGAGCAGGGTACAGGGCAGAGTGGCAGTAGGGGAGCAGGGTACAGGGCAGAGTGGCAGCAGAGGGAACAGGGTATATGGCAGCATGGCAGTAGGGGGAGCAGGGTGCAGTGCAGAGTGGTGGCATCAGGGTACATGGCAGAGTGACAGCAGGGGGAGCAGGGTACTGGGCAGAGTAGTGGCATCAGGGTACAGGGCAGAGTGACAGTAGGGGGAGCAGGGCAGACTGGCATCAGAGTACAGGGAAGAATGGCACTACACTATGCAGCACACTGGGGGGGTATAGTTTGATGATTCCGGTATGAATGGTCGACAGTGTTAAGGTCGACAGTCATTAGGTCGACCACTATTGGTCGACATTGACATGGTTGACATGGACAAAATATCGACACATGAAAGGTCGACACATGAAAATGTTGACATGAATTTATTAACTGTTGTTGATGTAATTTTTTCTGAAACATGAACAGGACCCCCAGTTAGTGTACCGCGTCCCCTTGCATGGCTCGCTTCGCTCGCCATGCTGCGGGCAAGGTTTTCATTTTCTCCCCAATATATATTTTATTGAGGTTCAGAACAAATAATAGTGTGCAGTATAAACCGTAAGACTCATCCATATACAAAAGAGTACGGGTATACAATCCAACATACTAATTATAAAGATGGCAGGGCCTAAAATAATACCTCAAATTTTCCGTTTTCTATCAAGAGATATCAAAATCTTAGAAGACAGATCATTACAAAACATAGTGACAATCTGAGAAAAAAAAATCAATGAGAGATCTGATGCAAGAATAGAAGAGTAAACATTTAAACATATAAAGGCGTTTACCCATTTGGGGAACGCAGAACAAAAACAATAAACCAATATAAAAAACAATACCTGCCAAGGTCAGGGGACCGTCGATCCATCCATGGAGAGACCATCAAAGTAAGAAAAGATGTACAGAAGATGGAGATCAAAAAAGGAGGAGCAAGGAAGGTATATAGGAGACAATAGGAGATGAAAAAGACAAAGAGAAAGAAAGGGGAGGTGGAGGGCGTTAGAGGCTTACGGGAGGGAGATCGGAGGTCTATTGTCTAAGAGTTGATGGCAGTACCATGTGGTGCAGTGAAAGCTTTGCTGGATCGCTAATTTTGTGGGAGTGGGTAGTCTATGGATAAACTGTCCACAGCACTGAAACAACGCAGAAGTCAGCACCTCTTTATTAAGAAGTCAGCACCTCTTTATTTAGATGTTTCTAGCCAATCCATCGTGAATATGGTGGCCAATCCCTGGATCGGCGGGATCCCGGGATTTAGGCCCAAATATGGCCGGGATTCAATCCCGGGATTGGAAGCTCCAATCCCGGGGATCGAGGGATCAGCGTTGAGCGTCCTCAGGATGCTCAAACGCTGCCCGGCTTCCTCCTTCCGGGTCCCCAGCGCAGTGTGAGAGGTCACGCTGTGCCGTCAGCCGCTGCACGGAGCCGCCAGCAGCGTGCACAGGATGGTCCCCTCCCGCCTGCCCCAGGTATATGGTGAGTTATATGTGCGGGGTGGGCGGAGCGGGGTGGGGCGAGGGGGCGGCCACCTAGGTAAAAGCCAAATCCTGGGTATCCCGGGAATCCCGGGATTGGCCATTTTTCAATCCCGATACCCGGGATTGAAAAAATGGCCCAGGATTGGCTTCCCTAATCGTGAACATGAAGAGTAGCAGAGAGGTCGCCATTGGCAGAGTTGGAGGGGTGTCAGAAATCCATTGCTGGAGTATGGCTTTCCTGCCCACTGCCGAAAGAAGCATAGTTGATAGAAAAACCAGAAAAAGAAGAGAATTGTGTTATATCGTCCTGTAATGCCGGGACAGACTTCTTAGGGTTAAAAGTAAGAAGGAGGATATCATCCGCAAATGCTATTAGTTTCACTTCCCTGTTGTCGATTTTTATGCCCTGAAAATTAGATAGATTAATAATATAGCGTATAAAGAGTTCTAGAGCCAGATTAAAAAGTAGGGGGGAGATAGGACATCCTTGTCTAGTCCCCCTTTCAAGAGTAAAAGACGTTGAGGAAATATTATTGACTATCACCTGCGCAGTGGGGTCACTATCAAGGGAATTGACAAGGCCACAGAATTTCTCACCAAAGTGGTGATAGCGTAGAACTCTATCAAGGTGAGGCCAGGCAATCTTGTCAAAGGCCTTTTCAGTGTCGAGGTTAAATAAAATGTTGTCTTTAATATTGTGAGTATGAGAGTGGATAATAGCCGCCAAAGCAGTCCTAATACCTTGCACCGACTGCCTATGTTTAATGAATCCCAGCTGCGCAGGTGATATAATGCGGGAGAGACAGAACTGTAAGCGATTGGCCATTAATTTAGTCAGAACCTCCTGATTAAGGAGGGAGATCGGCCTGTACGAGCTAGGCAAAGAAGGATCCTTGCCAGGTTTGGCTATAACAATTATCGTGCCTCATTGAACCTAATTGGGGTTTGTTTGGAGGTGAGGGTGTGATTATAAAGAGATGTAAGAGTCAGAGCTAAGTCCTCTCGAAGCATTTTATAAAATTCTGCGCCAAAGCCGTCGAGGCCGGGGCTTTTATTATTCGGCAGAGTTTTAATAGTGTCAACAACCTCCTCAGTTGTAATTGAGCTCTTCAGGAAGTCTCTCTCCTCTTAGGATAAGATGGGGAGATTAGCCAGCTCCAGGAAGGAGTGGTTAGCGTCAATGTCGTATGGGCCTTTAGTGTATAGGGATTGATAAAAGCGCCTTAATTCGGTGCAGATAATGTCTGGGTCCGAGATCATTATCCCTGAAATGTTGACTGCGTTAACCCACGTACGAGACTTGGGACCTTTAATCAAATTGGCCAACAGTTTGCCCAATTTGTTGCCCCATCTATGGAATCTGTTCCGCTGGTAATCATAAGACAATTGGGCTTGTTCCAAGAGGAAGGTGTCATAGATGAGTTTAGCTGAAGGATAAGCTTTTTTGTGGGCGGGGGTATCATGCTGTTTATATCTCTGGTAAGAAGAAGTGAGCGTTGCACTCAAAGTCTGTAGTTGTGAAGAGACCTTTTTCCTTCTGGAGTGAGTATAAGACATAACATGCCCCCTGAGAACTGCCTTAGCAGCCCCCAAAAATAATGGTATATCTGAACTCTGGCCACTGTTATCTGGAGTGTAATTAAGCCAGGACTGTTTGAGGAAGAACGAAATCAGTGGAGTGACGTAGGTATGTGGGGAAGCGCCAGCTCGGGGAAGAGCGATGAGGTAGAGTTAATTAAATATGCAGAGATAGAGGGGCATGATCAGAGATAATAATATCACAATGGAGGTGAGGGTAACCTTGGAGAGAAGGAAAATGGAGGTAAAAATATAGTCAATTCAGGAGTGAAATGGGTGAGAGTAGAAAGAGAAGTCTTTCTGAGTAGGGTGAAGTATGCGCCAGGGGTCAAGTAGGTCTAATTGTGTGCAGAAGGAAGACAATAGATGAGAAAGAGGAGTAGCAGTGCGGGTACTTACTCTGGATCTGTCCATGGATGGGTCGACCACCAAATTGAAGTCTCCACCAACAATCAGATTCTGGCTTTCCCATGTAAAAAGCGTCGTTAAAAGATCTGCAAAAAAAGAGTCAGGAGAGACACTGGGTGCATATAAGTTGAGAAGGGTGTATTTAGTATTGTCAATACATACATCCAGTAGTATAAACCTTCCCCCAGGGTCAAGAAGACTTCTACATATAGAGTATTGCAAATTGGCATGGAAGAGGATAGCCACCCCCCTAGATTTAGAGTGGTATGGGGCTGAGACACATTCCCCAATCCAAGGGGCACGTAAGGTATGTCTAGGGTCTTCCAACCAATGCGTCTCTTGAAGAAATACAATATGGGGGGACATACATTTCAAGTGAGATACCACTTTCTTTCTCTAAACTGGGTGGTTAAGACCCTCCACATTCCATGATATAATACGAAGTAAACTATCACATGGATCTCCGTCTACATGAGATTGTGGGGGAGCAACAGAGGTCATATCAGCCCATCCCCACAGGTGAAAACATTAAAGTAAAGATGAATAAGATAAAACAGGGTCCCACCCCGTCCCAGCAAGCGGGGGGAGAGCACCCCAGGAGAGGAAGGGGGCCACGGCCTAGGCAGACACAACTAAATAAACATAAAAATATAAAAAACATCATGAACAGTGAGTGAATAGAAAATAAACCAGGAGTGTGCATTTAACATACACAGAATACTCCGCATGCGAGACCCGATTGTAGACTCGGGTTAGTGGTGAACTTCAAAAGAGCAAAGTCATTCAACAGTCAAGTGTTAAGTGGAGAAAAATGCAGCTTGGCCTCTTCGGGGTCATCAAAGAACAGTGGTTTGCCATCTTTGAAAACTCTGAGGCGGGCTGGGTAAAGTAGTGAAAACTTGACCTTTGTATCAAAGAGGTGTTTGCAGATGGGGGCAAATTCTCTGCGTTTGGTGGCCACGAGGGTAGAGAAGTCCTGAAAAATGAGGAGGCGGTCACCTTTAAAAGATAGGCTGGCGGTCTTACGGTAGTGATCAAGAAGTCTCATTTTGTCCGCATAGTTCAGGATTCTCATTATAACAGGACGAGGGCGCCCAGTAGAGTTTTTCCGTTAAGGCCCAACCCTGTGGGCCTTCTCAATGATGAGTGGGACCCCCTTTAGATCCATGGACAGTTGCTCTGGGATGCCCGATGAGAGGAGATCCATGAGTTTGTGGCCTTTAATCGATTCTGGAATACCTATGACCCTCAAATTGTTAAGTTGGCTGCGATTTTCGAGGTTATCGAGATTCTCTGATAGGTCGGAGATCTCTAGTTGTTTGGCTTGTATATTACGTTGAGCCGTCTCTAGGTCGTCTTCCAGGGATGATATTCTCTGCTCCGCTTCATCGAGGTGGCTTCAGTGCTGATTAAGCTGGGTCAAGTTAGATTCGATGGCTTCTTTAATGCCAGACAGTTTTTCATCCAAAAGGGACCCCAAAACCGCTACCAGATCTTTATATTTCATTTTTGGCTGTTTGATAGGGGGTCTGGATTTGCGAGAGCATTGGGAGAGAAAGTGTGAAGTCGAGTGGTCCGAGTCGGAGGAGTTGCCACAAGGAGTGTCTTCCTGAGATGGCAGTGTGGTGCCTGCGGATGTCATTTGTCGAAGTCAAAAATATTACATACACACAACATACAAACTCCAAACAGAGAGGTCTCTGTTCGTGCACATACACACAGCGTGTACAGGATATACGGTAGCATACGCATTCACACAAACAAGCCACAAAGCTATATTCAACACATATTTCATACAACACATAAATTACACATAGACCAAACATGTCAAGCACCAGACATTATAATGTATTTATATAATAGAGTGTAACATCAGATATATATGTATTATTAAAACGGAACAGTTAAATAAATCATGCTTAGTGTCAAAAAGATCAGGAGAATGGGTGGAGTAATTTGATAGCTATGGGTAAATTGTAGCACATTGCAACGATTAGTTATGAATAAATGTACGAAATCTAAAGTCACTCTTATTAGAACAAAGAACTTCTTAAAGAAAGCATGTGTGTAGAAAACCAGTGGCTAACCCCTATAACTGCATCTTCAAACTGGACGTTGCTTGCATATAAACTGACCAATAACACACAAGGAATGAGAGACCTCCCTCTCCTGGGCCAATGGAAGGAGACCGAAACTAAGAACCTGTTAACTCACACTTTTTGATATAGGCAGTTTTGTAAGGCATAGTTAGTTGTTGCTGTTGTTTGCTGATAAGGGATGGAGGAAAGTTCTATGGGACAGGGTGACGTATGTTGGCTGTAACTGCTTCTTGTGTAATTGTAACTCTGTAACTATATATATATATATATATATATATATATATATATATATATATATATACATTTGCTGTGTCCGGCACTCAAAATATCTCTTACCTCGGTGTCCAAGTCCAAAGTGGTGCATCCACTACTATACCAAACGAAAGGGACGGCACTCAGAGGATTTTAGTGAAAATGCTTGTATTCAAAAAGTCATCTTAATTACATCATCATCGACGTTTCGGTGTTCATCTCACCGTCTTCAGGATGTACATGCAATATAATCACCACCAATGACAGACAAACATACAGTGCTAACTTCGCCCTACTTATATGCCACATAAACAAACGGACTGCACGTGCGGTGGCGGGACCCGGACAGCGGCTCCATGGCACGCAGAGGTGACGTGACCCTCACTCCCGGAAGTCTCCGGACAATTAGCGATCACGCCCCCCACAGCGTAGCCACGTTGCCATGGAGACTCTAGACGCGGCTATCTCAGCAAGAAGAGACGCTTTAGCATCACCATGACTACCGAGAAAGCCGGTGTCAGAGCTCCGGCGGTCTGCACACACTAAGAAAGATCACACGCTTTTAAAAAACATACTGAACCTGCTAAGTCAGATATGTTATTAAAAACAAATGCACATCGGAAGACATAGTGTTCTAAACATAATAAGAGGATATTATAGAGGGTAATGTCGGAACCAATACCAATCTGATGTGACCCACAGTCACAGTGCTGCAGTCTGACATCAGGTGCAATGTATCATGACATTAATTAACCAATACTACATAATACATGTATACTCAAAGATTATTTTAACCACAGGTGCCTTAGACATAACAATCACAATAATGTGTTCCAGCAAATCTTTTCATTTAGTCCCTTGGGTGACACTGTATCTAAGCGTACTATCCACCTCGCCTCCATTATTAACAATTGCTTGTTCCTATCCCCCCCACGTTTATTTTCAGGAAGGTGGTCAATAATCATATATTTCACACAGGCCATCGAATGTCCTCTCTCTGCGAAATGCTTCGCGACCGGTTGGTCACTATGACCAGTCTGTAGGGCTGCCTTACTTGCTGGGCGATGTTGTGTTGCTCGTTCTTTAAAAGGACGTATGGTCTTCCCTACGTAATAGTACCCACAGGGGCATCTGATAATGTAAATTACGTACGGTGTCGTACACGTCACTAGGTGCTTAATTGGGATATATTTCCGGCTGTACGGGTGTCTAAATGCTGTTCCCGTATCCATATAACGGCACGTGACACAATACATCTGTAACAGCCCTTCTTATTTGATCTCAAGAATGATTCTGGTTTCTGTTTAAGGCCCGTAATGTCAGTGCGGACTATAAGGTCTTTAATGTTTTTCCCACGATGAAAACTGGTCATAGGGGTAATGTCCCTAAAACTATGCAGGTCTTTGTCCGTGCTGACAATAGGCCATAAGGCCTTGGATGCAGTTTGTGTAATCCGGCTATTAGTGGAATACGTAGTGGACCATATCAAACGATTAGAGTTCTTTCCTCCTTGTATCGTCTTATCATCTTTATCTGCTAACAATTGCTCACGGGGGGTGTTGAGAACCTTCAATTTATGTTTCTGCAGTAACTCCTCTGGATAGCCTCGCTGTCTAAATTTCTGCACCATATCATTCAGTTGTTGGTCAAGTATGGTAGGGTTGTTGTTTATTCTAGCCACTCTCAACATTTGTGAGTATAGCAGCCCGGACCTGAGAGAAATTGGATGGTGGCTCGAATATCTGAGCAATGTGTTCCGGTCTGTTGTTTTATTAAATACCGAGGTAATGAGTTGACCCCTATCGTTAGTCAGCTTCACATCCAAATATTCTATTTCATGAAAACTGGCCTTGTACGTGAACTTAATTGGCCCATTCAGATCATTAATGGCAGACATCAATTGGATGAATGTTTCCTCAGTACCAGACCAAAAGATGATCAAGTCATCTATATAACGCAGAAGTAGCTTGGCATGTTGTTGAAAAATAGGGTTCTCATAAAATAATATACGTTCTTGTAGATACATGTAGATGTTAGCATATGTCGGTGAGACATTAGAGCCCATAGAGCACCCCGATACTTGAAGATAATGTTGACCATCAAAGAGGAAATAATTCCTATGAAGAACTAAGGTTAGTAATTGAATGAGAAACGTTACATCTGGACCCTTGTAATACTGGTTATTTGCCAGAAACCATTCAACTGCCCTAATGCTATCATGATGGGGGATAGCAGTTGTAACACTGTAAGGGTGCAAGGTGCCGTTTCCTGGGGTATATGGCAGCACGCAGCAGCTGAGGAACAACACAAGTCCAGGTTCTGGTACAACTGGCCCCAGCCAGTTTTATTATACAGAAAATAAAACAAACACCAAAGAAAATACCTTGCCTGTCCGGCACTAACTAAACACAAGATGTTCCTAACTATCACTAAACAAAAACACAGAGTTCTCCAGTAAGCACTGTATAGCTTACTTGTATCAGGAGCGTGTTTCTCTCACAGAGATCCTGCAATCTTCCCAGGCAGTCTGCACACCCTAATCAGGCCAGCAGCTCTATAACACTCTTACACAGCTGAAAGCCTGATTAGCCTTCTGTGAGGCCAAAGACCCGAACTGGGCCCAATGTCTGGAACTTGCCCCATCTCTCTTTCAGCTTTTCCAACAAACTGAAAAGGTTCTAACAAAACAAAACATATTCCTAGAAGTTTTCATTTTTCTAATACATGTAAGACAAGAACCTGGGACAAACATACCTGCCCTCAAACACTATCCCAGTGTTCTTGTCACACAGTATATAAACTCTGTACGTCTAAGGTACACATCAGCATGGAGAAAGGTTCTTCTGTATATTGTTGTATACGTTTCAAAAAACTTGTGGTGTCTTTCACATATGACATTTCATGTACAATACACGGCTGTAGTAACGTGTCCGGGAGTGAGGGTCACGTCACCTCTGCACGCCATGGAGCAGCTGGCCGGGTCCCGCCGCCGCACGTGCAGTTCGTTTGTTTATGTGGCATATAAGTAGGGTAAGTTAGCACTGTATGTTTGTCTGTCATTGGTGGTGATTATATTGCATGTACATCCTGAAGACGGTGAGATGAACATCGAAACGTCGATGATGATGATGTAATTAAGATGACTTTTTGAATACAAGCATTTTCACTAAAATCCTCTGAGTGCCGTCCCTTTCGTTTGGTATAGTAGTGGATGCACCACTTTGGACTTGGACACCGGGGTAAGAGATTGTGATATTTTGAGTGCCGGACACAGCAAATGTATATTGGATGGATCACATTCTATCCTTATTAAGGCACCATGGAACTTTTGTTTGTATGACTTTCACTTTTGCATGCATATTGGAACTAAGTGACTTTGCATATTTGATTTGATACACGGTTCTCCTAACATCTACACACGTTGTGGTACATATCATGGCACATGGAGGAATGCCCCCCCCCCCACACACAGTTCCTTTGGGGGAAATTATGAGCTATACAGATGAGCAGATTAACAACATTCTTTTTACAGAAGATCCACAATATGCTACTGTAATTGACACATGTGATGAATTGTACCAAACGTATAAATACAAAAGACGTGAGATTGATTACACTATGCACGGCCTGACCCTGTCAGATTAGTACAGGGATAAATACATACCACGGGGGTTCAGGGTGAGGAACACCCCCACGATTGGACGGCAAAATCAGGAATTCTGCCGTAAGTGGATAGCCATCCTCAACAAATGCTCATTCGATCTGATGATTTTAGTAGTTGAGGAGGCAGCTAAAGAATTGGCTATCATCAAAACAAAAATTAAAGATTTTGAGGCCCTACATATGCAAATATTGCAACAAGATACTTCAGCTAATTGGAGTAATAAATTACAAGCGCAATGTGACAAGTATAGAACTGATCTCATTAAATTCAAGAAACTTAAACGCACTAAAGTTGTGCAAGACTATGAGGATATGCATATATATGCATATACATGCATATAGATGGCTCAGCGGGAGCGAGCCTCAGAAAAATTATCGTAGATACCAACGGAATTATAGTGTCAAAGTCGAAAAATATTGCAGTACACACATCACGTACAAACTACACACAGATGGCCTCCCTGCGTGCACTTGTTCTGTCGTTCGTGCGCATATCCGCAATTTGCGTATGGTCGCCCCCGCGGTCCTGCGCATTAGCGCGTGGTATGAGTATTTACGGTAGAGTTTGTGAACGCACGGAAGGCTATCAAAACACATTACATATTTAATCCAAATAGTGCACAATGTACACATAGTATCCCTGCACCACATCAGAAAATAACAACAGTTTAAATGGTAACAGAACAAAGGGATACACCTTTACAGAATAGGAGGGGACAGAACAAGGTCATAAGGTGGTGTTTGGTATCCAGCTGAAGGGTATTTTAAGGGTAACATTCCGGTGTTGGTTTGAGAAAGATCGCATGTTCCTGCGGATAGTTATGTGCAGGAGCAGAATATAGATATAAACTGTATTTACTGTACATTATGTATGCGGCAGGAATCCAGAGGAGACCACCCACAAGAGCAGTTGGGAAAGACATCGCCTACCTATTCAAACCGACCTATGACCTCTCCTGTACTGTAAATGTGCATTCCTGTGTCCAATGGACAAAGAGATTACAGTATCTATTGTATTGCTTTTTGGAAGAATTGTATAAAGAGAGCTGCTGCAGGCCTGGTCTGACACAAGACTCACAACGTTATCTATCTGATGACGGAGGACCGGACCGGGAAGCGCAAGCGAATTCACTCACGTATGTACCATTGTATGTAGCCATTTACTCTGTTATATTATATTGTATTGTATTATTTGTATTGTAACCCCCTTTTAGCAATAATCCACTGTGGTGTCGGAACCCAGCGGTAAAATCACAATTGGTGTCGTGTCTTCATTGCCCTGCTAAGGTTTAAAGCGTATTATCATTGCATTGCATTGCTGTATAAGGTTTAAAGTGTATCTCTGGGTGTGTACGCGCTGTGAGTACTTTGTACCGTCAGTGCGGCGTTTGTACGCAAAGTCTGTACACAGTACAAGACTTTGTACGCTATTAGCGGACAAAGTACGTAGAGTGTGTATTAAGTATAGCGGCCGCAGCGGCTCCATGGTAAAGTGTATTTAAGGTGTGTTTAAGGTATAGCTTTCATTCCTAAGGATAATATCAGCATTATCAATTGGGGGCTCCTCCGGTTTTCCACATACTTGCTACCTAACAGGTCACAGCAGACTTAATCTATCAGCAAAGGGTGGAAAGTTATCCTACGTATCCTTTTCTTGGTCGATGGATGCACTGAAAACCCTATTTGATTACTGATTAGATGGCATCTGCTCTGTATGGTTTGTAGAGATGCTGGTAGAACTCGTAAGGTAAACAGGAAAAAAGCTATTTAAAATCTGTGAATTTTTTTTGTCGCCAAAAGCGTACACGGCACCCATACCCCATACTGTGCATACTCTCTCACATTGTTGCCATAACATTCAAATTGCTAGAATCATTTAAACTTGTGTGAAACCGGAGAGATATTTGTTGCTATATAGTTAAAAATAAAATAAATATTTAAGGGAGTAAGAGTAAAATCACAAAACGCATTTCTGGCCCAGTAGTAAGAGGGTTAAAACAGAACAAGTGTAGATTGTGTTTAGTGGGCAATAGTAGTTTTATTGCTCACATTTATAGAGTTGTATGATTTGTACTATTGCGGACGTACGGTTTTGTACACGTGTCATGGACAAAGTACAGGACTGCGCACGCAGCGTAAGAGACACGCACGGTAGCGTGTTTACGCAAATTGCGTAAGAAATACGGTCGCTAAGTACAAATTACACAATAGTTCATTTAGTTTAAAGGCGGGACAGTAGCCACGCTACTATAGCACCAAACTACCCGGTTTCTAAAGAAATTTAATATAAAAACAAAATTTAGTATAAATAAAAATGTTTTAATTGCCTCTGGGGGTAAAGCTGCCAACTTGAGTGAATCCTAATTTTCTGTACAGAAAAACCAAGTATACCTGAGTGAGCAAACGTAGGAGTGAGTGAAATTCGAACCCCGTAATGCGGGATCCCGTCGTTTGGTACATCAAGTGAGTGGAGACTTGAGGGCGTGAAGCGGCTGACTCACGTTAGTATAAGGTTTAATACGCAAATCGTGAGGTGATTTGTAAAGGAGCGTGATAGTGCATTGTATTGCGAAGTATTGACGTTAAAAGGTTTTTGTATTACGCTTCAGACTGAGGGTCTCAGTTTGTATAATGACCTGTGGTCATACGGCAGATAAGTAACAAGTACCTATATGCTGTGCGATTGGACCGCGCATTTGTGGGTGCGATATATATAGTGCAACTTGATACCCCTTTACGAGCTTTTGCTTAAAATCGCTGTACCATTAGTGCTGTATAGAGCATACGCAAGTGTGATTTGTGTATAAGGTTAAAGGGAGTTTTCGCTGGTCTCTCAGGAAAATCTCCAGCGGTGTATATTCACTGGAATAGGTAAGTCACTCCTAAACACTTCCAGTGAATAGAAATCAGATAGGGACCTCGCTGGGTACGCGGTGTTCACTATTGGAGTGAGTCGTGGTACTTAGTGGAGAAAAAGTGGGTGAAAGCGCTCTAAGAACTTTCACCGTCTATTCGTATTGTGCATTGGGGATTGCGTAAAAGGAGAAAGTCCGCGATGGGATCCAACTGCACAAGCGGTGGACGTTTTGTAGCCAGGGTTCAGGATGAAGAGCCGCGTCCCAAGGGGTCAGCGAGGTTTGTTATGTGTGGTAAATATGGATCACACACTGAAGACTTTTTGTCTGAATGGGTATGTATGACTGACAAAGATAGGGTACCATTCCCTAAGGTGGGCAGCTTTGAACCAGAGGTACTACAGAACTTAAGGTTAAGGATATGTCTGATAAAATCCAAGAAACAAAGGATAAACATACAGATTGTTTAAATTTATGGCAACAGGAGGGGGATAAGCAAAGGGAATTAGCTCGCGCAGCAGGTTCCAAACCTAGCGGGAAAACAATGGCGACCGCACCACCACCACCATATATTGTGGGGGAGAAAGTGGCTACAGACAATGGTACATTGGTACAGGATAGGAGAGTAATTGATAAATGTACTAACCCTAACCCTTGCCAGTTGTATCCTGTTTTACATTTTCCCCAGGACTGTGAGCAGGAAGATGAGTCCAGCACGATATTGGCGCTCTCTCTAGCAGCCACCATACAAGACACTCAGGTGGGCACGGCCCAACCAACAAGAGCAGTAGTCAGGCCCCCTAGCGGAGGGATAAGTGAGGTCGTGTCCACAGGTATGGTACTGTACATTATGCAGAAACCATAGCACCTCACATTGTAGAATCAAACCAGAATGATGTAATTGAATTAAATCCTGTCAGGGTGATTCAGTCCCCAATGGGAGGACTGACGCTCAGGGAGTAACTCCCATCAGGAACATTGCCATGCATTGTCCTTAGTCCCGGGCAGAGTTAAGGTCAATTATGTCAGAATTTCCCGATCCCAGAAAAGATCTAGTCGCATGCCAAAGGTTCATTAAAGAGTTAGGTAATGCCAACGAACCCACAAACAAAGATTGGCGAATAGTGCTACGGGTATGTTTACCCTCAAATATTGACCCCGCGAAATTCATAACCGATTGTAAGTTAGACGCAGAAGTACCTCTCACTGATGAATACAATCAGGAGAATGTACGGCAAATCAATCTGCAATTAGGAGTATATTTCCCTACTGTTGTCAAATGGAATAAAATCTTTTCCATAAGACAAAAGGAAGGTGAAATGGCATCCGAATATTTCCATCGAGCACTGCAGGAAATGTCTAGATACACTGGGATCGAGGACATAAAAGATAATGCGCATCACAGGGAGGTAGCTGTTACTGTATTAATGGACAGGTTAAAGGAGGCATTAAGAACAAGGCTACAGACCTCTCTACCAAACTGGAGAGGTATTTCGGTGGCTGCATTGAGAGAGTCCGCTATTGAGCACGATAGGAACATCAGTAAGCACAGGGAGTCTCAGGGGGAAAAGCTGATGACTGTGAGTATAGACGCACTTACAAAAAGGCCATATCAGCCGAAACCCCAGACCCCTGATGGTAAGTCACGTGTAGTAACCTGCTATACTTGTCACAAAGTAGGACATTACTCAAGGGAATGTAGGAATAAAGGTACACATCATGTATATCGACCCCCTAGACCAGAAAATGAACCACACTACAATGCACATACTTGGGATGAGGGACCGCGTAGAAGGGATTACGAGCCACATGCAGGGGAAACAAGGAGGTACCCACCAAGGAGGGACTGGCAGGCCCCCGAAAACCCACAGCTACCCCCTCACATATTGTAGCTGCCAATGCGCTGCAGGAGGGTCTCACCACACAATAGGGGTTGGGCCACACCTGTAGTCTGCAGCCAGTGAAGTTAATTGCTAGCCTTGGTAGTGAACCTGAGGTAACGGTTGATGTAGCTGGTGTACCATTACCCTTTCTTGTAGATACAGGGGCGGCCAGGTCAGTGTTAAATTCAACAGTGGGTGTAAAAACCACGTGTAAAACAATTTCGGCAATGGGAGCAACAGGAATGGTGCAACAATATCCTTTGAGTAGACCTGCAGAGATTACGATAGGGCCCTTGCAAACCAAACATTCTTTCCTGTTGGCTGCATCGACTCCGACTAATCTACTCGGGAGAGATTTATTGTGTAAAATGCGGTGTGTCATATACTGTACTCCTGAGGGTGTCTTCTTGGATATACCTGGGAACCACGTTCAAGAAGTACAAGATATATTAGACACCCCTCAAAGGCTAATGTCGCATTCTACTGTTATAGACAAGTGTCCATGAAAGATAGAGGAAATGATCTCACAAATACCGGGTTCCCTTTGGACCAAAGATGGACAAGACACTGGATTGATGGCGAATGTAGCTCCAGTAGTAGTGCAAGTAAAAGATGGTAGGATAGCTCCAAAAATCCCTCAGTATCCTCTGAAGCCAGAGGTAGAATTAGGAGTGTACCCCGTCATAGAGCGGTTGCTACAACAGGGCATCCTAGTCAGGACGTCCAGCACTGCCAATAGTCCCATTTTCCCTGTGAAAAAGAGTGGGGGGAGGGGTTACAGGCTAGTGCAGGATCTAAGGGGGATAAACAAGATAGTTGAGAGCCAATTCCCCGAAGTGCCCAATCCAGCTGTCATCCTCATGCAAATTCTCCCTACTGCGAAATTTTTCACTGTTATTGACCTCTGTTCTGCTTTGTTTTCTGTCCCTCTGCACCCTGACAGCCAATACCTCTTTGCATTTACATACCGGGGAGTACAGTACACCTGGACTCGTCTTCCCCAAGGTTTCATTGACAGCCCGAGTATTTTCTCCCAGGCCTTGCATGACTGTTTACAATCCTTTCAACCTGAGAGTGGATCAGTGCTAATACAGTATGTCGATGACTTATTGTTGTGTTCTGACTCACTCGAATCGTCCTTGGAAGACACGAAACAGCTTCTGTTTCATCTTTCCCAAACGGGACACAAGGTTTCAAAGGATAAATTGCAGTTGTGCCAGACCAGGGTAAAATATTTGGGACATTGCTTGACTCAAGGACACCTCACCGCTGATAGAATACAGGCAATTCGCGACATGACTCTGCCACAAACGCAGCAACAGATCCGCACTTTCCTTGGAATGTGCGGGTACTGCCGAAACTGGATTCCAGGGTTCTCTATACTGGCTTTACCTTTGCAAGAAATGGTCTCTTCAAACAAACCAGAACGGGTCTCACACACAGATGAGTCCGAACTGGCCTATGAGAGACTCAAACAGTTCCCTTCCCATTAGGTATGCCAGATTATGGAAAGCCCTTTGAATTATATGGTACAGAAAGTGCAGGGTGCGCAGCAGGAGTTTTAACCCAGAGACATGGTGATGCCAGCAGGCCTGTAGCTTACTACAGTGCACAGTTGGACACTGTAGCGCAGTCTCTCCCCACATGCTTGCGAAGTGTTGCAGCGATAGCTTTGCTAGTAAGTAAAAGCAAGGACGTAGTGTTAGGACACAACCTGACCATCCATACACCTCATGCAGTATCAGCCTTACTGAACTCCGCCCAAACCAGACATGTCTCATCTGCTCGGTTTACAAGGTGGGAATTATCACTGATGGCCCCTGTAAACATCACCATTAAGAGATGCAGCTCACTAAATCCTGCAACTTACTTGCCAGGTGTGCCTGGACAGGCACAAAGGGTGGAGGATGAGAATGATGGTGAAGTAGGATTTAGTGCAGACACTGATACGCATGATTGTATGGAATACCTGAATCAGACTTTCACTGCGAGACCTGCCATCAGTGACAGCCCACTGGAAGGGGTAGACTTTACCTTCTACACTGACAGTAGTTGCCACAGACAAACGGACTCGGGAGACATGTGTACTGGATATGCAGTCGTAGACGACAGAGGTATCATAGAAGCTGAATCCCTGGGCCCACCGCACTCGGCACAAGTTGCTGAGTTGGTCGCCCTAACCAGAGCGTGTGAATTGGCCAAGGGTAAGTCAGCCAATATATACACAGATTCTAGGTATGCCTTTGGAGTGGTGCATGATTTTGGGGCCCTATGGCGCCTCAGAAATTTCATGACGGCAGCTGGCACACCTGTAGCGCATGCATCCTACATAAAAAGACTTCTAACAGCGATACAGGAACCAGACAGAGTGGCTGTTATCAAGTGCAAAGCACATACTTACAACCAAGACCCAATTTCACTTGGTAACAGCCGGGCAGACGAAGCTGCTAAATCAGCAGCCAGCACCCCCATACAAATGAACATCACATCACTGATGACATTTAACACGATCAATACACAACAATTAATTGAAATGCAAGATTTGTGTTTTTTACAGGAAAAGGCAGTCTGGAGGTCAAAGGGATATGGCCAGGAATCCTCGGGACTGTGGACAGGTGGACAAGGTAAGCCAGTAGCCCCCAGAGCATATCTTCCAAGCTTAGCTGAGGCGGCACACGGCCTGACTCATCTGGGTAAAGAGGGTATGTGTAAGCTGGTGAGAGCCTATTGGTGTGCGCCAGGATTCTCTTCTCATGCAGGTAAGAGAGCAATGACATGTTTTACTTGCTTGAGGAAGAATATTGGAAAGTCAACAGAGCCATCCCATATCCCTCCGACAGACGGTCCTTTTCAGGTAATACAAATCTATTTCATACAGTTACCACCCTGTAGGAATTTAAAATATGTGTTAGTTTGTATTGACGTATTTTCAAATTGGGTAGAAGCGTTCCCTGCTGCCACAAATACTGCTACGTTCACTGCAAAGAAAATTGTGCAGGAATTTGTGTGTAGATATGGTATCCCTAGAATAATTGAAAGTGATAGGGGTACCCATTTTACAGGTGAAGTCTTTCAGGTCATGTGCAAACTGATGGGAATTAATAGCAAGCTGCATACTCCGTACCGTCCACAGGCGAGTGCAAAGGTGGAGAGAGTGAATAGCACTATTAAGAACAAGCTGAGCAAATTAATGGCTGAAACTGGATTGTCGTGGCCAGAAGCTTTGCCACTAGTGTTGTACAGCATCAGCACCACTCCCAGGTCTCCCCTTAACCTATCACCCTTTGAAATTCTTTTTGGTCGACAACCTCATGTAATGATAGACGCCCAGGATGATTTGAAATGTAATAATGAAGTGACTAAAATATTTGGTTGGGATGAGCCAGCAGCTGAGAAACCAACAAAGAAATTTAAACCTGGTGATTCCTGACCTGCCGAACAGTAATTGTCATGACATTGAACCTGGGGATTATGTGATGATTCGAAATTTCTTACGCTCAGGTTGCCTCATAGACAGGTGGGAAGGACCATATCAAGTCTGGTTAACCAGCACAACAGCATTGAAAGTCGCCGAAAGAGGGACGTGGATCCACTCGTCCCACTGCAAGAAGGTCGCTGACCCGGAGAGAACTCGTGACAAAGAGCAGAGTGTAAAGAATCTCATATCACTGGAGTGTCTGTTCCGGGAAAGTGGATAGCCAGGACTGTTGAAAGGCATCTGAGCACATAGAGTAACAAGAGCTAGAACGGTTGTCGTACCACTTTCTTTTTTCACCTCCCCCTGCATTTTTCCTTTCTTTTCTCCTTCTTATTTTCCTCCTTTCCCCTAACGAAATGGATCGATCACAAGAGACTGCATTTCGGGTTCTGTTAGTAATTCTGGTTTTGATAAGGACAGTTTGTTTTGGTGAGGGTCCCAGAGAGGTCGAGCAGGGATCTGGAATGGGTTCTGATGGCAAGTATGAAGTTGTAGGATCTCAGGATCAGCACATCATTTTGGTAAAGGCTGGCATCAGTAAGCGCTCTGGTAGTCAAGTAGCTCGGAGGCACTGTGAGGGGTTATTGTCTGATGAATATTGTATTTTTAAGAATTGTGAGAATATAGTTGAGGATGGGTGCATCCAGAGATGTCAGTCCAACCTTAATATCGACATGGACCGGCATCCGTTGAGTGATTACCACTCACTAGTGGGTAAGGTTTTAAACCAGACAGAATGCTGGGTGTGCTCAAAGGTACCACAAGGTCAGAGCAAGTCAGGATTAGTACCATATCCTTTAGCAATAGATGAGGTACTCGAATTACGGGGTGGGAGACCGGTGGACAAGAAATTCAATATTTCTAGGCCCCCTAGTTTGAAGCTCCACCAGTATCATGTAGACAGATCCTTATTATGTTTTAATATTTCCAATTACCGAAAACCGGGAAATTGGGAAGTGACGTGGAATAACCAGACAATGACCTTTTCACACACAGCTGATAGGATACCCATAGACCCCGAACTTGTACGCCAAATAGCCAACAGTGGGAGGTATTTTCGGTATAGGTATACTCGTGGAAGCAAGACCATGTGGGTTGGAAAAGTATCGCCAGGGTATTGTGCTCATATCATCCAGCCCGATACTTGTACTGAGCAGATGGGAGAACTAGGGATTGGTACTTCACTTGGAAAGTTTGTAATATGGTGATGTTATATTTTGTCCCCTATGTTCTCCCAGATGATGCCTATTTCATATGTGGGAGGACAGGCGTACAAGTGGCTTGCCCCGAGCTCAGAGGGATTGTGTTATATTGGGAGAGTACTGCCAGAGGTCATGACCGTAACCCATGATAAGATGAAAGATGTTCACCGCAGTGCTCAGGCTCCTTATACTTATACTCACTATGAACACATTATCAAGAGACACCTCATAGATAGGACAGAGCACGCAGCCTCTGATTTGATCCACGAATCCACCGGGATTCAATTCCTTCTCGCATTAGACATCACCCGTACTGCTAGAGGAATTATAAATTATAGGTATATCCATGCGCTAGCGAACTTGATAGATAATATCACTGAGATGTATGACGACACCTTCAGGTATACGGGAAGGGAGTTACAAGCTTACAAGAAGGAACTGATTCAGCACAGGATGGTCCTAAATTATATCACAGCCGTGACAGGTGGGTACTGTGTTACTCTGGCAACTCAATAATGGGGTGAAGTGCTGTACGTATATCACGAACAGTACTGACGACCTAACGGAGATTATCGATCAAAAGATGGACGATATCTTGCAGTTGAAGTGGGAGTTCAGGAGGAAACACAACCTTACCTTGGCGACTGTGAGTAATGAACTGACCGGCTTGGTTTCATGGTTGAACCCACGAAATTGGTTCTCAGGGTTAGGAGAGTGGGCTCAAAATGTTATTATGAGTGTAGGGAAGTTTCTCCTTTGTATCCTGGGAGTCGTCATAATTATTGGTTTGATATTTAGGTGTGTTCAAATTCTGACGCGGAGCAAGCACGGCACAAAGTTGATGAGTCTAAGGAGCGAGGGCGCTGTTATAGCAGCATACTTAATTTATGACCCATCCATAGAGACAGTGTTATGATAAGGATTGCAAATGAATTTCATGGCCTGTTTCTTTCACCCGTTTCTCTTTTTTTTCCCCCTCTGCCCAGATACATCCAACCGGAAAAGGCATCTGCCCTACCCAAAATGTTTATATGAATGTATTTTAGATATGTGTCTTATCTTCATCTCTGCACCTCCAGTTAATAGCACACATAGTCGACAGGTGATATCCACATATACTAGCACTCACTTATGTTTCCCCCTCCATGTATCATCAACTAAATGTGCACCCCATTTGTTTTAACAAGAATCCGAAAAGAGCTCGGTAGTGTTTGCTGGCCCAGTTACAGACCCTTAATATGGGATGAGAAGGATTTAATGTATACTTCGCAATACCTCGAAGCTTATTTAGAACATATACGGCACGATGATACATGCCCCTCAGACAATGATTCATACATACATGCTTTTTACTATCCCACTAGGTCATACATTCCTACCTACAACTCTCTCCGATCATCAAAGCTTCTGTATATATTGTATAGATATTTTTCTGTTTAGTGATTAGATAGTGGCAGTTATTGGTGACTGCCAAAGGGTGGACTGTCAAAGTCAAAAAATATTGCAGTACACACATCACGTACAAACTACACACAGATGGCTTCCCTGCGTGCACTTGTTCTGTCGTTCGTGCGCATATCCGCAATTTGCGTATGGTCGCTCCCGCGGTCCTGCGCATTAGCGCGTGGTATGAGTATTTACGGTAGAGTTTGTGAACGCATGGAAGGCTATCAAAACACATTACATATTTAATCCAAATAGTGCACAATGTACACATAGTATCCCTGCACCACATCAGAAAATAACAACAGTTTAAATGGTAACAGAACAAAGGGATTCACCTTGACAGAATAGGAGGGGACAGAACAAGGTCATAAGGTGGTGTTTGGTATCCAGCTGAAGAGTATTTTAAGGGTAACATTCCGGTGTTGGTTTGAGAAAGATCGCATGTTCCTGCGGATAGTTATGTGCAGGAGCAGAATATAGATATAACTGTATTTACTGTACATTATGTATGCGGCGGGAATCCAGAGGAGACCACCCACAAGAGCAGTTGGGAAAGACATCGCCTACCTATTCAAACCGACCGATGACCTCTCCTGTACTGTAAATGTGCATTCCTGTGTCCAATGGACAAAGAGATTACAGTATCTATTGTATTGCTTTTTGGAAGAATTGTATAAAGAGAGCTGCTGCAGGCCTGGTCTGACACAAGACTCCCAACGTTATCTATCTGATGATGGAGGACCGGACCGGGAAGCGCAAGCGAAGTCACTCACGTATGTACCATTGTATGTAGCCATTTACTCTGTTATATTATATTATATTGTATTGTATTATTTGTATTGTAACCCCCTTTTAGCAATAATCCACTGTGGTGTCGGAACCCAGCGATAAAATCACAATTGGTGTCGTGTCTTCATTGCCCTGCTAAGGTTTAAAGCGTATTATCATTGCATTGCATTGCTGTATAAGGTTTAAAGTGTATCTCTGGGTGTGTACGCGCTGTGAGTACTTTGTACCATCAGCGCGGCGTTTGTATGCAAAGTCCATACACAGTACGAGACTTTGTACGCTATTAGCGGACAAAGTACGTAGAGTGTGTATTAAGTATAGCGGCCGCAGCGGCTCCATGGTAAAGTGTATTTAAGGTGTGTTTAAGGTATAGCTTTCATTCCTAAGGATAATATCAGCTTTATCAAGAGGCAACAGAGGAACCAAACAGGGAACAGAGCCAGGCACATCTCAGAGTGATAGTGATTTTGTTGTATCGGAGGGAGAAGATACCACCAAGAATAGCGCTGGGATCCCTTTAGGAGCGCGTACGTGCACTGGAAACCTAAATCTAGACGTCCACACACGAGGAGAGGCCGTCAAACGGAGAGGGGTAGGACACCCCCCATGGAAGAAAAACAATTAATATTTAACTTGTCTGCAAGGACATTTACAAAAGATGAGATCTCAGTATTAAATAAAGGACTGGCGTTTGTCCCCACAACTCCGCATTCAGAATTCGACTGGAATCTTGATGTGCATAAATTTGGGAGAAAACTCCGCCTGCATGAACATTTTCATGATAGTTCTGGCAGGGCAGATAACAATATCGCACATGCAGATCCAGTGGAAAAATTCTGTAGGGGCATGCTCAAATCTTCGTATGATCCTCCTGTTCAGAATCCATCTTTGAAATGCTTCACACGATTATTGGATGACTCTATTCATAAATTTAACCGGGAGAACCCGACGCAACGGTACAATCTCACTAAAGGGGAACGACAAGCAATTAAAAAATTGGCTTCCTATGATGATGTGGTAATTCGCCCCGCAGATAAAGGCGGGCCGATCGTGGTACAAGATATCTCCATGTATCGACACGAAGCTTTGAGTCAATTAAGAGATCAGTCTGTCTATAAAAAGTTATCTACTAATCCAGTTAAGGCATACAAACAGGAATTAGACCTTATATTGAACACACCTAAAACTAATGGTATCATCTCTGAACGAATACTGAAGGCCCTAACACAAACATGTCCAAGAACACCGCTGTTCTATACCACACCAAAAATACATAAAGATCCAGTATGCCCACCTGGGCGCCCCATAGTCTCGGCTATGGGCTCACTATACCAGCCTGTGTCAAAATATTTGGACACGTTACTACAGCCGTGTATTGTACATGAAATGTCATATGTGAAAGACACCACAAGTTTTTTTAAACGTATACAACAATATACAGAAGAACCTTTCTCCATGCTGATGTGTATCTTAGACGTACAGAGTTTATATACTGCTATCCCCCATCATGATGGCATTAGGGCAGTTGAATGGTTTCTGGCAAATAACCAGTATTACAAGGGTCCAGATGTAACGTTTCTCATTCAATTACTAACATTAGTTCTTCATAGGAATTATTTCCTCTTTGATGGTCAACATTATCTTCAAGTATCGGGGTGCTCTATGGGCTCTAATGTCTCACCGATATATGCTAACATCTACATGTATCTACAAGAACGTATATTATTTTATGAGAACCCTATTTTTCAACAACATGCCAAGCCACTTCTGCGTTATATAGATGACTTGATCATCTTTTGGTCTGGTACTGAGGAAACATTCATCCAATTGATGTCTGCCATTAATGATCTGAATGGGCCAATTAAGTTCACGTACAAGGCCAGTTTTCATGAAATAGAATATTTGGATGTGAAGCTGACTAACGATAGGGGTCAACTCATTACCTCGGTATTTAATAAAACAACAGACCGGAACACATTGCTCAGATATTCGAGCCACCATCCAATTTCTCTCAGGTCCGGGCTGCCATACTCACAAATGTTGAGAGTGGCTAGAATAAACAACAACCCTACCATACTTGACCAACAACTGAATGATATGGTGCAGAAATTTAGACAGCGAGGCTATCCAGAGGAGTTACTGCAGAAACATAAATTGAAGGTTCTCAACACCCCCCGTGAGCAATTGTTAGCAGATAAAGATGATAAGACGATACAAGGAGGAAAGAACTCTAATCGTTTGATATGGTCCACTACGTATTCCACTAATAGCCGGATTACACAAACTGCATCCAAGGCCTTATGGCCTATTGTCAGCACGGACAAAGACCTGCATAGTTTTAGGGACATTACCCCTATGACCAGTTTTCGTCGTGGGAAAAACATTAAAGACCTTATAGTCCGCACTGACATTACGGGCCTTAAACAGAAACCAGAATCATTCTTGAGATCAAATAAGAAGGGCTGTTACAGATGTATTAATTGTGTCACGTGCCGTTATATGGATACGGGAACAGCATTTAGACACCCGCACAGCGGGAAATATATCCCAATTAAGCACCTAGTGATGTGTACGACACTGTACGTAATTTACATTATCAGATGCCCCTGTGGGTACTAGTACGTAGGGAAGACCATACGTCCTTTTAAAGAACGAGCAACACAACATCGCTCAGCAATTAAGGCAGCCCTACAGAGTGGTCATAGTGACCAACCGGTCGCGAAGCATTTCGCAGAGAGAGGACATTCGATGGCCTGTGTGAAATATATGATTATTGACCACCTTCCTGAAAATAAACGTGGGGGGGATAGGAACAAGCAATTGTTAATAATGGAGGCGAGGTGGACAGTACGCTTAGATACGGTGTCACCCAAGGGACTAAATGAAAAGATTTGCTGGAACACATTATTGTGATTGTTATGTCTAAGGCACCTGTGGTTAAAATAATCTTTGAGTATACATGTATTATGTAGCATTGGTTAATTGCACCTGATGTCAGACTGCAGCACTGTGACTGTGGGTCACATCAGATTGGTATTGGTTCCGATATTACCCTCTATAATATCCTCTTATTATGTTTAGAACACTATGTCTTCCGATGTGCATTTGTTTTTAATAACATATCTGACTTAGCAGGTTCAGTATGTTTTTTAAAAGCGTGTGATCTTTCTTAGTGTGTGCAGACCGCCGGAGCTCTGACACCGGCTTTCTCGGTAGTCATGGTGATGCTAAAGCGTCTCTTCTTGCTGAGATAGCCGCGTCTAGAGTCTCCATGGCAACGTGGCTACGCTGTGGGGGGCGTGATCGCTAATTGTCCGGAGACTTCCGGGAGTGAGGGTCACGTCACCTCTGCGTGCCATGGAGCCGCTGGCTGGGTCCCGCCGCCGCACGTGCAGTTTGTTTGTTTATGTGGCATATAAGTAGGGTAAGTTAGCACTGTATGTTTGTCTGTCATTGGTGGTGATTATATTGCATGTACATCCTGAAGACGGTGAGATGAACACCGAAACGTCGATGATGATGTAATTAAGATGACTTTTTGAATACAAGCATTTTCACTAAAATCCTCTGAGTGCCATCCCTTTCGTTTGGTGTATATATATATATATATATATATATATATATATATACACACACATGTTATACTTAATGATATACTGTATATATGTTATTTTGTATGCATAACCTTTAATATCAAATATATATATCTCTCTGAGCGTTGGACCTCAGCATACAATGTTTGCGACTGCTTGCTTTCATTTAAGGGATATAGTGCTGCAACGTTCAGCGCACTTTTATAATATATGGTAATAAGATGCACCTTGCGTCCGCTGTATATATTAATGCTGGAATTGAAATATTTTATTTTTTCAATAATTAGAACTTCACAGTTGGGGGCTATGTCCCAGATATCACGTACTTAATGATGCGCTGTACAGACGCGCTGTGGTCTACCAGCAAATGATGGATGCATCTAGATGCTGCTGAACCACATACTTTTTTTGCATTATCAGTAAGGCGCTGATATGAATCAAGGGACAATAGATTTCTTTGTTGCGTGAGTGTGACAAAAACAAACAATATTAGAAATGCTACAGCGTACTTTTTATTGTTGCTAAACGAGGTTCAATGAGTCATATTGTTCTTGATTCAGATTGGATTGTTTATCTGTTAAGTAAATTTAAAGAGCATTTAAAAGTTGGTGCATAGTATGGATATAGCTGTGTTAGCATGCTGCGTCCTATTTGCATGCTGCTAACATAGGCCTGAAGTAGCAAAGCTTTGTTCGTGCTGAAAAAGCAGCGTGTGGAAATTTTTGTTACCATACAGTGGGAATTGTCCATTAGGGTGACTTCCGGTACTTGTATAATTTGTGATTTATTTGTGACAAAGGATGGAGTGTTTGTATTCTGGCCGCATGGCGTGGACACCATTTTGTCCAAGCACATGGCTTGGGAGGGGGAGGAGCAGTGGCCATTTTGGGTCAAGTGTAAGGTACAGTCTGCATTGGTCTTAAAAGCCACATAAGGTCACTCCCTATCCATTAGCTAACAGCTGACTTCCATCTGTTCCTGATAGTTTGTTAAACAATCTGTAACTTTATTACAATGTAAACAATATATATGTACAAATCCATCACCATTTAAAAGCTACCAATGAATTTAACTAACCCATGCCATAATCAATTATAAATAGTGTATCTATTGGGCCTAGTGAGAGTAATAGTGAGATAAATACTTAGCTTGATGTAAAAAAAAAACTATTACACACAAATGAGAGTTTTTTTTTCTCCAGGATTTGTTTTAGACTTAGCAGATACTGACGGTGTAAAGTGAAACCCTCTGTTTGTTACAAGATAGGCAATTGAAATGTTAATGAACTTGTTCAACCACTCTGGAACAGCAAGCATGTGAACATCTGTTGAGATGCAAATTAGAGGCTCTGTGGAAACTACATTAATTCAGTATGTGTGTATAAATACATGTACTTTGTGGGGGTTTCATGAGAGTCAAATGGTGTATATTAATATATATTAAAAAAAAAAAATATATATATATATATATATATATATATATATATAACGAGAATGGTCAATGCACTACTTCCCTCCACATTCAATAAAATATGTAATAGTAAGAATTTCTTTGATCTGTCAAATGGTGCACACAAGCTCCACAGGTAAACCTGTTGATGGCTGCTCAGTCAAGCGCCTGATGGTGCAGTAATTTCACACTTGGTTTAGTGACGTGACAATACTTATATAGGTAGTCCGCGTACCAGATGAGGGATTTTCTATCATGCACATTTAGGGAAATTACCCCTATGACCAGTTTTCGTCGTGGGAAAAACATTAAAGACCTTATAGTCCGCACTGACATTACGGGCCTTAAACAGAAACCAGAATCATTCTTGAGATCAAATAAGAAGGGCTGTTACAGATGTATTAATTGTGTCACGTGCAGTTATATGGATACGGGAACAGCATTTAGACACCCGCACAGCGGGAAGTATATCCCAATTAAGCACCTAGTGATGTGTACGACACTGTACGTAATTTACATTATCAGATGCCCCTGTGGGTACTAGTACGTAGGGAAGACCATACGTCCTTTTAAAGAACGAGCAACACAACATCGCTCAGCAATTAAGGCAGCCCTACAGAGTGGTCATAGTGACCAACCGGTCGCGAAGCATTTCGCAGAGAGAGGACATTCGATGGCCTGTGTGAAATATATGATTATTGACCACCTTCCTGAAAATAAACGTGGGGGGGGGGATAGGAACAAGCAATTGTTAATAATAGAGGCGAGGTGGATAGTACGCTTAGATACGGTGTCACCCAAGGGACTAAATGAAAAGATTTGCTGGAACACATTATTGTGATTGTTATGTCTAAGGCACCTGTGGTTAAAATAATCTTTGAGTATACATGTATTATGTAGCATTGGTTAATTGCACCTGATGTCAGACTGCAGCACTGTGACTGTGGGTCACATCAGATTGGTATTGGTTCCGATATTACCCTCTATAATATCCTCTTATTATGTTTAGAACACTATGTCTTCCGATGTGCATTTGTTTTTAATAACATATCTGACTTAGCAGGTTCAGTATGTTTTTTAAAAGCGTGTGATCTTTCTTAGTGTGTGCAGACCGCCGGAGCTCTGACACCGGCTTTCTCGGTAGTCATGGTGATGCTAAAGCGTCTCTTCTTGCTGAGATAGCCGCGTCTAGAGTCTCCATGGCAACGTGGCTACGCTGTGGGGGGCGTGATCGCTAATTGTCCGGAGACTTCCGGGAGTGAGGGTCACGTCACCTCTGCGTGCCATGGAGCCGCTGGCCGGGTCCCGCCGCCGCACGTGCAGTTTGTTTGTTTATGTGGCATATAAGTAGGGTAAGTTAGCACTGTATGTTTGTCTGTCATTGGTGGTGATTATATTGCATGTACATCCTGAAGACGGTGAGATGAACACCGAAACGTCGATGATGATGTAATTAAGATGACTTTTTGAATACAAGCATTTTCACTAAAATCCTCTGAGTGCCATCCCTTTCGTTTGGTGTATATATATATATATATATATATATATATATATACACACATGTTATACTTAATGATATACTGTATACAGGTTGAGTATCCCATATCCAAATATTCCGAAATACGGAATATTCCGAAATACGGACTTTTTTGAGTGAGAGTGAGATAATGAAACCTTTGTTTTTTGATGGCTCAATGTACACAAACTTTGTTTAATACACAAAGTAATTAAAAATATTGTATTAAATGACCCCTAGGCTGTGTGTATAAGGTGTATATGAAACATAAATGAATTGTGTGAATGTACACACGCTTTGTTTAATGCACAAAGTTATAAAAAATATTGTCTAAAATGACCTTCAGGCTGTGTGTATAAGGTGTATATGAAACATAAATGCATTCTGTGCTTAGATTTAGGTCCCATCACCATGATATCTCATTATGGTATGCAATTATTCCAAAATACGGAAAAATCCGATATCCAAAATACCTCTGGTCCCAAGCATTTTGGATAAGGGATACTCAACCTGTATATGTTATTTTGTATGCATAACCTTTAATATCAAATATATATATATCTCTCTGAGCGTTGGACCTCAGCATACAATGTTTGCGACTGCTTGCTTTCATTTAAGGGATATAGTGCTGCAACGTTCAGCGCACTTTTATCTTATATGGTAATAAGATGCACCTTGCGTCCGCAGTATATATTAACGCTGGAATTGAAATGTTTTATTTTTTTCAATAATTAGAACTTCACAGTTGGGGGCTATGTCCCAGATATCACGTACTTAATGATGCGCTGTACAGACGCGCTGTGGTCTACCAGCAAATGATGGACGCATCTAGATGCTGCTGAACCACATACTTTTTTTACATTATCAGTAAGGCGCTGATATGAATCAAGGGACAATAGATTTCTTTGTTGCGTGAGTGTGACAAAAACAAACAATATTAGAAATGCTACAGCGTACTTTTTATTGTTGCTAAACGAGGTTCAATGAGTCATATTGTGTTTGATTCATATTGGATTGTTTATCTGTTAAGTAAATTTAAAGAGCATTTAAAAGTTGGTGCATAGTATGGATATAGCTGTGTTAGCATGCTGCGTCCTATTTGCATACTGCTAACATAGGCCTGAAGTAGCAAAGCTTTGTTCGTGCTGAAAAAGCAGCGTGTGGAAATTTTTGTTACCATACAGTGGGAATTGTCCATTAGGGTGACTTCCGGTGCTTGTATAATTTGTGATTTATTTGTGACAAAGGATAGACTGTTTGTATTCTGGCCTCATGGCGTGGACACCATTTTGTCCAAGCACATGGCTTGGGAGGGGGAGGAGCAGTGGCCATTTTGGGTCAAGTGTAAGGTACAGTCTGCATTGGCCTTAAAAGCCACATAAGGTCACTCCCTATCCATTAGCTAACAGCTGACTTCCAGCTGTTCCTGATAGTTTGTTAAACAATCTGTAACTTTATTACAATGTAAACAATATATATGTACAAATCCATCACCATTTAAAAGCTACCAATGAATTTAACTAACCCATGCCATAATCAATTATAAATAGTGTATCTATTGGGCCTAGTGAGAGTAATAGTGAGATAAATACTTAGCTTGATGTAAAAAAAAAAAAATTATTGCACACAAATGAGAGGTTTTTTTCTCTCCAGGATTTGTTTTAGACTTAGCAGATACTGACGGTGTAAAGTGAAACCCTCTGTTTGTTACAAGATAGGCAATTGAAATGTTAATGAACTTGTTCAACCACTCTGGAACAGCAAGCATGTGAACATCTGCTGAGATGCAAATTAGAGGCTCTGTGGAAACTACATTAATTCAGTATGTGTGTATAAATACATGTGCTTTGTGGGGGTTTCATGAGAGTCAAATGGTGTATATTAATATATAAATATATATATATATATATATAATATATATATATATATATATATATATATATATATATATATCAACCTCCACAAGCCGCACAGTGTGTGTGTCCTGATGACGGGGGGCAGTACCCCGAAACGTTGAATAAATCACCGCATTTGATTCACCTATTCTGCAGTCCGGGAGTGCCTCTATACTTTGTTGGTTGTATATATATATATATATATATATATAACGAGAATGGTCAATGCACTACTTCCCTCCACATTCAATAAAGTATGTAATAGTAAGAATTTCTTTGATCTGTCGAATGGTGCACACAAGCTCCACAGGTAGACCTGTGGATGGCTGCTCAGTCCTTCAAAGTGCCACTAGGTTCAGTGGCTGGGAAATCTGGAAAAAAGGAAGGAGGACAAGCGCCTGATGGTGCAGTAATTTCACACTTGGTTTAGTGACGCGACAACACTTATATAGGTAGTCCGCATACCAGATGAGGGATTTTCTATCATGCACATCAAACACTATAACTTCGGTCTTCAGTCTGTTGTTCACAGCATAAGGGGTCTATAAACAGCAAACATAAAATACACCTCTCACAGTGCAGTATTAGTGTGCAAATTTAAGGGATATTCAGCACCTCGATAGGTATTATGCTCCTCCTGCTGTTGTCCCCGGCAGCACCACCTCCAGTCTCCGTCATCAGCCACCGAAAGATCCCGCTGTAGTGTAAACAACAAATTGGAGGATAAAGACCCCTTCTGATTTGCTTGTCTATCTCAACTTTCCGGTACGCATAATACCGCATAAGACCGTGCTCCTACCCTCTAGCTGCCCTCTTCACACTGTCCCCACGCTTGCAAGGGGGGACAGTGACTCACTCGCCACTTCTTCAGCACCTGAGGGGGTGACGGCTGGCTGTCGGGGTGAGCGTTCCCCTGTGGCGGGGCGCGATCAGACCCCTCTGGAGCTCACGTCCAGTCAGTGGGAGCAGTGGCTCAAGACCCCGCAGGGCGGACACTGCTCTCCCCCCAGTCCCTCGCTGCAGGGAGGCTGCCGCCAGCAGCCTCCCTGTAAAATAATAAAACCTTAAAAAAAACAAAAAAACTCTTTTTTAAGAGAACTCTGTAGAGCTCCCCTAGCTGTGACCGGCTCCTCCGGGTACATTTTCTAAACTGAGTCTGGTAGGAGGGGCATAGAGGGAGGAGCCAGCCCACACTCTCAAACTCTTAAAGTGCCAATGGCTCCTGGTGGACCAGTCTATACCCCATGGTACTAGTGTGGACCCCAGCATCCTCTAGGACGTAAGAGAAAACATGAGTTCCTCTTAAAGGAGCAACAGGTAATTAACACATTGGGCCTAATTCAGAGTTGATCGTATCCGTGCAATCATTTACTCTGACATGTCAGGCCCGACTCTCCCTCCTCCCGCACAAGTATAAAAGCATCGCACGGCGGTGATCCTTTTGGACTATACGAGTAGCTCCCTACCTGCGCAGCTCCTCCACGCTGGCAGGGAGCTACTCGTCGCTGTCCGGGTCGCAGCGGCCCGCCCCCCGCACAGTCCGGGCGCACCTGTGTTACCCGGATCGCGCCACTAAAACGGCGGCCAAACACTGCTGGCCTGCCCACTCCCGCCCGGCGACCGCCTCTGCCTGTCAATCAGGCAGAGGCGATCGCAGGGCTGAGATGGCCATCGGCTGTCCGGCATGCGCCAGCGCATGCGCAGTTCAGACCTGATCGGCCCATTGTGTCTTGCAAGAAATCTATATGATAATATCTGACCTCACCTCTCTGTGAAGACCGAAGGTTGAAGACTCTGCAAACTATGGAAAGATCCAGTAAAATTCTAGGAATTAAGGGGGTCATTCCGAGTTGATCGCTCGCTTGCTACTTTTAGCAGCCGTGCAAATGCATGTTGCCCATGGGGGAGTGTATTTTCGCTTTGCAAGTGTGCGAACGCCTGTGCAGCTGAGTGGTATAAAACATTTTGTGCAAAACAGGACCAGCCCTGTAGTTACTTATTCTGTGCGATGATTGCAGCGACGAAGGTCCCGGAATTGACGTCAGATACCCGCCCTGCAAACGCCTGGAGATGCCTGCGTTTTCCCAAACACTCCCATAAAATGGTCAGTTGACACCCATAAACGCCCTCTTCCTGTCAATCTCCTTGCGATCGGCTGTGCGAATAGAATGTTCGCTAGATCCAGTGTACAGCAGTGATGCTCTTTGTGCCCGTATGACACGCATGCGCATTGCGGCGCATATGCATGCGCAGTTTTGCCATTTTTTTACCTGATCGCTGCGCTGCGAAAATCGTCAGCGAGCAATCAACTCGGAATGACCCCCCAAGTACTTACCTGAGTAACACATAGTCATACTTACCCACAGTTCCTGATCTCTGCAACTTACCTGAGTGAGAGACTAGTTGCTACAATCAACTACCAGACAATCAGCTCCTAACTGCTATGTTACAGGCTGGGTTTGAAAAATGACAGTTAGGAGCTGATTGGCTGGTACTTTATAACCGTGCAATTTATCACTCTCCGAGGCTTGAAAAATCTGGGCCACAGTTTCATACAATCAATGGTTGCTCTCATATTTCCTCTCGATGGCAACCATTGATGGGATACACAGCGACGGCTATATCTCTACTCCACTGTCATAAACCTGGAAGTTCTCAGAACGCAAAGGACAGTTCTTATCAGAAGAGCTGTCATTTGCGCTTTTAAATCCGTTCATGCACACAGCGTTAATAAATGCCACTATACATGTGATAATTGCTGGGATGTAAAATGCGATGCGTAATACAACATCCCGCACTTGGGGGGTGATTCAGACCTGATCGCTAGCAGGCTATTTTTTGCACTGCAGCGATCAGGTAGTCGCCTCCTACAGGGGAGGGGGTAATTGCTGTGCAGTGGTACGAACGCTTGTGCAGAGAGCTGCACAAACTAAAGTTTGTGCAGTCTCTGCACAGCTCAGGACTTACTCAGCCGATGCAATGATCCTGGACGGAGCTGACGTCAGGAACCCTCCCTGGAAACAGACGGGGACACCTGCGTTTTCCTTCACACTCCCTGAAAACGGTGAGTTGCCGCCCACGCACGCCTTCTTCCTGCCAATCTTCTTGCGATTGGTTTTTTTGTAGAATCCGTCGCTGTCCGGTAACCCCCGTCGCCGGCCAGCGACGCACTTGTGCATTGCGGCCCGCACGCATGCGCTGTCCAGACATGATCGCACGGCTGCAAAAAAAGGCAGCGCGCGATCGGGTCTGAGTGACCCCCTATGTACCCTGTAAGACGATGCAGAGCCCTTATGGCGCCTTATAAAGAATAATAATAGCAATAAGGAGATTTGTGGTAGACTTACCATGGTAAAATCTCCTTCTACGAGGTACACTGGGTTCCACAGGGAATACATCAGGGTGTAGAGATGGATCTTGATCCAGAGGCACCAACAGGCTAAAGCTTTAGACTGTCCCAGGATGCATTGCGGGGCCTCCTCTATATAACCCTGCCTCCAGGCACTGTGATCTCAGTTTTAGTTAACCAATCCAATGCAGAAGCAGGTAAAAGAGAAGGCAGATGTTAGTCACATAGAACCACGTTCTCATGACAGGTGAAGGGACCAGCGTCTAATGCCATACAAGCCCAAAGAAGCTAAGTGCGTCAGGATGGGCGCCCTGTGGAACCCAGTGTACCTCGCAGAAAGAGATTTAACCATGGTAAGTCTACCATAAATCTCCTTTTCTGCAGCGGGGTACACTGTGTTCCACAGGGAATACATCGGGGATGTCCTAAAGCAGTTCCTCAAGGGAGGGGACGCACCTTAGCGGGTATGAGAACCCTGCGTCCAAAGGAAACATCCTGGGAGGCGAAAGTATTAAAGGCATAGAACCTAAGAACATGTTCACTGAGGACCACGTAGCTGCCTTGCACAATTGTTTTGCGGACGCACCACAGCGGGCTGCCCAAGAAGGTCCAACAGACCGAGTAGAATGGGACTTAATAGCAGCAGGAGCCGGGAGCCCAGCCTGCGCATAAGCTTGTGCAATCACCATTCTAATCCATCTCGCCAAGGTTTGCTTATTCGCAGGCCAGCCACATTTGTGGAAACCAAAAAGTACAAAAAGGGAATCTGACCTCCTGATAGAGGCAATGCTCTCCACATAAACACGGAGAGCCCTTACCACATCCAAAGACTGCTCTTTGGAGGACAAGTCAGAAGAGATGAAGGCTAGAACCACAATCTCTTGGTTATGGTGAAAAGATGACACCACTTTAGGTAAGTAACCTGGGCAAGTTCTCAGAACTGCCCGGTCACGATGGAATATCAGAAAGGGTGGACGACAGGACAAAGCGCCTAAGTCCAACACCCTCCTAGCTGAGGCAATAGCCAGCAGAAACAGGACCTTGTCTGTGAGCCATTTAAGGTTCACTGACTCAAGAGGTTCAAATGGAGACTCTTGCAGGGCATTCAGGACAACAGACAGATCCCATGGAGCCACAGGAGGGACATAGGGAGGCTGAATCCGCAGTACGCCCTGAGTGAATGTATGAACGTCAGGAATAGATGCAATTTTCCTCTGAAACCACACAGACAAGGCAGATATGTGAACCTTGAGGGAGGCCAGACAAAGTCCTAAATCCAGGCCTTGTTGAAAAATAGCCAGAAGTCTGGAAGTACTAAACTTGTAAGCATCTTAATTCTCAGCAGTACACCAGGTGAAGTAAGCATTCCAGACCCTATAATAAATCCGTGCAGAAGCCGGTTTGCTGGCCTTTAGCATAGTTTGGACAATTACCTCGGAGAATCCTTTGGTCCTCAGGAGTGAAGCTTAAAGAGCCACGCCATCAAAGCCAGCCTGGCCAGGTCCGGGTAGACACAAGGGCCCTGAACGAGGAGGTCTGGGCATTGAGGAAGTAGAAGAGGACGCTCTATCGATAGACCCTGCAGGTCTGAGAACCAATGCCGTCAGGGCCACGCTGCAGCGACTAGAAGTAATATTCCTCTTTCTTGCTTGAACTTCCGTAGTACCCTGGGCAGGAGTGAAACTGGAGGGAACACGTAGGGCAGCCGAAAGTTCCATGGAATTGCCAGTGCATCCAGGAACGCTGCTTGAGGATCCTTTGTCCTTGATCTGAAGACCGGAACTTTGTGATTGTGTCAAGATGCCATCAGGTCTACATCTGGTAGGCCCCACTTGTCCACTAGGAGTTGAAAGACTTCCAGATGAACACTCCACTCTCCAGCGTGTACGTCCTGACGACTGAGAAAGTCTGCTTCCCAGTTGAGGACCCCCGGAATGGGACCAGAGGGGACTTCTTCCAGTTGACGAGCCACCCGTAGGCTTGTAGGAAGTTTACCGTCAGTTGTAGATGACTGAGAAGGACATCTTGAGAGTTTGCCAGGATCAGTAAGTCGTCGGGGTACGGCAGGATCCTGATTCTCTGACGACGCAGATGAGCCGTCATCACGGCCATAACCTTGGTGAAGATCCAAGGGGCCGTGGCCAGTCCAAACAGCAGAGCCTGGAATTGATAATGAAGGTTGCCAATAGCAAACCACAGATATTGCTGATGCGATATGGCAATAGGTATATGCAGATAGGCATCTTGTATATCCAGGGATACCTCATAATCTCCGGGTTCCATGGCCAGTACAATCGAGCGCAGCGTTTCCATACGGAACTTGGACACTCTCACAAATTTGTTCAGTGATTTGAGGTTGAGTATAGGCCTGAAAGACCCATTCGGTTTCGGGACTAGAAACCGGGTCGAGTAGTATCGTCCGCCTCTCTGGACAGGGTGACCAGCACTACCACTCCTGTATCCAGGAGGGAACACACAACCAGGTGTAGAGCCTGCGCCTTCAACGGGTCTGAAGGGACAACCGCCGGTCGGAAATGGCAAGGGGGACGTCTCTTGACATCCCTCTCGCACCCATGCGTCCGAAGTGGTCTTTAACCAGACCTGGGTGAAGTGCAGAAGTCGGCCTCCCACCCTGGAATCCCCCAGGGGGAGGCCTGCCCCGTCTTGCAGCAGGCTTGTCTTGTTTGGAAGCAGGCTGACGAGCAGCCCAGGATTGTTTTGCTTTGGGCTTAGTGGTTTTGGGAGCACAAGCTTGTCTCGGGTATGCCTGACCTTTTGCTTTCCCTTGAGGTCGAAAGGAACGAAAAGTGGTACTCTTTGCCTTCTGTGTAGAAGGATTAGTATTTGGGAGAAACGCAGTCTTAGCAGCCGCTAAGTCAGTCACAATCTTATTCAGGTCCTCCCCAAACAAGATGTCTCCCTTAAAAGGGAGTACCTCCAAGGTCTTTTTGGAGTCCAGGTCCACCTTCCATGACCTCAACCACAGAATTCGGAAAACCAGGATGGACGTACTCGACGCCTTGGCTGTCATTACACCCACCTCAGAGGACGCCTCCTGAATGTAATGGGAGGTGGTGGCAATATGAGACAGATATTGTCTGGCAGTGTCAGATATATCCTGAGGCAGCTCTTCCTCTAGTGCCTGAACCCATGCTTCAATTCCTTTTGCGGTCCAGGAGGATGCTATAGTGGGTTTATGTACAGCACCTGTAAGGGAGTAAATAGACGTCAGGCATCCTTTGACATGCTTATCTGTCGGTTCCTTCAGTGAGGTGACAGTGCTGACAGGCAGAGTAGATGACACCACAAGACGGATGACATGGGAATCCACCGGTGGAGAGAGGATAATGAGCTAGCTTCTTTTTAGACAGGGAGAATTTCTTTCCTGGAGAATACCAGGGTTCCTGACATATGTCTACCAAATGGTCAGAATGTGCTAAGGCTACTTTAGTTACCTTCTGACGTTTAAATTTATCAGGCTTCTTAGAAGCAGTAGTGGGATCTACATCATCATAGATTTGTAGAACCAGCTTAATAGCCTCCACCAGGCCAGGGACATCAATTTGTTTTGTAGTTTCCTTGTCAGAAGCGACTTTATCAGTGTCTGACAGATCAGTATACTCCCCATCCTCATCAGAACTATCATCTGAGATATTAGTGGATTCTGAGGAGGAGGAGGCCCGCTTAGATGACCCTTTGAAAGCAGAGGGACGTAGGGTAGCTTTTTGTCTAGCCAATCAGGGGCGGAACTCTGGGAGGCAGTGGAGTCGGCTGCCGCCGGGCTCCTGACCTCAAGGGGGCACTTCTCCTCCACTGTCTCCCGCTGAAGATCGCTCACCGCGCTGCTGCTGCTGTCTGTGAGGGGAGGAGAGCGCAGCGTGCGCCTCCCCTTCCCCTCACTCTCCGGCGGATGTGTCTCTCTTCAATTAGGCGCCGGTCCGTAAGCCAATCAAAGCTCGCGGACCGGCAGCCTTAGCGGCGTCACGCTTCAATTCAGCGCCGGTCCATGAGCCAATCAGAGCTCGCGGTCCGGCAGCTAAGGCTGCCGGTCCACGAGCTTTGATTGGCTCACGGACCGGCGCCTAATTGAAGAGAGACACATCCGCCGGAGAGTGAGGGGCAGGGGAGGCGCACGCTGCGATCTCCTCCCCTCACAGTCGGCAGCAGCGCGGTGAGCAGCATGGGGGGGGGGGGAATCGTCATGTATATCTGGCACTGGGGGCATTGCTGGCACTGTGGGGACATGTATACCTGGCACTGGGGGGCATATCTGGCACTGTGGGGACACTGGCATTGGGGGCATAGCTGGCACTGTGGGGACATATACAGTATATCTGGCACTGTGGGGACACTGGCATTGGGGGCATAGCTGGCACTGTGGGGACATATATATCTGGCACTTGGGGGACATGTATATCTGGCACTGGGGACATTGCTGGCACCAGGGCCGGCTCCAGGCCTACTAGCACCCTGTGCGAGAAAATGTAAAAGCGCCCCCTCCCATACTCAAGGCGCGCGCGCTCCTGGAAAAGTGGGCATGGCCTCTGGAAAAGTGGGCGGGGCCTCGACTTCATATCACACTATAAATAAATAAATATATTTTCACACCCCCTCTTCGCACACAATTAGCAGCATTACACATAACAGCTACAGTAGTGTTCCTTACACACAATGTCTCCAATATAGTGCCAGCTACACATAATGTCTACAGTAGTGCAGTGCCAGATAGACATGACATGCCCCGCAGCAGTGCCAGCTACACATGACATGCCCCGCAGCAGTGCCAGCTACACATGACATGCCCCCAGCAGTGCCAGCTACATGACATGCCCCCCAGCAGTGCCATATAGACATGATATACCCCCCAGCAGTGCCAGATAGACAGGACATGCCCTGCTGCAGTGCCAGCTACACATGATATGCCCCCCAGCAGTGCCAGCTACACATGATAGTGTTCACTCTAGGATTTTTTTAGGGCAGGGGTGCTGATCACGGGGAGGGCATATTTTGCATTTGGGAGGGCACATATTTAAGTTAGAAGGGCAAAATTATGTACATACTGTAATGCTTGTTGCTCCGTTCAAAATCGTGGGCGCGCATCAAAAATTTAGGGGCGTTGCTTCGTGGGGAAGGGGCGCGGCCACATAATAGTGGCAATTCGCATTACACCACACAGTAGTGCAGCTAATACACATTGCACCAGGTAGAACCTCCTATACACACTGCAACAGGTAGAGCACATTAAGACACTTTGTGCCAGGCAGAGCACGTTAGACACTTTGCGCCAGGTATTGCACTGAGACATGGGAACACTACATGATATGCCCCCCAGCCGTGCCAGCTAGACACATGCCCCCCAGCCGTGCCAGATACACATGACATGCCCCCCAGCAGTGCCAAATGCACATGACATGCCCCCCCAGCAGTGCCAGATGCACATGACATGCCCCCCAGCAGTGCCAAATGCACATGACATGCCCCCCCAGCAGTGCCAAATGCACATGACATGCCCCCCCAGCAGTGCGAGAAACATAATTGCCCCCACAGTGCCAGATACATAAATGCCCCCCACAGTGCCAGATACATAAATTCCCCCCACAGTGCCAGATACATAAATGCCCCCACAGTGCCAGATACATAAATACCCCCCACAGGGCCAGATATATAAATGCCCCCCACAGTGCCAGATATGCCCCCACAGTCCCAGATAGATAAATGACCCCACAGTGCCAGATACATTAATGCCCCCTCACAGTGCCAGATAAATGCCCCCACAGTGCCAGATACATTAATGCCCCCTCACAGTGCCAGATAAATGCCGCCACAGTGCCAGATACATCAATGCCCTCCCCCCAGTGCCAGATATGCCCCCACAGACCCAGATAGATACATGACCCCACAGTGCCAGAAATGCCCCCACAGTGCCAGATACATTAATGCCCCCTCACAGTGCACAGATAAATGCCCCCACAGTGCCAGATAAATGCCCCCCCACAGTGCCAGATATATTAATGCCCCCCCCACAGTGCCAGATAAATGAATGCCCCCCCCCCACAGTGCCAGATAAATGTCCCCCACAGTGCCAGATACATTAATGCCCCCCCCCCAGTGCCAGATATGCCCCCACAGTCCCAGATAGATACATGACCCCACAGTGCCAGAAATGCCCCCACAGTGCCAGATACATTAATGCCCCCTCACAGTGCACAGATAAATGTCCCCCCCCCACAGTGGCAGATAAATGAATGCCCCCCACAGTGGCAGATAAATGAATGCCCCCCACAGTGCCAGATAAATGAATGCCCCTCACAGTGCCAGATAAATGCCCCCCACAGTGCCAGATAAATGCCCCCCACAGTGCCACATATGCCCCCAGTACCTGCTGTGCCGAGGGAGGGGGAGTGCTGCTGTGCGCGCCGCTGTCTGTGCTGTCTGCCGCTGTCTGTGCGCGCTGTGCGGCGCCGGTGTCTGACATCAGACGCCGACGCCGCATAGCGCACACAGCGGCGGCGCACACAGCGGGAGGACAGCAGGGGAGATCAGGGCCGGCTCCAGGCTCCGACATGGCGGCGCCCTTTAAGGGTGGCGCCCTGCGCGGCCGCTCGAGTCGAACATGCCTCGAGCCGGCTTTGGCTGGCACTGTGGGGACATGTATACCTGGCACTGAGGTCACAGCTCGCACTGGGGAGACATGTTTATCTGGCACTGGGGGGCATATCTGGCACTGTGGGGACACTGGCATTGTGGAGACATATATATCTGCCACTGTGGGGACATATATATCTGGCACTTGGGGGACATGTATATCTGGCACTGGGGGGCATATCTGGCACTGGGGACACTGGCATTGGGGGCATAGCTGGCACTGTGGAGACATATATCTGGCACTAGGGGCATAGCTGGCACTGTGAGAACATATATATCTGGCACTGGGGGCATAGCTGGCACTTTGGGGACATATATATCTGGCACTAGGGGCATAGCTGGCACTGTGGGGCATATATATCTGGCACTGGGGGCATATCTGGCACGGGGGCATAGCTGTCACTGGGGGGACATGTATATCTGGCACTGGGGGCAGGGCTGGCACTGTGTGGGGACATGTATATCTGGCACTGGGGGCATATCTGGCACTGTGGGGACACTGAATTGTGGGCATAGCTGGCACTTTGGGGACATATATATCTGGCACTAGGAACATAGCTGGCACTGTGGGGACATATATATCTGGCACTGGGGGCATATCTGGCACTGGGAGGAAATGTATATCTGGCACTGGGGGGACATGTATATCTGGCACTGGGGGGGGACATGTATATCTGGCACTGGGGGGACATGTATATCTGGCACTGGGGGGTCATGTGTATCTGGCACTGTGAGGCATATATATATATATATCTGGCACTGTGAGGCATATATGTATCTGGCACTGTGGGGCATATATGTATCTGGCACTTTGGGGTATGTGGCACTGTGGGAACATATGTGTATGTGGCATTGTCGGGGCATATATGTATCTGGCACTGTGGAGGCACCCATTTTTTGACATTTTTATATGTATGTGGCACTGTACTGGGGCATTATATGTATTTGGCACTGTATAACATGACTAAAAACGGAGTTATGACACAAGGTCATACTCCTACAAACGTCATAACGAAAGGTGTGCGCACAAAATGGGGTGTGTCTTTGCGAAAACTAGGCCATGCCCCCATTTTTGCGCGTGCGCGCATGATACTGGCTCTTGCCCTTGACTACAGATCTTCTCTGGCTCTTTGCCTCTGACTGATTGGCCACCCCTGTCCTAGTATATACAGAGAGCTGGCTGTGGCTACAGCTAGGGGGAGCTCCAGAACGCAGCTCCTGCCAGGCCCTTCCAGATGAGCTGGCCAAGTGATGCTCTCTGTTCTTCCTCAAGCTGCACTGTGGGGGTGTGTGTAGTTGGAAAGGGGAGGGGTGCTGAGGGGTCTTTAATAAATGTTGGCAGCACTGTGTTTTATGTGTGCATGTTTAGTGAGGTTTGTGTGTGTGTGTGTGTGTGTGTGTGTGTGTGTGTGTGTGTGTGTAAGTGAAGGAAGCATGTGTTTGTTTTTGTTTGTATGTGTGTTTTTAAGTGAAAGAGGCGTGTGTGCGTGTAAGGGAGACGTGTGTGTATGTGTGAGAGAGGCATGTGTGTGTGTGTGTGTGTGTGTAAGTGAAAGAGGCATGTTTGTGTGTTTAAGTGAAGGAAGCGTGTGTGTGTGTGTGTGTGAGTTTAAATCATACTTGCCTACTGTCCCGGAATGGCCGGGAGGCTCCCGAAAATCGGGTGACCCTCCCGGCCTCCCGGAAGAGCAGGCAAGTCTCCCGATTTTGGGGGTCCCCCCCTGCCCAGCCGCCCACTTAGAGAGTAAAGTGGGCGGTCCGGGCAGGCGATGACGCGATTCTTGTTGAATCGCGTCATCATAGCCACGCCCCCTGCTGGACAATACCGGTAATAGAGGCATTACACAGCGGGGGGCGTGGCTTACATGATGCGTCCCGCTGCCATGCCCCTGTTCCACCTCCGCCACACCCCCACCACGCCTCTTGCCCGCCCCCTCTCTGCACTGCTCGTCGGAGCCCGCCCCCTGCTGAGCCGACCTGGCTGCTCTCTCCCGGAGCGAGCAGCCAAAAAGTCGGCAAGTATGGTTTAAATGAAGGAGGTGTGTGTAAGTGAAGGAAGCATGTGTTTGTTTTTGTTTGTATGTGTGTTTTTAAGTGAAAGAGGCGTGTGTGCGTGTAAGGGAGACATGTGTGTGTGTATGTGTGAGAGAGGCATATGTGTGTGTATGTGTGTGTGTATAAGTGAAAGAGGCATGTTTGTGTGTTTAAGTGAAGGAAGCGTGTGTGTGTGTGTGTGTGTGTGTGTGTGAGTTTAAATGAAGGAGGCATGTGTGTGTGAGTTTAAGTGAAGGAAGCATGTGTAAGTGAGAGGCATTTGTGTAAGTGCGAGGCGTGTGTGTGAGAGGTGTGTGTGTGAGAGGTGTGTGTGTAAATGAGGATTGTGTGTGTTTAAGCGAAGGAGGTGTGTGTGTTTAAGCGAAGGAGGCATGTGTGTGTTTAAGCTAAGGGGGCGCGCATTTACCCGTGTTTTTCTCTAGTGGAAACGGGTCACCCGGCAAATTCCCGGATCAAGTGATCCGGGAATCCTACCCGGGTAGCTAGCCGGGTTGAACACGTGTTCAACTCGGCTAGCTGTCTAGTGTGAACGGGAGCCGTATCCTGCTGCATGATAAAGGAACAAAGACGTACCTTAAATACCCAAGAACAGTGCAACTTACAGTGCCCCATTACCAAATTGAAAACAGTACATAGTGAACCTAAAAGTAGACATTACTGGGACCTCACACAGATATATAGAAATAAAGATAAAGTCACTGAAAAAAGTGGCGTCTGCTAATTATTAATTAAAGATGTTTCAGCACTGCTTGGGCCCGGAACTATAAAAATTCAGGGGTCTCTGAGTGCTGTGGACAAGCATACAGAGCAGTAAGGAGATAAATATTGATATACACTGTTCTCTTTCATACAGCGCTGTATCCGGGCCGCCTGGCGTCTCAAGTTACTACGGCAACCAGACGCGAATTGACTGACGTCATCTTCACAGGACCGGAAACGAAGCGCACAGCCAGCGCGGCCCGAACAGCGTCGGTTCACCTGAGTGGGATTCTTGGGTATTTAAGGTACGTCTTTGTTCCTTTACACATTTGTTCACTTTGACAAAGGGGTAGTGTGACCCCGAAACGTTAGTTCTCGTTTGTGAAAATACAGCACTTTTAAGTCTCCGAGTGCCGCCTCTTTTTTCTGGCTATATATATATATATATATATATATATAAAACAATGCGCGGTCTGAGACCGGATGTATATATCAGAATACTCGTACTATATATTTTGGTAGAGGTACACTTGTTCTTAACTAATGCTGTCTTAAAATGACATGTAGAATACTTTAGTGTCTGTAGAATCACAGCGCTGATAAATCAGGCGGATTTACAGAGGAGACCTTGCCCTACAGTCCCGGAGACCAGTCGCAGCTACTGTTAGAAGATGGTACCCGGCGTCTCAGTCAGGGAGTGAGGGAGAGTGTGAGGCAGCTCCAGGGCGGGAACACCAGCAGTAGACGGTGCCCGGAGCTGGGGGAGGGGCTACAGGTCAAGCGCCTTATTCCCTATGCCGGTCCTCACCACCTGGTACTATGGAGCCTTATTAAAAATGGATAATGTATTATCCGACCTGTGCTCCCCTGGTGGATATAGTGGGGTCCCTGTACAGCCACAGTGTCCACGCCAGCGTTGTGGTCCGTCTCCTAAGACCACGACCGGAACGCGATTTAATGGCGGGTCCCGCCTGGGGGACCCTCTTACCTCCTCCCTGAGGAGCAGCCACGCGATTCAGGAGAGCGTCTGCGGTGGTGTGCCTAGGAACCGGATGGTCTCCGCTGCAAGTACCCGGGAACAGAGCCAGCGGGAGTATGCAACGCTGCTGGGGAGGTGATGGAGCCGCAGCACAGTATGTCACACTGACATATGAAGTGCTGCAGCCCTTGAAGTCTTCTAAATAGCTTTTTCAGGCAGCTGCGCAGCCCCCCCTGTTAAGTGACCTGCTTATGCAGGCACCAATTCTTAAATTGAGCTCTCACACTCACAGTGCCTGGAGGCGAGATTATTTATTAACAGTTTCTTATATATAGCGCAGCATATTCCGTTGCGCTTTACAATTAGAACAACAGTAATAGAACAAAACTGGGTAAAAACAGACAGACATAGAGGTAGGAAGGCCCTGCTCGCAAGCTTACAATCTATAGGGAAATAGCCATAGATACACAAGGATAGATGCTATCTATTGCATAATGGCCCACCAGATTGCTAGGTTCTTAATGGGTTGTATGATGATACCCCGCAATGTTGGCCAACTGTCAGGAGGGTGTGAGAGTAAAGAAAGACAAAATGTGTGATGTTATGTATACTGTGCAGAGAGGATGTAAGTAGATAGGGAAGCACTGACGGTTATGTGGAGGATTATATAGAGGAGGCCCCGCAAATTGCAATGCATCCTAGGACAGTCTAAAGCTTTAGCCTGTTGGTGCCTCTGGATCAAGATCCATCTCTACACCCCGATGTATTCCCTGTGGCACAGTGTACCCAGAAAATAATATTAATGTTACAGCTTTTCTGACTTGCTCTGATAGTAAAATTTGGGGCTGAAACATTATAATGATTTGATGCTCTGAACTGCTAAACCACTTGCACCCATATAAATGAAAATTCTGAGCTAGTGACTGCAACGACTGGCATTTAATTCTTTATACTTGTATATAGGGCCATGTTACCGACTCCGCCCACCCATGTTTGCAGGTGCACGTTGTCCCTTAACAAAGATGTCGCCCCAAGCTATTTCCAGTAGCAGAGATGTACGGAAGATGCTTGGCGCATGCGTAGTAGCAGCCGTGGATCGATTTTTTTTTCGCCTGCGTGATTGGCTGGCAGAGACGCTGATGGTATATTCATGGGCAGCTTACTCACTCGTAGCTCCTCCCCTCAAAACGTCACAAGGTCCCTTCAGCCCCTCCGATATAGAACCAACCGTATAGTAATGGTCCTCTGTGTCTCCCATGATGCTTCGGGGAGGATGTCCAGGCCAGCATTGTAATCACAGCGGCCGCGACATAATGACGGCTGAGTTGGCGAAGGAGTAGGGAGCATTCCTGAGCAGCCTGTGGGTGAGGAGCTCAGTCTGTATGTTGGGCATCTGTGTGACTCCCCCCAGGGCTGCTGCATGGTGCTGCTGGGGATCTATTTTTGTATGGGCACCTCACTAGTATATGCTCAGCACCACTCTATGGCTCAGGTTATGTGCGAGCACTATGCAGTGTTGTAAAGGCTTAGCACTAGTGCTAATATGTATAATATAATACATCTGCATAATTTTGCTTTTATTTTTATTCTGGCTGTCCTGGCTCCATAGTACGGATGTATGTAGACTGGCTACCAGTGCAAGGGATGCCTCTGTGTTCATCATAGGCTGGGCTATTTTTTTGCTATTATTGCTCCCAGTGTGGTTGGGGAGGGGGATCCTGGCAATGGGTCTCTAGTGGCGCCATGATGCTGGCAGGGTTTGGGGGGCTGGCGGGTGCCCTATACAATTGCATGGCTCGCAAGCCCCTACAAATGGCCCTGATCATAGGGTCTGAGTCAGAGATGTACATAAACCTGATGGGTAACATACTTCTCTGATAGAGGGGTGGCTGCGCATGTGCATAACGTGTCCTGCGTTCCTGTACGCTGGGCTGCAGCAGTTTGTACAGTCCGGCCAACCTGTGTAACCTGATGCAATGCCCTCATCTTTGGAGGCAACAGTGGATCACACAAGAGATGCGGGAGGCGGCTATTTACATAAGATGCATCCTGCTACATTTACATATTTTAGTACAGCAGCAGCTGCCTCTAAAGACGCGGCTGCTGTACGTACTGCGTTATTTTCTGAATCAGGCCCGGGCTTAGTGTTCTCTCTGTTCTATGATCATTGAAATGTGTGAGCTGCTGAGGGTGCGTCCAATCCCTCCAATGAGTGACCAATTTGGTAAGACACAAGCCCGGCCAAACCGTACAACTCTAGTAAACAGCCGGTACCCTTTAGTGTGGATGTTGGATAACTCTGCATACTGTATATAGACTCAGGTTACTGCTGTGTCCAAATATAATCAAGTACATTTCAACCAGGGATCAGGATTGCTTGCAGGATGGTCATACAGTTATTTTTGGCAGATTAGTAATAATTTGAAATGTTAAAATGCATGCCTTGAAATATAAAAAACGAAGCATTCGTATCTATATACTGCCACAAGGTTAATGCAGCACCTGATAACATATGAAATAAAAAAAATGGAAAAGTTTGAAATCTAAACCATACTGATTAGTCTGCTGTATAATTAGTGCAGACATGTAGGGGGGAATTCAATTGTTTTTCCCCGCAGCCACCAATAGATGGTGCCTGATGGAGCAATTCAATTGTTTCTCCGTTCAGGCGCTATTAGCTGAGGGAAGACACATTTCAGTTTTGCAGACCTCCCACGTTGGCGAGCTTAAACGTGCAAAAATGTGACCCGTTTGGGCGCCTTACCCAGCTAAACACGACACTTATGGGCGCAATCTGTGGGGAAAAAAAGCCTTTGCCTATCGCCACCTGATCTCCCATCACTTTAGATGGGAGATTGGGTGCGATAAAACAATTAAATCGCCCCTATTACTAAAAGTTAAATTTTTTTGTCCAGAATTGGGTTGGGGGTGCAGAAAGGAAGCATGAAGTGTGTAAAATTGGGTTAGTAATAAGAATAATGTTGGTGGATAAGGAGTGTGTGACTGGAAGGAGGATCATGAGGTGGCTTTAGAATGTAACCCTAGCAGAACAGGGTGTGTACAGATAAAGAGATATACTTTGAGATGTAAGGACACAGGCTTTCTCTTTGCAAGGATCCACATTGTAATCAGCTGCTGTTCAACTTTTAAACCGTGCATAGGAGCCCGTTTAATCATTATCACCATCGGGAGCACCTGCATGACAGCTCCAGTTCCCGTGGCCACAGCCGACTACGTAACCTGGGGAAGCGCAAGCAGCGGGTGCCGCTCCTTCTCAGCCCGGCGCAGACCGGTAAACTCCGGATCACCAGCTACACAGCCTCCTGTCTGCAAAGTGCGGAGGTACCGGAGGTAGCGTGGACCACTTGGAACGGCTTGTTGGGGCTCCCTGCACGGCGCAGCATCAATCATACCCGCTGAGGCTCTGGTGTATGTCCCTGACGGATCGGTGAGACGACACCAGGGAGTAAGGATAGAACAGGCTCCTGCCCAGCGGAGGTAACTCTTTCATTCACTGTTTAACCAGTTATCCACTGCAATGGATCTGTGATGCACGCAATTTCTTCTGGCATATAAAGCCGTGAGTGACTCATGTTCAGATTTAATATTCATTAGTCACATACATTTTTTCATTAAAATTTTGTGTGTACTTAGTGAACCTAACACAGCTGAAAACTTCCCAGGCGCAGTTACCAAATAAGCATGTGCAAATAAGTTCACCTATTACTAATGGTTTTCTGAGTAATTGATAATGAAGCTATAAAATAGTGCACATTTTTATTGCTGTGAAATTTATATTATTATTTTATTCTCCCGGGAGTTTGTTGTAATTTTTACACATTGTATACAAATAAATGTTTTTTAATTTTATCTGATTGTCAAGCGCCACTTGTTATCTGTTGGTTGGTTTTGGTTTCAAGGGACTGGCAATTCCCTTTATCAGGAGGCTGCTGACAATCAAAGTGCAGTGCTTCTCACCCAAGCGCTTAGTTTTTTTCCTTTTCTATACTTTGAGATGTGCAGCGTGAGCCAGTCACCGGTTGCACTGCACAATTCCTCACATGGGGAAGTGACAGATTGCCATATTGCTATTGTACTGTACATTAAAACTATTTACATTTTCTCTTACGTACTAGAGGATGCTGGGGACTCTGTAAGGACCATGGGGTATAGACGGGCTCCGCAGGAGACATGGGCACTCTAAGACTTTAGAATGGGTTTGCACTGGCTCCTCCCTCTATGCCCCTCCTCCAGACCTCAGTTAGATCCTGTGCCCAGAGGAGACTGGATGCACTGCAGGGGAGCTCTCCTGAGTTTCTCTGAAAAGACTTTTGTTAGGTTTTTTATTTTCAGGGAGCGCTGCTGGCAACAGGCTCCCTGCTTCGTGGGACTGAGGGGAGAGAAGCAGACCCACTTTCCTGGACTGATGGGCTCTGCTTCTTAGGCTACTGGACACCTTTAGCTCCAGAGGGTCGGAACACAGGTGTCGTCCTTGCTGTTCGTCCCAGAGCCGCGCCGCCGTCATCCTCACAGAGCCGGAAGATAGAAGCCGGGTAAGTATAAGAAGCAAGAAGACTTCAAAGACGGCAGAAGACTTCAGATCTTCATGAGGTACCGCGCAGCGGTCGCGCTGCACGCCATTGCTCCCAAAACACACACAGGCACAGCAAGAGTGCAGGGCGCAGGGGGGGCGCCCTGGGCAGCAATTTTTACCTCACATAAGCCTGGCACAAGTATATAGATACTGCGGAGGCAGTATATAATAAATCCCCTGCCAGTATAAAGAAAAATAGCGGGACCGAAGCCCGCCGTTGAGGGGGCGGAGCTTGATCCTCCAGCACTAACCAGCGCCAATTTCTCAACAGCACGCTGCAGAGAAGCTGCTCCCGGACTCTCCCCTGCTGAACAAGTAACGGGGCAAAAGCGAGGGGGGGGGGCACATTTATTTGGTGCTAAATTGTGTATATAAAGCGCTGTACAGGCTGGGACTTTGTTTCAGTATCTAGTGGCGCTGGGTGTGTGCTGGCATACTCTCTCTCTGTCTCTCCAAAGGGCCTTATTGTGGGTCTGTCCCCATATTCATATATCCCAGTGTGTGTGGGGGTGTCAGGACGTGTGTGTCGACATGTCTGAAGCCGAAGGCTCGTCTAGGGAGGATGCAGAGCAGATGGTGGTGGTGTCTCCAGCGGCACAGCCGACACCTGATTGGTTGGACATGTGGAATGTTTTAAATGCTAATGTGGCTTTATTACATAAGAGATTGGACAAAGCAGAGTCCAAGGACAAAGCAGGGAGTCAATCCATGGCTTTGACTGTGTCACAAGACCCTTCAGGGTCCCATAAACGTCCCTTTTCCCAGATAGCAGACACTGATACCAACACGGATTCCGGCTCCAGTGTCGACTATGATGATGCAAGGTTGCACCCAAGAGTGGCCAAGAGTATTCAATATATGATTATTGCAATAAAGGATGTTTTGCATATCACAGAGGGCCCCTCGGTCCCTGACGCGAGGGTCTGCATGTTTAAGGAAAAGAAACCTGAGGTAACGTTTCCCCCATCTCATGAGCTGAACGCCTTATTTGAAAAGGCTTGGGAAACTCCAGACAAGAGGCTGCAGGTTCCCAAGAGAATTATTATGGCGTATCCTTTCCCCTCAAAGGACAGGTTACGGTGGGAATCCTCGCCCACGGTGGACAAGGCCTTGACGCGCTTGTCCAAAAAGGTGGCACTACCGTCCCCGGCGGCCCTAAAGGATCCTGCGGATCGCAGGCAGGAACTACCTTAAAATCAATTTATGCGACTACGGGAGCCCTGCTCAGACCTGCAGTAGCGTCGGCATGGGTGGGTAGCGCAATTGCAGCGTGGGCAGATAACATGTCATCTGACATTGACACCCTAGATAAAGATAGTATTGTGTTGACCTTAGGTCACATCAAGGATACAGCGTTATATATGAGAGAGGATGCGAGAGATATTGGGCTGTTGGGTTCAAGAGCCAATGCCATGGCAGTTTCTGCTAGAAGGTCCCTATGGACCCGTCAATGGACAGGTGATGCTGATTCAAAGAGACATATGGAGGCTTTGCCTTACAAAGGTGAAGTTTTATTTGGGGAGGGCCTCGCGGACCTGGTTTCCACAGCTACCGCGGGTAAGTCTTCTTTTTTGCCTTACGTTCCCCCACAGCAAAAGAAAACACCTCAATACCAGATGCAGTCCTTTCAGTCGCATAAGTTCAGAAAGGGTCGTGGATCTTCCTTCCTCGCCAGAGGTAGAGGTAGAGGGAAAAGAACACCAGCTACGGCTAGTTCCCAGGAACAAAAATCCTCCCCGGCCTCTACAAAATCCACCGCATGACCCTGGGGCTCCGCTACGGGAGTCCGCACCGGTGGGGGCACGTCTTCGACTCTTCAGCCAGGTCTGGGTTCAGTCGGATTTGGATCCTTGGGTGGTAGAAATTGTATCCCAAGGCTACAAACTGGAGTTCGAAGATGTGCCTCCACACCGATTTTTCAAATCGGCCTTGCCAGCTTCTCACCCAGAGAGGGAAATAGTTTCAGCTGCCATACAAAAGCTGTTACAACAGCAGGTGATTATCAAGGTTCCCCTAGTACAACAGGGGAAAGGGTTTTATTCAACCCTATTTGTGGTCCCGAAGCCGGATGGCTCGGTCAGACCAATTCTGAATCTAAAATCCCTAAACCTATATTTGAAAAGGTTCAAATTCAAGATGGAATCTCTCTGGGCAGTGATCTCCAGCCTGGAAGGGGGGGGGATTTTATGGTGTCACTAGAAATAAAGGATGCATACCTTCATGTCCCCATATATCCGCCGCATCAGGCGTACCTGAGATTAGCTGTACAGGATTGTCATTACCAGTTTCAGACGTTGCCGTTTGGGCTTTCCACGGCCCCGAGAATTTTCACCAAGGTAATGGCGGAAATGATGGTGCTCCTGCGCAAGCAGGGGATCACAATTATCCCATACTTGGACGATCTCCTGATAAAGGCAAGATCGAGAGATCAGTTACTAAAAAGCGTGTCTCTCTCCATGAGACTACTACAACAACACGGCTGGATTCTAAATCTACCTAAGTCACAGTTGGTTCCGACAACTCGGCTGTCATTTTTGGGCATGTTCTGGACACGGAAAAAAAGAGGGTTTTTCTCCCAATGGAAAAAGCCCAGGAACTCCAGAACATGGTCAAGGACCTGCTGAAACCAAAAAGAGTAAGATAAATCTTACAGGGATAGTTCTGCAACAGGTTATTGATACAGACATTGACCAATATAGGTTCTTGGTCTGTGACCGACTTTAAACTGATAATGTACACTGAGTGTACCAATTACTAATCGGTGGTGCTCCCAGAGTCAGTAAGTTTAAGGCACTAAAACAGGAGAGGAGAAAGACTCTATGTTGGGGCACTCTTTATCAAATATTAGACATTTAAAACATAACTTTTAATAATTATACTAAAAATGAAGTGACACAGTTTATGGATTTATACAGATGATGATGCATATAAATTATGCTAATCTTGACAATTTATTTAAATATATGTAGTAATAAGCGCCTTGGTGAAAATTATTTGTAATTAATAAATTAGCTGGGAAAGATCTGTCTATAGTATATGACAGGTTGTATTTTTGATCCCAGAGGAAAAATACCTTGGTTTAGTTACCTCCGTGTTTTGAATGCTTCCAGTAAAGAAGAGGGTATATGTGATATAACAAATTTGAATGTTGCCTATAAGGGTTCTTATACACCTACTGCTCTATGTTTAGGCAGCCGTGTAACCAGGAAGGCTTTTACTTAATGAATATTGTATCATTCAACTTTTTGCTACAGACAAAAGTCTGAAAATACGGATAAGTGCTGGTTTGGTATGAGAATGTGCTAACAAAACAATGTATATAATAAAGAAAATTGTTAATAAAGACAATATTTTTAATAAAGACAATATTTTGTATATAGCGTGTTTGATAGTAACTCCCAAGAGTTTTGAGATACAGGAGAGATAAGAAAAAGATAGAGTAATTGAGGGGGGTGTCTTACTTCTGCTGTTCAGCTGGGTTGTTTACTGCACCTGGTGTTCACTGCTGGTCCCCCACACAGTTACTGACTAGGCCTGCCACAGATTTGCTTCCAAGATCGAACGGGATCAGGCGTATCCTGTGGAGTATGGCCGTAATCTGCTGAATGAGAGAGTATGACTACCAAAGTGCTTCTGCTGTCCAGATTAGTGGATGAGAGAGCATGAAATTTGTAGGCTGTATATCAGAAAGAACATATAAAGATAATCTCTATACAGATTTGATGACAGATTATATTGCAGTTTGTACAGTAGAGAATAATAAAAATTCAGAACACACTGATTTTCTACTTGTAGGATAAAGACTGATGTGGTACACAAATAACTACTAATGAGATAAAGGCTAGTGTTATATTTAGATCACACAAATAAGTTCATGACAATTTAATATCAACAAACTGAGATTATTAGTGTGCAAAAAAAGACACCTTTAGCTTATTGAAAAAAGAAAGAAGAATACCTTCATCTTCCTTGCAAAAAATATATTTTACTGAAAAAATTCAAACCCCTAGTGCAGAACAAACATAAATGCACTATTGTTGCTTAATTACTGCACTCCTATTGCATATTAATGCACATAAACAAAATGTAATGTAATGAAGGAGGTAGCTTGATGAATATAGAGAATTGTATAGGAGGTTCCTAAATAAAAAGATATTTTACTAAAAAAATTCAAACCCCTAGTGCAGAACAAACATAAATGCACTATTGTTGCTTAATTACTGCACTCCTATTGCATATTAATGCACATAAACAAAATGTAATGTAATGAAGGAGGTAGCTTGATGAATATAGAGAATTGTATAGGAGGTCCCTAGATAAATAACAATTAAGAAAAAGATGAAAAAAATTAAGGAAATAAATGATATAATAAATCTTGTTGCCCTGAATGGGCGCTTACTAAACCGGTGTATTCCTTGTCTGGGAGTGGGCTGCGCAGTCCCACTGAATCCCACTTAACCAAACGGCCCGTTTCACCAATATGTAGGCTTGCTCACTGGTGATTAATGTGGCTCATATGAGAGTATATATAATGTAGATTTAATTACCTAAGTGGCCGCCGGTGATTTCAGTAAACGCGCCGTGTGTAACTGTGTCACTTCATTTTTAGTATAATTATTAAAAGTTATGTTTTAAATGTCTAATATTTGATAAAGAGTGCCCCAACATAGAGTCTTTCTCCTCTCCTGTTTTAGTGCCTGAAACCAAAAAGAGTGTCAGTTCATCAATGCACTCAAGTATTGGGAAAGATGGTTTCGGCCTACAAGGCCATTCCGTTCGGCAGGTTCCATGTGAGAACTTTTCAGTGATACCTTCTGGACAAGTGGTCAGGGTCCCATCTACAAATGCATCGGAGGGTAAGCCAGTCCCCCAGGGCCAGGGTCTCTCTCCTATGGTGGCTCCAGAGTGCTCACCTTCTAGAGGGTCGCAGGTTCGGCATTCAAGATTGGGTTCTTGTGACCACGGACGCGAGCCTCCGAGGATGGGGAGCAGTCACACAAGGAAAACATTTTCAGGGAATATGGTCAAGCCAGGAGGCTTGTCTATACATCAATGTGCTGGAATTAAGGGCCATATACAACGACCTGTAACAGGTGGAGAAGCTTCTTCGCAACCTACCCGTTCTGATCCAGTCAGACAACGTCACAGCCGTGGCGCATGTAAACCGCCAGGGCGGGACAAGGAGCAGAGCAGCAATGGCAGAAGCCACCAGGATTCTTCGCTGGGCGGAAAATCATGTAAGCGCTCTATCAGCGGTCTTCAATCCGGGAGTAGACAACTGGGAGGCAGACTTCCTCAGCAGGCACGATCTCCATCCAGGAGAGTGGGAACTTCATCAAGAGGTCTTTGCAGAGGTAACAAGTCGTTGGGGACTTCCTCAAATAGACATGATGGCGTCACGCCTCAACAGAAAGCTTCGGAAGTATTGTTCCAGGTCGAGGGACCCTCAGGCAGTGGCGGTGGATGCCCTGGTGACACCGTGGGTGTTTCAGTCGGTTCCCTCCACTTCCACTTATCTCAAAAATATTGAGAATCATAAGACGAACAAGAGTGCAGACAATACTCATTGTTCCAGATTGGCCTCGAAGGGCCTGGTATTCAGATCTTCAGGAAATGATCACAGAAGATCCGTGGCCTCTTCCTCTCAGGGAGGACCTGTTGCAACAGGGGCCCTGTGTGTTCCAAGGCTTACCGCGGTTACGTTTGACGGCATGGCGGTTGAACACCGAATCCTAGCTAGGAAAGGTATTCCGGGGGAAGTCATCCCTACTCTAATCAAAGCTAGGAAGGAGGTAACGGCGAAGCATTATCACCGTATCTAGAGGAAATGTGTGTCTTGGTGTGAAGCCAAGAATGCTCCTACGGAAGATTTTCAGCTGGGTCGTTTTCTCCATTTTCTACAGACAGGAGTGGATATGGGCCTAAAGTTAGGCTCCATTAGGGTGCAGATTTCAGCCTTATCTATATTCTTTCAGAAGGAATTGGCTTTTCTCCCAGAAGTACAGCCTTTTGTAAAGGGAGTGCTGCACATCCAACCTCCTTTTGTTCCCCCAGTGGCACCGTGGGACCTTAACGTGGTGTTACAGTTCCTTAAATCACACTGGTTTGAACAGTTGAATTAAAGTTTCTCACTTGGAAAGTGGTCATGTTATTGGCCTTGGCATCTGCGAGGCGGGTGTCCGAATTGGCGGCTTTGTCTCACAAGAGCCCCTATCTGATTTTCCATGTGGATCGGGCAGATTTGAGGACTCGTCCTCAATTTCTGCCTAAAGTGGTTTTGTCGTTTCATATGAACCAACCTATTATGGTGCCTGTGGCTACGGGTGACTTGGAGGATTCCAAGTCCCTTGATGTAGTCAGGGCCTTAAAAATTTTATGTAGCCAGGACGGCTCGGGTTAGGAAAACAGAGGCACTGTTTGTCCTGTATGCAGCCAACAAGGTTGGCGCTCCTGCTTCTAAGCAGACTATTGCTCGCTGGATCTGTAACACGATTCAGCAGGCTCATTCTACGGCTGGATTGCCGTAACCAAATTCGGTAAAGGCCCATTCCACTAGGAAGGTGGGCTCTTCTTGGGCGGCTGCCCGAGGCGTCTCGGCATTGCAGCTTTGCCGAGCGGCTACTTGGTCGGGTTCAAACACTTTTGCAAAATTTTACAAGTTTGATACCCTGGCTGATGAGGACCTCATGTTTGCTCAATCGGTGCTGCAGAGTCATCCGCACTCTCCTGCCCGGTCTGGAGCTTTGGTATAAACCCCATGTTCCTTACGGAGTCCCCAGCATCCTCTAGGACGTAAGAGAAAATAAGATTTTAAACCTACCGGTAAATCTTTTTCTCCTAGTCCGTAGAGGATGCTGGGCGCCCGTCCCAGTGCGGACAAATTCTGCAAGGCTTGTACAGTATATAGTTGTTGCTTGCATAAGGGTTATGTTACAGTTGAGATCAGTCGCTGGCTTATGCTGTATTGTTCATGCTGTTAACTGGTTTAGTATATACCATGTTGTACGGTGTGTATGGTGTGGGCTGGTATGTATCTTGCCCTTAGATTAACAAAATTCCTTTCCTCGTACTGTCAGTCTCCTCTGGGCACAGTTCTATAACTGAGGTCTGGAGGAGGGGCATAGAGGGAGGAGCCAGTTCACACCTATCTAAAGTCTTAGAGTGCCCATGTCTCCTGCGGAGCCCGTCTATACCCCATGGTCCTTACGGAGTCCCCAGCATCCTCTACGGACTAGGAGAAAAAGATTTACCGGTAGGTTTAAAATCTTATTTTAAATATGTTAAATTTAAATTGTGCTGAACAACCTTATCCTCATTTGTCACTGACCGTGTAGTGGATCTGTTAGCTGCCTGCTGTGGGCTTTCGTTCAAATCACTTTGCCATATTTGTAAATGTAATGTGATATAAACGTATTATAGGCCCTACACACTTGGCGATATTACTCAAAGATATGAACGAGCTCGTTCATTAATGAACGAGATACCCTTCATATCTTTGAGTGTGGAGGCACCAGCAATGAACGATGCGCGGCCCTGGGCTGGTGCCCTGTCGCCTGTGCATGCAGGCCAATATGGATGATCTCGTCTATATTTGCCTGCACTTCTATGGAGCCGGGTGACGGGGGGAGTGAAGAAACTTCACTCCCCCCGTCACTGCCCCCCCCCCCCCCCTCCCCCCCCGCCGCCGGGTCGCTCGTCGGAAGTATCCGCCGTCAGGGCAGCTCGGCGGCGGATCGATCAATGTGTAGGGCCCGTAAGTCTCTTTATTAAACTTGCACTTAGCTACTATAGGGCATGCATTGACACAATTAGTTTCAGGCTTCCCTGACACCTCGAATGTTGGTAAGATTTGGTTCATCCAGGTTATTGCTCAGAAAATGTCATAGCTTAAGTTAACTGGAAATAGATCAACATGTTCATTTGTTATTTTACATTTTCAAATTCCACAGATAAAATGAAAACTTGCAAAATGGATGCAAATTTTTACTGGAAATGAGTTAATGTACTTCATGTCTATACATATAGGGAGCATCTTATATCAGTCATCCCACCAGGATCAGAGTCCATTACCCGGTCTACAGGATGGACAGTGACAGGAGTCACATGACTGAGAGGATACTAAACCTCACCCTGGAGGTCATCTACCTGTTGACCGGAGAGGTGAGGGCTTCTTGGAGCGTGACAATAACATTAATGCTCTCAGTCATAACAACATGGGGCCTTCAGAACATTATAGAGTAGTGAGCCATCTTTTTCTACGATATTTACTAGTGCCTGTCTCCTCATTTAGGATTATGTACCATTGAAGAAGTACAGTGAATGTGAAAGACCCAGCAGCAGCCGTCCCTATGTGTCAGGAGGACTGAGCAGGACCCAGATCCCAATCGCTGAGCCTCCACCTCACTCACTGATCCTTGAGAGAGACAATGAGCAGAAGATCCTGGAACTCGCCAACAAGATCATTCAGCTGCTGACTGGAGAGGTGACTGCTGGGAATGGGGCATTATACAGTAACACCAGGGGAGGTGTCTGGGTGATGACTGGAGAGGTGACTGCTGGGAATGGGGCATTATACAGTAACACCAGGGGAGGTGTCTGGGTGATGACTGGAGAGGTGACTGCTGGGAATGGGACATTATACAGTAACACCAGGGGAGGTGTCTGGGTGATGACTGGAGAGGTGACTGCTGGGAATGGGGCATTATACAGTAACACCAGGGGAGGTGTCTGGGTGATGACTGGAGAGGTGACTGCTGGGAATGGGGCATTATACAGTAATACCAGGGGAGGTGTCTGGGTGATGACTGGAGCGGTGACTGCTGGGAATGGGGCATTATACAGTAACACCGGGGGAGGTGTCTGGGTGATGACTGGAGAGGTGACTGCTGGGAATGGGGCATTATACAGTAACACCAGGGGAGTGTCTGGGTGATGACTGGAGAGGTGACTGGTGGGAATGGGGCATTATACAGTAACACCAGGGGAGGTGTCTGGGTGATGACTGGAGAGGTGACTGCTGGGAATGGGACATTATACAGTAACACCAGGGGAGGTGTCTGGACGATGACTGGAGAGGTGACTGCTGGGAATGGGGCATTATACAGTAACACCAGGGGAGGTGTCTGGGTGATGACTGGAGAGGTGACTGCTGGGAATGGGGCATTATACAGGAACACCATGGGAGGTGTCTGGGTGATGACTGGAGAGGTGACTGCTGGGAATGGGGCATTATACAGTAACACCAGGGGAGGTGTCTGGGTGATGACTGGAGAGGTGACTGCTGGGAATGGGACATTATACAGTAACACCAGGGGAGGTGTCTGGGTGATGACTGGAGAGGTGACTGCTGGGAATGGGACGTTATACAGTAACACCAGGGGAGGTGTCTGGGTGATGACTGGAGAGGTGACTGCTGGGAATGGGGCATTATACAGTAACACCAGGGGAGGTGTCTGGGTGATGACTGGAGAGGTGACTGCTGGGAATGGGACATTATATAGTAACACCAGGGGAGGTGTCTGGGTGATGACTGTGTCATTGTGTGTGTCAGGTTCCTCTAAGGTGTCAGGATGTCACTGTCTATCTCTCCATGGAGGAGTGGGAGTATTTAGAGGGACACAAGGATCTGTACAAGGACGTCATGATGGAGAATCACCGCCCACTCACATCACTGGGTAAGATGAGACTGTCAAAGCTAGACTTGTAGGTGGTCAAGGCCAGTGTATATGAAAAAAGTGTTGTTTGATAGAACCTGTTAGCATGTAAGGAGGAGCGAGATGGAATGGGGAGTGCAAGAGGGAGGTACAGAATATATATTTTGGTAAAAGATTGGACCCCCATCCCATAAGCTGGGTATACACTGTGAGATCTGGCTCCTACACATTTGGCGATCCGCCGCCGAGCTGCCTGACGGGGGGAGTGTACGGGGGGAGCGAAGTTTGTTCACTCCACCCATCACCCAGCTCCATAGCACTGCATGCTAATATGGACGAGATTGTCCATATTGGCCTGCATGCATAAGCGACCCGGCACCAACGATGAACGATGCGCGGAGCCGGGCATCGTTCATTGTTGGTACCTACACACTGAACGATATGAACGAGTTCTCGTTCGTTAATGAACGGGAACATTCACATCGTTCAGTATTATCTGCCAGTGTGTAGGGCCCATTAGAGTATGTCAGACCATCAGGGATTTTATCTGACAAGCAGAAACTGTCAGATATCTTAGCTATACACTGCGATTCTCCCCTGAGGAGGAGACATTTCCCCATTCCACTCCTGTGAGGGAACAGATGTTGGTCGCCCAGCCACAGCACATACACTGCTAGATGTGGCTGACCAATTATTAGATCTATCAGACATACTGCACAATGGCAGCACAACAGACAGATAATTAGTGGCTGGTCGCAGCAGTACATTGTACAATTGTTTAGGCTATAGTCCAGTTTAGTACTGTTACCGTGGGTCTCCTAGACGGGCCCTTTCAGTCGCTAAGAATAAGTTTGGCAGCAGTGACTTAAGTATATCCACCAACAATTGAGCAAATAGATTCATGGCGATGTTTAGTTGGGTACTTGGCTGGTAGTTTGGACACAGAGGGGTCCTTACAGCTGATAGGAATGATAGAGATGTGGGTTATCAGTGACTACCGCAAGAATGGGGCTTGGTCAGAGATGGTATTGCAGGCCTTTAATAAAAGAGAAGCAACCTCCTCCTCCTCCTCCTCCTGGGAAAGCCATCTGGCCAAGGGTGTTTATCTGATGGAGTGGACTTAATAGCCTCTTCTAATTCTCCCAGTGTAATCCGCTTCCCTAGGTTATCTATCATCTGCCGGAAGACCAGGGAGCCGAATCCCAGTTAGATATAAGTTAATAGCTTCCTGTCAGTTTTGGGAAGGTGGGGCTAGCCCCAGCTAAATAATAAACTTTGGTGTAATAGGATCAATAAATGTAGAGGCGGTGTCTCCGGTGTCATGGTGATGCGTCTGGTGTTGTCTGTAATGGAGTGAATAAAGGTTACAGCTCTATATACTGTGAGGGCTCTGGCTAGCGTTTTACCTGATTATGTTTTCTTTGGCACCAGTGAAAATATCTGCTGCTTAGTGTCCTCTGTCTGTTTAATTTTGTCTGCCACCAATTTGTTGGGAACGTGAAATGATGCCACCAAATCCGCTAATTCATCACAAGAAAACAATTCCGTATAGGGAGGTCTGCAATGCCCCAATGTTTTGCTACAGTGCTTTAATTTGTCTTAATATTTGTTTGTGTTTGTTTTTTTTTTCTTTGGAAGGCGCTTGTTGAATGCACTTGTTCATTCAAAAACAGTGATTTTGGTGGGCTTGAGTGTCCTATTATGTTCTATGGGGGCTATTCAATAGTGGGCGTCTGTTGGAGCTATTCAATCGTTGCTGCAATCAGATTGCCATTAGCCGCAGCAGTCGCATCTCACCTCGTAGCCCCGGAGGCAGCGAGCTGAAATGTGCGAGAATTTGGTTGTTGGAGTTACCAAACAGGACTTTTTCTCATCGCGCCCATTAGTTTAGACGGATTTTGCCGCTTTAGACAACTAAACCCTGTCTACCTGGGCGAGACACCCGCGATAATTAATAGGCGCCTAAAACAATTGAATAGTAACAATGGCCGTCCTTGATCGCATTAGGACGAACAATTGAATAGCCCCCTAGATATATTCATCCCAAGCCTCCTCTAGCTGGGGTTTTCAGTATGTTATGTTAAAGGGATTCATTGAATTTCCAATGCACAGGGGGTCGGTGTTTGAGCAAGGAAGAGTTCAATGGAGATCACGTCATTAGACGAATCAAAGCTGCCTGACTAGATACAAGTTCCTGTGTTCCAGAAACAAATATTCCTCAATATTTATTTGTAAAATAATTGTATGACTATATGCCACACTTACATACCAGACACAAAGTTCACAGCCCCATATAAAAAGCAGCAAGGATGGAGTGAGATCAGGCAGGGGGTGAGTTTGGCTGCCGGTGTTTCTACACCGTTGCAACAGCTAGTTGCCCCCACGCATGTACGGGAGAGTCAAGCGTGAGTCTAGAATCTGTACGAGTATCCCACTTTCTCTGACGTCCTAAGTGGATGCTGGGACTCCGTAAGGACCATGGGGAATAGCGGCTCCGCAGGAGACTGGGCACAACTAAAGAAAGCTTTAGGACTACCTGGTGTGCACTGGCTCCTCCCTCTATGACCCTCCTCCAGACCTCAGTTAGAATTTTGTGCCCGGCTGAGCTGGATGCACACTAGGGGCTCTCCTGAGCTAGAAAAAGAAAGTTTATTTTAGGTTTTTTATTTTCAGTGAGATCTGCTGGCAACAGACTCACTGCTACGAGGGACTAAGGGGAGAGAAGCGAACCTACCTGCTTGCAGCTAGCTTGGGCTTCTAAGGCTACTGGACACCATTAGCTCCAGAGGGATCGAACACAGGGCCCGACCTCGATCGTCCGTTCCCGGAGCCGCGCCGCCATCCCCCTTACAGAGCCAGAAGCAAGAAGAGTCCTGGAAATCGGCGGCAGAAGACTTTGGTCTTCAAACAAGGTAGCGCACAGCACTGCAGCTGTGCGCCATTGCTTCCCATGCACACCTCACACTCCGGTCACTGATGGGTGCAGGGCGCTGGGGGGGGGCGCCCTGGGCTGCAATATTAAGTACCTTGGCTGGCAAAAAAACACATAATATAGTCATAGAGACTATATATGTGTAAAATACCCCTGCCAGATATACATAGAAAAAAGCAGGAGAAGTCCGCCGAAAAAGGGGCGGGGCTATCTCCCTCAGCACACTGGCACCATTTTCCCTCACAGCTCCGCTGGAAGGATCGCTCCCATGCTCTCCCCTGCAGTTTCCAGACTACATAGGGTAAAAAAGAGAGGGGGGGCACTAAATTTAGGCGCAATATTGTGTATACAAGCAGCTATTGGGAAAAATCACTCAGTTATAGTGTTAATCCCTGTGTTATATAGCGCTGTTGGTGTGTGCTGGCATACTCTCTCTCTGTCTCCCCAAAGGGCTTTGTGGGGTCCTGTCCTCAGTCAGAGCATTCCCTGTGTGTGTGTGGTGTGTCGGTACGGCTGTGTCGACATGTTTGATGAGGAGGCTTATGTGGAGGCGGAGCAAGTGCCGATAAATGTGATGTCACCCCCTGCGGGGCCGACACCTGAGTGGATGGACTTGTCGAAGGAATTACGTGAAAGTGTCAACTCCTTACATAAAAGGTTTGACGACATATCAGATGTGGGACAGCCGGCTTCTCAGCTTGTGCCTGCCCAGCTGTCTCAAAAGCCATCAGGGGCTCTAAAACGCCCGCTACCTCAGATGGCAGACACAGATGTCGACACGGATACTGAATCCAGTGTCGACGACGATGAGACAAATGTACATTCCAATAGGGCCACACGTTACATGATTGAGGCAATGAAAAATGTGTTGCACATTTCTGATATTACCCCAGGAACCACAAAAAAGGGTATTATGTTTGGGGAGAAAAAACTACCAGTGGTTTTTCCCCCATCTGAGGAATTAAATGAGGTGTGTGAAGAAGCGTGGGCTTCCCCCGATAAGAAACTGGTAATTTCTAAAAGGTTACTAATGGCGTACCCTTTCCCGCCAGAGGATAGGTCACGTTGGGAAACATCCCCTAGGGTGGATAAAGCACTCACACGTCTGTCAAAAAAGGTGGCACTACCGTCTCCGGACACGGCCGCCCTAAAGGAGCCTGCTGATAGGAAGCAGGAGGCTATCCTGAAGTCTGTATATACACACTCAGGTATTATACTGAGACCAGCTATTGCTTCAGCATGGATGTGCAGTGCTGCAGCTGCGTGGTCAGATTCCCTGTCGGAAAATATTGATACCCTAGACAGGGACACTATATTGCTATCCATAGAGCATATAAAAGACGCAGTCTTCTACATGAGAGATGCACAGAGGGATATTTGCCGGCTGGCATCTAAAATAAGTGCAATGTCCATTTCTGCCAGGAGAGGATTATGGACTCGGCAGTGGACGGGTGATGCAGATTCTAAAAGGCACATGGAAGTTTTGCCTTATAAGGGTGAGGAGTTGTTCGGGGATGGTCTCTCGGACCTCGTTTCCACAGCAACAGCTGGGAAGTCAGCATTTTTACCCCATGTTCCCTCACAGCCAAAGAAAGCACTGTATTATCAGGTACAGTCCTTTCGGCCCCATAAAGGCAAGCGGGTTAAAGGCGCGTCCTTTCTGCCCAGAGGCAGAGGTAGAGGGAAAAAGCTGCAGCATACAGCCAGTTCCCAGGAGCAAAAGTCCTCCCCCGCTTCCTCCAAGTCCACCGCATGACGCTGGGGCTCCACAGGCGGAGCCAGGTACGGTGGGGGCCCGTCTCAAAAACTTCAGCAATCAGTGGGCTCGCTCACAGGTGGATCCCTGGATCCTTCAAGTAGTATCTCAGGGGTACAAGCTGGAATTCGAGACGTCTCCCCCCCCCCCCCCCCGCCGTTTCCTCAAATCTGCCTTGCCAACAACTCCCTCAGGCAGGGAGGCAGTGCTAGAGGCAATTCACAAGCTGTATTCCCAGCAGGTGATAGTCAAGGTGCCCCTCCTTCAACAAGGACGGGGTTACTATTCCACAATGTTTGTGGTACCGAAACCGGACGGTTCGGTGAGACCCATTTTAAATTTGAAATCCTTGAACACATATATAAAAAAATTCAAGTTCAAGATGGAATCGCTCAGGGCGGTTATTTCAAGCCTGGACGAGGGGGATTACATGGTATCACTGGACATCAAGGATGCTTACCTGCATGTCCCCATTTACCATCATCACCAGGAGTACCTCAGATTTGTGGTACAGGATTGTCATTACCAATTCCAGACGTTGCCGTTTGGTCTGTCCACGGCACCAAGGGTATTTACCAAGGTAATGGCCGAAATGATGATACTCCTTCGAAAAAAGGGAGTTTTAATTATCCCGTACTTGGACGATCTCCTGATAAAGGCGAGGTCCAGGGAGCAGTTGTTGGTCGGGGTAGCACTATCTCGGGAGGTGCTACGACAGCACGGTTGGATTCTAAATATTCCAAAGTCACAGCTGGTCCCTACGACACGTCTACTGTTCCTGGGGATGGTTCTGGACACAGAACAGAAAAAAAGTGTTTCTCCCGGAGGAGAAAGCCAAGGAGCTGTCATCTCTAGTCAGAGGCCTCCTGAGACCAAAACAGGTGTCGGTGCATCACTGCACGCGAGTCCTGGAAAAAATGGTAGCTTCCTACGAAGCAATTCCATTCGGCAGGTTCCATGCAAGGGCTTTTCAGTGGGACCTGTTGGACAAGTGGTCCGGTTCGCATCTTCAGATGCATCGGCTGATAACCCTGTCTCCAAGGACCAGGGTGTCTCTGCTGTGGTGGCTGCAAAGTGCTCATCTTCAAGAGGGCCGCAGATTCGGCATACAGGAATGGGTCCTGGTGACCACGGATGCCAGCCTTCGAGGCTGGGGGGCAGTCACACAGGGAAGAAACTTCCAAGGACTATGGTCAAGTCAGGAGACTTCCCTACACATAAATATTCTGGAACTGAGGGCCATTTACAATGCCCTAAGTCAGGAAAAACCCCTGCTTCAAAACCAGCAGGTACTGATCCAGTCAGACAACATCACGGCAGTCGCCCATGTAAACCGACAGGGCGGCACAAGAAGCAGGACGGCGATGGCAGAAGCCACAAGGATTCTCCGATGGGCGGAAAATCACGTCTTAGCACTGTCAGCAGTGTTCATTCCGGGAGTGGACAACTGGGAAGCAGACTTCCTCAGCAGGCACGACCTCCACCCGGGAGAGTGGGGACTTCATCCAGAAGTCTTCCAACTGATTGTAAACCGTTGGGAAAGGCCACAGGTGGACATGATGACGTCCCGCCTAAACAAAAAGCTAGAAAGATATTGCGTCAGGTCAAGAGACCCTCAGGCGATAGCTGTGGACGCTCTAGTGACACCGTGGGTGTACCGGTCGGTTTATGTGTTCCCTCCTCTTCCTCTCATACCCAAGGTACTGAGGATAATAAGGAGAAGAGGAGTAAGAACTATACTCTTTGTTCCGGATTGGCCAAGAAGAGCTTGGTACCCGGAACTTCAAGAAATGATCTCAGAGGACCCATGGCCTCTGCCGCTCAGACAGGACCTGCTGCAGCAGGGGCCCTGTCTGTTCCAAGACTTACCGCGGCTGCGTTTGACGGCATGGCGGTTGAACACCGGATCCTGAAGGTAAAGGGCATTCCGGAGGAAGTCATTCCTACGCTGATTAAAGCTAGGAAAGAAGTGACCGCAAACCATTATCACCGCATTTGGCGAAAATATATTGCGTGGTGTGAGGCCAGGAAGGCCCCAACAGAGGAATTTCAGCTGGGCCGTTTTCTGCACTTCCTACAGTCAGGGGTGACTATGGGCCTAAAATTGGGTTCCATTAAGGTCCAGATTTCGGCTCTATCGATTTGCTTCCAGAGAGAACTGGCTTCACTACCTGAAGTTCAGACTTTTGTTAAGGGAGTGCTGCATATTCAGCCCTCTTTTGTGTCTCCAGTGGCACCTTGGGATCTCAACGTGGTGTTGGATTTCCTAAAGTCACATTGGTTTGAGCCACTTAAAACCGTGGAATTAAAATATCTCACGTGGAAAGTGGTCATGCTGTTGGCCTTGGCTTCGGCCAGGCGTGTGTCAGAATTGGCGGCTTTGTCATGTAAAAGCCCTTATCTGATTTTCCATATGGATAGGGCAGAATTGAGGACTCGTCCCCAGTTTCTCCCTAAGGTGGTATCAGCCTTTCATTTGAACCAACCTATCGTGGTGCCTGCGGCTACTGAAGACGTGGAGGCTTCCAAGTTGTTGGACGTAGTCAGGGCCCTGAGAATTTATGTTTCCAGGACAGCTAGTGTCAGGAAAACTGACTCGTTGTTTATCCTGTATGCACCCAACAAGCTGGGTGCTCCTGCTTCAAAGCAGACTATTGCTCGCTGGATCTGTAGTACGATTCAGCTTGCACATTCTGCGGCTGGACTGCCGCATCCTAAATCAGTGAAAGCCCATTCTACGAGGAAGGTGGGCTCTTCTTGGGCGGCTGCCCGAGGGGTCTCGGCTCTACAACTTTGCCGAGCAGCTACTTGGTCGGGGTCAAACACATTTGCTAATTTCTACAAGTTTGACACCCTGGCTGAGGAGTACCTAGTTTGCCCATTCGGTGCTGCTGAGTCATCCGCACTCTCCCGCCCGTTTGGGAGCTTTGGTATAATCCCCATGGTCCTTACGGAGTCCCAGCATCCACTTAGGACGTCAGAGAAAATAAGATTTTACTCACCGGTAAATCTATTTCTCGTAGTCCGTAGTGGATGCTGGGCGCCCATCCCAAGTGCGGATTGTCTGCAATACTTGTATATAGTTATTGTTTAACTAAAGGGTTATTGTTGAGCCATCTGTTGAGAGGCTCAGTTATTGTTCATACTGTTTACTGGGTATAGTATCACGAGTAATACGGTGTGATTGGTGTGGCTGGTATGAGTCTTACCCGGGATTCAAAATCCTTCCTTATTGTGTCAGCTCTTCCGGGCACAGTATCCTAACTGAGGTCTGGAGGAGGGTCATAGAGGGAGGAGCCAGTGCACACCAGGTAGTCCTAAAGCTTTCTTTAGTTTTGCCCAGTCTCCTGCGGAGCCGCTATTCCCCATGGTCCTTACGGAGTCCCAGCATCCACTACGGACTACGAGAAATAGATTTACCGGTGAGTAAAATCTTATTTTTAAATCTAGACACATTTTAGAATACAGATCACTTATGCACACTCCACATAGGGGGGGGGGGGGGGGGGGGGGGGGCTGGGGTATGATATTGTATTATCCACTGAGAGATTATGAAATATCCCTAACCTGGAGCTTCTTTTATACCTTCTCCAGTCTCATACAGTTGTTGGTGGTTGGACACTGTGGCAGTACAGGGACCCCACTAGACCACCAGGGCAAGGGCACAGGTCGGATTCTCTCAAAAATCCGTTTGCTAAGGCCCCCAGTACCCTGTGGTGAAGTCCAGCAAGGGGATAAGGCTTTGACCTGTAGTCCCTCCCCCAGCCTCAGGGCACCATTTAGAGTAAATGTTCCCGCCCTGGAGCTGCATATCTCTCTCTCCCTCACTCCCTGTCAGCGTTTGGGCGCCATTTGGACAAGCTGAGCTGATCCTGGGACTGTTTGGGCAAATCCTCCTCTGTAAAGCCGCCTGCATGTCAGCGCTATGCATTTTACAGGACACTTACCGTATATACTCGAGTATAAGTCGACCCGAATATAAGCCGAGGCACCTATTTTTACCACAAAAACCAGGGAAAACTTATTGACTCGAGTAGGGTGGGAAATGCAGCTCTATCCGTACACAGCCCTCATAGTGCCCAGATATGCCCCCACAGTGCCAGATTGTTAGGCGCGGCGGTCCGTGACGCCGCTCCGACTGTTGCTGAGCGACGGTCACGGCCGCCGCACCTCCCTCTTCGCCCGCCCGGCGCCTAGCAACGTCGGGACGCCGTGAGTGCTGTAGCCGCCGGGTCCCTGGCAACGCTAGGACGCCGGGCGTCCACAGCTGCCGGGTCCATGGCAACGGGGACGCCACTGGCGGCCCTCGTTCCCCGTTGCCAGATACTGATCTAGCCTGATGAGTTGCTCGTGCAGCAGGGCAGCTGCACGGCAATTATCAATTAGGGTCTGGGGGCTGGTCTTGCTGGCTCTCCTGTCATTGGGCAGCAGGTCCTTTTTATTGGAATCAAGCACATTGCAGCTTCGCCGGTGATAGCTTCCTGTATGCTGTCCCTGCCCTGCAGAGTTTATTGTCCGGCGTGCTGTTATCTGGTTGATCCTGCTCCCTGTGATCCTGAGTTCAGAAGCCGGTCCTGCGAATCTTTCCAGTTCTCTGCTCGAGTGTACATATAACAGTCTTCTCGGGGTTCTCGCTCGTTGGGGTTCTCTCCTGGTTTCGTGAGTAGTGGCTTCTGCCACGTCTTGCGGCCTAGGTCGCTGAGTCCTTGTGTTTATTTGGTACTGGTGTTTTTGCGGAGGTTTCCGCTCTCGCTGTCCTCCCCGGTACACGACGGTGCCGTGTAGGGAGTGGACAGTGGTACCTTTGTTGTTCTTTTTCTTTGGCGGCGTGCTGCACATATATTTAGTTTTAGGTTTTTCAGTAGCCCCTAGCTCTCTGTTTTGTTTAGTTAGTGGTCCCCTTGTTCTCGTCCCGTCTCGGTTTACGCCTTGTCTCACATTAAGACCTGGGGGCATTGGAGTTGGGCAGACATAATCCGCCCTTCAAACGCGGCTGCCGTGGGCCCAAGAAACCATAGTCTCGCAGGCGTAAGCGGACAACGAGGGTGAGACAACGGAGGTAGGTTGCTAGGGGTTACCATCACACCTGGCCATTACTTCAGCGTCACGTTCTGGTGCCTTGGAGTTGCTATACTACACCTCTTTGTCCAGAGCACCAAGAACGTAACATTATCACCGGCCTAACACACACAAAAAAAGAGTTATTTGTATCTGGTGGCGTTGAAATTCGGCCTCATGAATCTGGCAGTATTAGGACCGAATCCCAGCCAGCTTTTGGCCAATCAGATTCAGGAACTCACTCAGATGATTCAGGATCCTACCCTTCGGGTGAGATCGCAGGAAGATCTTTTACGAGCCTCCCCGGGTATGATTCCTGAACCAAAGATGCATCTTCCTGACCGCTTTTCAGGTAACTGAAAGGATTTTTTTTAATTTTAAGGAAGCTTGTAAACTTTATTTTCGTTTAAGGCCCCGATCCTCTGGTACTGAGTCTCAACGGGTGGGATTGTGATGTCTTTGCTTCAAGGCGACCCGCAAACCTGGGCTTTTGGGTTAAAAGCCGATGACGCAGCCTTGCTATCGGTAGATGCCTTTTTTAAGTCCTTAGGCCTTTTGTATGACGACCCTGATAGAGAAGCGTCGGCAGAGAGCCACCTGCGTGCACTTAAGCAGGGAAAAAATCCCGCAGAGGCGTATTGTACCGAATTTCGCTTTTGGTCGAACGACTGTGGCTGGAATGACCCGGCCCTGCGCAGTCAGTTTCGCCTCGGTTTGTCTGAAGTTATCAAAGACAGTCTCCTTCAGTACCCCGCTCCAGAGACTTTAGATAAACTCATGGAGCTTGCTATTAAAATTGACCGTCGTCTCCGAGAGCGGAGGGCTGAAAGAGGAGCTAATTTCAGGCCTAGTCCATGTGTGTATGCTTTCCCTGAGGACGTCGAGGAGCCCATGCAAATGGGTCTCTCCCGGCTTTCCCCAGAGGAAAGAGCCAGAAGGCTGAATTCTGGGCTCTGCTTGTATTGTAGTGGCAAGGGACATGTTGCGCGTAAATGCCCAAATAAGCAGGGAAAGGTTCTGACCTAGTGAATTGTGAGGGGGTTCACTTGGGTCTGCAATTGATCTCCTCTAACGATTCCTTGTTAATTCCTGTAAAAATTTCCTTTGGTAGTCTCAGTTCATTGGTGTCGGCCTTCGTTGACAGCGGAGCTGCAGGAAATTTTATGGATCTTGTTTGGGCTCAGGCTTTGGGCATTCCGCAGATACCTTTGGATAAACGTATCACCATGCACGGCTTGGACGGTGGTCCACTTTCTAATGGGGCAATTACTCACCGCACACCTCCAGTACAACTGACAGTGGGGGCCCTACATTCAGAGAAAATCGAGTTCTATCTTACCCATTGTCCGGCTGTTCCCGTCGTTTTAGGTCACCCCTGGCTTGCCTTTCATAATCCCACCATAGATTGGCGGTCTGGGGAGATTTCCCGATGGGATTCCTTTTGTGTTAAGGAATGTATTTCCCATCCAGTCTGGGTCGCGGCTGTCACCCCAGAACTTATTCCTTTGGAATATCAGGACTTTGCCGATGTTTTTTCCAAAGGTAATGCGGATATTCTGCCTCCTCATCGGTCCTATGACTGCGCCATTGACCTAGTTCCCGGTGCCTCTCTGCCCAAAGGGAGACTATATGCCCTGTCTGGCCCGGAGACTACGGCAATGGATGATTATGTACAGGAGAGCCTGAAGAAGGGCTTTATTAGGCCCTCGAAATCTCCATTGAGTGCAGGATTCTTTTTTGTTGAGAAAAAAGATGGGTCGCTCAGACCATGTATTGATTATCAGGCGTTGAATAAGATTTCTGTAAAAAACACCTACCCCTTGCCACTGATTTCGGTACTGTTTGATCAGCTCCGTAATGCCATTATTTTCTCCAAAATCGATCTTAGAGGGACTTACAACCTCATCCGAATAAGATCTGGGGATGAGTGGAAGACGGCTTTCAGCACACAGTCGGGACATTATGAATACCTGGTAATGCCATTTGGTCTGTCTAATGCTCCTGCTGTATTTCAGGATCTCATTAACGATGTCCTTTGTGACTTTCTAGGAAAATTCGTAGTCGTTTATTTAGACGAGATTTTGATTTACTCAGAGTCCTCTGAACAACATATTATCCATGTGCGACTGGTCCTTCAGAGGTTACGGGAGAATCATTTGTACGCTAAACTGGAGAAATGTGATTTCCACATCACAGAAGTGTCCTTCTTGGGGTATATTATTTCTCCAAAGGGGTTTTACATGGAACCAAAGAAACTCCAGGCAATCCTAAATTGGACACAACCCACAAACTTAAAAGCAATCCAGCGCTTTTTAGGGTTTGCAAATTATTATAGGCGTTTTATTCATGCCTTCTCGGATTTAGTTGCTCCTATTGTGGCATTGACTAAAAAAGGAGCGGACCCTTCCAATTGGTCGCCTCAAGCCAAGTCTGCCTTCCTGGCCCTAAAACAGGCCTTTGTCTCAGCTCCAGTACTCAGACACCCTAACCCAGATCTCCCCTTTATTGGATGCCTCAGAGGTTGGAGTGGGAGCCATCCTTTCTCAGGAAGACCCGGAGTCTCTGGAATTACACCCATGTGCCTTCATGTCCAGAAAATTATCCTCCGCAGAATCCAACTATGATGTTGGTAATCGAGAATTGCTGGCAGTTAAATGGGCCTTCGAGGAGTGGAGGCACTGGCTGGAAGGAGCAAGGCATACCATTACTGTGTTCACTGACCACAAGAACCTGCAGTATATTGAGTCAGCTAAACGGCTTAATGCTCGACAGGCACGTTGGGCGCTGTTTTTTACTCGATTCAAGTTTATCATCACCTTCGGGCCCAGTTCCAAGAATACGAAGGCCGATGCCCTGTCACGTTGTTTTCTCACGGTTCACAATAGTCACCCGGCTACTACCCCCATTGTCTCATCGTCTGTCATCCGGGCTGGCCTCACGCAGGATTTATTTACACAGCTAGTCCAGCTTCAGCAGCAGGCTCCCAGTGTCACTCCTGCGGATCGTCTCTTCGTCCCTGAATTTCTGAGAGTCACTGTCCTAGCTGAATTTCATGATAATAAAGTTTCTGGTCATCCGGGTATTACTAAAACCTTGGAGTTAATCTCTCGCTCAGTGTGGTGGCCTAATCTTTCTAAGGACGTAAGGGAATTTGTCCTTTCCTGTCAGGTTTGTGCTCAGCACAAGATTTCCCGATCGTTGCCGGTCGGGCAACTCATGCCTCTAGCCATTCCTCTCAGGCCATGGTCACACATTTCCATGGATTTTGTGGTGGACCTTCCTCTTTCAGCTGGATTCCAGGTCATTTGGGTGGTAGTAGACCGTTTTAGTAAGATGGCCCACTTCATTGCTCTTCCCCGATTACCCTCCGCTCAAGTTTTGGCAGTTTTGTTTTTCCGCCATGTTTTCAGGCTCCATGGTTTACCCGTGGATATTGTCTCTGACCGGGGACCACAATTCATTGCCCGTTTCTGGAAATGTTTTTGTGCCTCATTAAATATGAAACTCTCTTTAACATCTGGATACCATCCACAGTCTAACGGACTAACTGAACGTGTTAATCAGTCATTAAAACAGTATTTACGGCTGTATTCGGCCAAACTTCAGAATGGTCTGAATTTCTTCCTTTGGCCGAGTTTGCCTATAATAATTCTTGCCATTCTTCCACCAAGGAGTCTCCATTCTTTTCGGTCCTGGGCTTTTATCCTAGAGCCAATTCCTTTTATCCTCATTTTCCAGGCTCTTCGTTGACCTTAACTTCCCGTCTCGGAATGATTTGGAAAAAGGTGCACCTTGCCCTTAAGAAGGCTGCCTTCCGAGGGAAAATGTTTTCGGATAGGTTCCGACACCCGTGCACTTTTAAGGTGGGAGATAAGGTGTGGTTGTCAACCCGTAACATCAAGCTCCGACAACCCTCGGCTAGACTGGGACCCAAATTTATTGGACCGTTTCTTATTGTAAAAAAAGTAAGTCCTGTGGCTTTTCGGCTACGGTTGCCTAAGTCACTCAAAATTGGCAACACTTTTCACTGTTCTCTTCTGAAGCAATATATTTTTTCCAGGAAATTCCCGTGGAAGACTTCCCAGGGTAGACCTCCGGTGGATGTTCAGGGGCAACAAGAATTCCTGGTGGAGAAGGTTTTAGATTCCAAAGTTTCTCGGGGCCGGCTTTATTTTTTGGTTCACTGGAAAGACTATGGCCCGGAGGAAAGGTCTTGGGTCCTGAATAAGGATTTACATGCCCCTAAACTTAAGAGATTATTCTTTCAGGAATTTCCTCAGAAACCCGGCTTTAGGGGTTCTTTAACCCCTCCTCAAGGGGGGGGGTACTGTTAGGCGCGGCGGTCCATGACGCCGCTCCGACTGTTGCTGAGCGACGGTCACGGCCGCCGCACCTCCCTCTTCGCCGGCCCGGCGCCTAGCAACGCCGGGACGCCGTGCGTGCTGTAGCCGCCGGGTCCCTGGCAACGGGGACGCCACTGGCTGCCCGCGTTCCCCGTTGCCAGATACTGATCTAGCCTGATGAGTTGCTTGTGCAGCAGGGTAGCTGCACGGCAATTATCAATTAGGGTCTGGGGGCTGGTCTTGCTGGCTCTCCTGTCATTGGGCAGCAGGTCCTTTTTATTAGAATCAAGCACATTGCAGCCTCGCAGGTGATAGCTTCCTGTATGCTGTTCCTGCCCTGCAGAGTTTATTGTCCGGCGTGCTGTTATCTGGTTGATCCTGCTCCCTGTGATCCTGAGTCCTGGAGTTCAGAAGCTGGTCCTGCGAATCTTTCCAGTTCTCTGCTCGAGTGTACCTATAACAGTCTTCTCGGGGTTCTCGCTCGTTGGGGTTCTCTCCCGGTTTCGTGAGTAGTGGCTTCTGCCACGTCTTGCGGCCTAGGACGCTGAGTCCTTGTGTTTATTTGGTACTGGTGTTTTTGCGGAGGTTTCCGCTCTCGCTGTCCTCCCCGGTACACGACGGTGCCGTGTAGGGAGTGGACAGTGGTACCTTTGTTGTTCTTTTCTTTGGCGGCGTGCCGCACATATATTTAGTTTTAGGTTTCTCAGTAGCCCCTAGCTCTCTATTTTGTTTAGTTAGAGGTCCCCTTGTTCTCATCCCGTCTCGGTTTACGCCTTGTCTCACATTAAGACCTGGGGGCATCGGAGTTGGGCAGACATAATCCGCCCTTCAAACGCGGCTGCCGTGGGCCCAAGAAACCATAGTCTCGCAGGCGTAAGCGGACAAAGAGGGTGAGACAACGGAGGTAGGTTGCTAGGGGTTACCATCACACCTGGCCATTACTTCAGCGTCACGTTCTGGTGCCTTGGAGTTGCTATACTACACCTCTTTGTCCAGAGCACCAAGAACGTAACACAGATATGCCCTTATACTGCCAGATATGCCCTTTATACTGCCAGATATTCCCCCACGGTGCCAGATATTCCCCCACAGTGCCAGATATGCCCCCACGGTGCCAGATATGCCCCCACGGTGCCAGATATGCCCTCATACTGCCAGATATGCCCCCTCAGTGCCACATATGCCCCCCCCCCCCAAGTGCCAAATATGCTCCCCCAGTGCCAGGTACAACTTACGCTCCCCCGCTGTTTTGTGAAGGACGGACACGGAGGGCACAGCGCGCGCCTCTCCTGTGTCTCTCCGGCGGCTGCGGCGGGTCTGTTAAATGAAGTGCCGGTTCGTGAGCCAATCAGAGCTCACGAACGGGTACTTCATTTAGACCCGCCGGAGACGCAGGAGGGACACAGGAGAGGCGCGCGCTGTGCCCTCCGTGTCCCTCCTTCACAAAACAGCGGGGGAGCACGGGAGAGTAAGTTTTCCCAGGCAACAGTTACGGAGCATCACTCGAGTATAAGCCGAGGGGGGGCTTTTTCAGCACAAAAAATGTGCTGAAAAACTCGGCTTATACTCGAGTATATACGGTATGTATTCTACATGTCTGTTGACAGTGTTAGTTAAGAAAAAGTGCATTTAGTCAGGGTTATTTAGTACAAGTACCCTGTGATACACATCCAGTCTTTACTGTGCATTGTTATATCTATTGAGTGTATAGCTATACTTAGTATTGCTCTGTATTGCTAGTCCAGTGCAGTTTTATTGCATGTCATAATTTCTGCATTGTACAATGGGGGTCATTCCGAGTTGTTCGCTCGTTATTTTTTTGTCGCAACGGAGCGAATAGTCGCTAATGCGCATGCGCATTGTCCGCAGTGCGACTGCGCTAAGTAAATTTGCTATGCAGTTAGGAATTTTACTCACGGCATTACGAGGTTTTTTCTTCGTTCTGGTGATCGTAATGTGATTGACAGGAAGTGGGTGTTTCTGGGCGGAAACAGGCCGTTTTATGGGAGTGTGCGAAAAAACGCTACCGTTTCCGGGAAAAACGTGGGAGTGGCTGGAGAAACGGGGGAGTGTCTGGGCGAACGCTGGGTGTGTTTGTGACGTCAAACCAGGAACGACAAGCACTGAACTGATCGCAGATGCCGAGTAAGTCTGGAGCTAATCAGAAACTGCTAAGAAGTGTCTATTCGCAATTCTGCTAATATTTCGCTCGCAATTTTAATATGCTAAGATTCACTCCCAGTAGGCGGCGGCTTAGCGTGTGCAAAGCTGCTAAAAGCAGCTTGCGAGCGAACAACTCGGAATGACCCCCCATGTGACTGCGTGTGTGCATATAGCTGCTGTGTGACCTCCATTTTGTGTATCTCACTCAGATTGCTATCCCTATATTCTGTTACCTGAGGGGGCTAGGTGTTGTGTATTTTTCTCTGTGATTTTTAGTCACCATATACTTCTGGAACTCCCTGTTTGTGCTAATACACTACACAGGGGGTTCTTGTCAGGTGTTGTGCTGCTGATATTGTACTGGGTTGCCTTGAATTGAGCTTTTCGACATGTCAGCTACAAGAGTCGACGGAGCTGGGGCTGATCCCACATTGCATGGTGGTGACGCTGCAGACACGTTAGAGGAAAACATAGCAGCAGAGGGTTCAGGTTCTGGGGGTTCCCTACCCCCCAGTGGGACCGTAGCAACGGGGGTGCATAATGACCCACCTTGGGCTACTTTCTCCACGTTATTGAACACGCTGGTAACTAGACTTGCGCCCGCTATGGGACCTCCTGTGCCGGTGCAACCGCTTATGGTCCCTGCGGTTAATCCGCCATGGGCAGATCAACTGTCCACTCAGTTACAGCAATTGAACCAATCACTGACTAAACAGAAATCTCACCCTCGCCCGCCTAAGACCAAGGCCTAATAGCTCTAAGCGGGCTATTACTTCCTCACAATCCACCAATGTCCCAGACACCTCGTCTGATGAGGATGGCATGTATACTGACCCCACAGACACTGATACTGATAACTCTGATGGGGAATCTGTTTCACAGGTGGATGTTCCTGACTTGTTGGAGGCTATCAGGATAATTCTTCAAATTACTGATGACCTAGAGTAGGGGTGGGCAAAATACGGCCCGCGGGCCGGATGCGGCCCGCAAACCGATCCTGCCCGGCCCACTGCCTCCCACCAGCAAGCAATGACAAGCGGCCCGACCAGCTGAGCTGCTTGTCATTGCTCTGCACTGCAGTACCTCCAAGCTGCCAGCGGCGCCTCTCCCCTGCTGCTGCTGCTGCTGCGTTGTAGCAGCCTTTTCTCCTTCATCCACTAGGGGCCACTGGAGTGTAGTTACAATGGGGAGATAGTAGGTGGTATTGGGAGCTGGCACTTTAAAAATTCTCACACTGTGGCTAGCTCCTCCCCTACTATCTCCCCTCCAAGCCAGTCTTAGTTTAGTGCCCGAGGTGAGCTGGTTCACTTGGGTTTAGCTGAAGAAATTTTTATTTTTTCTTTATTATTATTTTATTTTTCTATCACAGACTGGCAGCTCTGCCACTGCCAGTCTGCACCGTGGGAGCTGCCGGCGGGGTCCCATCGCAGCTGCGTGCGGCTAGGGATGGGCCCCGGCTGAGGGAGACACTGAGCTCTCCTGAGTTGGCGGACACCGCTGCGTGCGGCGCGTGTCGCGGCCACTCCATCCAGCAGAAGATTCCGGCAGCATGGCAGCGGTGAGTATCAAAAATGGTCGGACACCGCGGCGTGTGTCGGGACCACTACATCAGAAGATTCCGGCCGGACACCGCTGCGTGCGGCGCGTGTCAGGGCCACGCCATCAAAAGGACGGTGAGTACAATCTCCCCCCCTCCAGACTGATGTGTGATTTTACACTTAAATGTGATGGTTTTTTACTGTGTGTCCTGTATAACAACCAGTGTTTGAACAGAGTACAGAAAGGAGCTGTGGCTCATCTAGTAAATTCAGGGACCCACAGCATAGAAAGTACCAGTACCACTGAAGTCTGGGTTCAAATCTTAAACACATAGTGTAATCTTGGCGCCATTATGAGGGGGGCGGAGCTTCAGCCCGCTCTGTAAGCGGGCTCAGCGCTCTTCTATCCCCGGCTGCAGCAGAAGGCAGCCGGGTGATACATTTACACTACCCAAACGCAGCTCAGCCGGGTAATACAGGCGCCGGAGTAGCTGAATTTTAGATTTAAAAGTGGCGCCGGAGCAGAGGGGCGGAGCTAAGTCCCGCTCTGTCCGGCGGGCTCAGAATCAGCTGCATACAGGTGGCCGGGGGGGGGTTACACACCGCTCCCCGGCCACAGCATATATGACAATATACATTCTCCCCGGCAGGGCCGGGGGTTATATTTGCCCGCAAGGCGGCCGGGGGATACCTTTGCACGAGGCAGGGGGGGCGGAGCTAACTCCCGCTCTGTACGGCGGGCTCTCTCCGCTCCCCGCGCCGCTGCAGCACGCCGCTCCAGTGTGTGTCTCACACTGAAGACTCATTCCTCTCCTGGCTGTGCAGGGAGGATTTCTTTACAGATAACCCGCTTTACTCAGCGGGCTCCCAGGTCTCCCTGTCGCTAGGCAACAGACCCTGTCTCTGGGGTTTGTAACTTTTCGATACTTCAGGCTGCTGAAATATTGCTACATTCCTCCTGCAGTAGAGTCCTCTACCCAGCATTTCCCTACTTGCAAATCAGGGAACCTTCTCTATTACAGTAGCTGGGACTCAGCTCAATAATAATTAAAAGAATCTACTGTGCAGTATTTATTTACCTACGGTGTGTGTGTGTGTATATATACATATATAGTTATGTTTGTGCATGTATATATATAGATATATATATTTAAGTGCGTGTAGGTATGTATATAGATATATCCATAAAATACCAGATATAGGGGATAAAACAAAACTTCCGCAATGTTTTCTAATAACATCTTGCACATAACATTTTCCCCCATCTTTCTCACAGGCTGGTCACCATTTTGAAAAGCCAGCGGAACCTCCGAGAAACATCTGGTGCACCTTAATTAGCGGTACACTAAATACAGGGCGGGGTGTTGCCTTCCCTTTATTATTCCTTGGTGTCACTAGTTACTAATGCTATTTGTAATTGTGGAATGCGTGTAAGGCATCAGACAAATAGCGCTGCGGCTCAGTACGCTAGTAGCGGGTATCTGAACAGGGGTTTGAATCCAAACAAAACTTTAAGGAGAGCTCCTATAGCCTAGGACTAAGACTCCTGTCCCACAGCGCAGCGTTACTGGTTCAGGTCTCCGCTGCTCCAGAAAGTTTATTTTAATCGTATCGGTCACTACACATTATAGTGCAGACCTTACGTAGGGCTCTGTTTATTTAACCCACCTTTTCTCCTTTCGTTTGTCTCTCCTGGGATAGTCGAAGAATTCCCTCTTAGGTGTGAAGTATGCGGCGGAGCCATCTGCTTCGCCCTCCACGCACCTGCACACCCCTGTTTGATCAATGATGCAGGTAATGTCACTATTAACCAGACAATAGCTCATCAGGTAAGCCCTTGGACTTTGGTTTCCAAGGTCACAGGATCAAATCACAGCGGGACCAAACACACCTTTCCAAATAGAAACTTTGCTAACATTCCATGCATTACTGATGTCTGTTTTCTGTGGATCTGAACCAGTGTCTCAGAATATACAGGTACATAATACAGCAGTTCATCTGATACTGCAGGTAAAGGAGGAGGACACGTCAAGTCCATCAGGGTTCCACCCCATTGACGAAAATGACAGCGACTGGTCCAGTTTCGGATGAGCTGGGCAGGCTCCGGTAGGCGGCCGACAGACACGAATACACAATATCAGGTATCAAACAAGGTTTGTTTTCCTATCTTTTCCCCGCAGATGGCAGGAGATGGTATCAGAACCTCTCTAGGGTATACACCTCGGTGTATCGCCGGTCCATTAAGCCGCCGTTTTCCTGAGGCAACCTTGCTCAGGGATCCATCGACATATGCGGCAGCATGGTTCTACCGTGTCCGGAGCAGGTAGGTTGGGGAACAATTGTCCTCTAGGTTACAGGATGCTTCGCATCAGGATCAATTGATACTTTGGTACAGGTCAGAATCACGATTCTGCTTTATGTTCCTTGGAGGTCTCCACGTCTACAGACTCGGACCCTGCATCTTCGCTTGGGCTGTCTTAACCCGACGACCTCTGGGGCTGCGACAGTGACAGGTAAACATGAAATCCTACGGGGCAGATGGTTCTGGGGAAGGAACTTTCTGCAGGATTTCTTGAACCAATGGAGGTAGGTCCACTTTGATTTCTCCTACTACTGCCCCAGCTCCAAGACAGACCTTTACTGGTCTTCCCTTTAGATTTTTCCGTGCCCTTTCAGGCTTTTGACTCCACACGGGTGATATCTTCGTCGCCAGGGGTTCTCAGGGTAAAAAGGCTGAAGCAGAGGTTCAACATCCTCGGTCCAGTCTGATTTTATGTCATCCTATACACCCATTACACAGACTTTTCTACCACCTGCAGGGTCCCAGGGTAGGCGCAGGTCGATGGGAGAAGGCTTGGGCGGTTACAACCGTCTCAGGAGTCCCTCGGCATGGGTCGGCTGATTTACGATGACAAGAGAGTCATACTGCAGGCTGCGCTCCATAGGTTTCTAACCGCAAAGGGTGTTGATCCCTGTTTTTCACATATCATTTGAATTAGGACAGTTCTCAGGCCTTTGTTTTCTTTTCACGTTCCGAAGCCAAGTGGCTCGGACAGGCCTATTCTGGCCTTACAATCCTTTTAGTCTGTGATTGCTAGTTTAAACAAGAAAGGGAGTGTTACGTGTCCCTTGTCTTCAGAGATGCCTGTTTACTGATTTCCGTTGGACAGGCTTTTCTCAGATTCCCCCTTAACAGGATTCTCATTTTCACTGTAAGTCCTTTACTCTTCTCTCTTCCGCTCCCACAGAGTTTAGGAAGATAACAGAATAACTCTTTTTCAAGGGCAGTGGGTGACGTTGGTTCCCTAATGGGACAATTTACTGCTACTATCCCACTCTGTACATTAGGTGGCTTCTGAATATCCGGAGGATCCACGAGCTTCTGATTCGACACAGATCCAATTTATGCTCCGCATAGACGTTTCTCAACACGGTCCGTCAGAGGATTTTTCATTCCTCGGCACCAGAGACTCTATTTCTTCAGTCAAGTTGCGACGCAATGAGTGGTCGCCTCCATTCCTCTCGGAGCGGGGGACAACAATCTTGTTTCCAGATCAAGCCACCAGGTCAGACTCCTGGGTGAGGGAACATGCCCCGGAGTTTTGTCAGCTGGTCCGCTGTGGGCGGAGATTTCAGATCGACCTCAGGGCGTTCTGACTGACTCTTTAACCCTTTATTACTCTCGGACGGCAGTAGCCGTGGAGGCCCTCAGGGCTCCGGGGAGTTTTCTGGTTATTCTATCCTGCCTCCTTTTCTATTTCTACTTCATGTTCAGTAACACAGGAGGGGATTATGCGTGCTAGTCCTCTCGGTGGCGCTGGTTGGGCCACGCATGACTTGAAGATACAGATACGCCTGTTGTCAGTAGAGGAGCCCTGGCTCCTACCTCGACTGGACTGTCTACTTCAACAGGCTCCCTTTTTCTCCTTGTTCAATTTTACACTGGTTTCGGTTACCCGTGTGACTGTTCACGAGACCTCAGAAGGGAGGAGTTCCCTAGTTCGGTTAGGCCTACTGGGCTCCGATTTCAGAAGTCTATTACCTCTTCTCGCTTTTGCCACTTTGGGAAAACTTTATGGGACATAATGAAGATAAAAGGGGTTTTTCCCCCTTCTTCCAGTTACCATTCATCTTTGGTTTCTCTGGGAGGTTTTTTGCTCCGCTGCGCTTCAAACCACACTGACCGGAATTTTAGGTCTCTGCCTTTTTCGCTTTTCTTCCAAATGATATTAGCCTAGCGGCCGTAAGTTCGGCCTCTTGTTCAGGGAGTACTCTATTGGCAACTCCCCGGGCTGTGCTTCGGCCTCAGCGGTCGTTTCTTCCAGAGGGGATGTCCATTTTTCATATAAATCTGACACTAGTGGTTTTCAATCCTCTCTGAATGTTGTCAGGGCTCGCCAACTCTCTCCACAGAGGTCTCAGGCTGTTCGATGAAGTGTTTTTCTTCTTTGCTCTGGACGATGCTCCCGTACTAAATAGCCGGGGTCCCAGCATATGCTGGACAGTTGGATACATCTGATCATCAGACAGTCTTCTTGGCGGTTACTAGGGAGCCTCCGTTTTCCATTTCAGCGCGCTTTACGCGCATTGTAAGACCTTCGTGGGCAGCCGCCCGCGGGGTCTCCATGAATATTTTGTCGGGCGGCTACTTGGTCAAACCGACATTCGTTTTGTCAAATTCTACAAGTTTGACACTTTTACGGCCTCTGCATCACTGTTTGGCCGAGCAGTTTTTACAGGACTCTCAGCGCTTTCCCACCCGTTTTTTGGGAGCTCTGGGACGTCCCCATTGTAACTACACTCCAGTGGCCCCTAGTGGATGAAGGAGAAATCAGGATTTTGGTACTTACCGATAAATCCCTTTCTCCGATTCCACAGGGGCCACTGGACGCCCGCCCAGCGCTGTTTCTCCTGATTTTTGTTTGATTAACGATTGCAGATCACCATATGACTGCTTGTTGGGTTCAGGCTAGCCTGGTTTTTGTCAGGTTCTGTTCCAGGTTTAGTTTGTGTTCGCCTGGTTTACAGGGCGTCGCTAACCTCCTCTACCTTACGGTTTGTTTATTACAGCTCTCCTCGGGCACAGTTTAACGTAGACTGGCTTGGAGGGGAGATAGTAGGGGAGGAGCTAGCCACAGTGTGAGAATTTTTAAAGTGCCAGCTACCAATACCACCTACTATCTCCCCATTGTAACTACACTCCAGTGGCCCCTGTGGAATCGGAGAAAGGGATTTATCGGTAAGTACCAAAATCCTGATATCCCACCTCCTCCAGACTCCCCAGTGACAATGGCTGTGTTCAGCCGAAAAGGGGGCGGGGCTACGTGCCGATGAAGGGGGCGGGGCTACGTGCCGATGAAGGGGCGGGGCTACACGGGACCTCAGGGGGCGGAGCCACACGGACAAGAGCCAGACTGCTGCAGATCCATCCTTCCTGCCACTGCCAGCCAGATCAGTAAGTCAATGGGAAAAGTGAGTGAGAGAAAGTGTGTGTGTATATATATATATATGTGAGAGTGTATGTGTATTTGTGTGTGCGGACAGTGGCGTCAGACTGTTTTTAGGTTGGGGGGAGAGATCTTTAGCTCTCGCTGTACCAAACCCTCCTGTGTTCTGTCACCATGTCACCCCCCCCCCCGTGTTCTGTCACTGTGTCACACCCCCCGTGTTCTGTCACCGTGTCACCCCCCGTGTTCTGTCACTGTGTCACACCCCCCGTGTTCTGTCACCGTGTCACCCCCCGTGTTCTGTCACTGTGTCACCCCCCCGTGTTCTGTCACTGTGTCACCCCCCCGTGTTCTGTCACCGTGTCACCCCCACCGTGTTCTGTCACCGTGTCACCCCCCCGTGTTCTGTCACCGTGTCAACCCCTCGTGTTCTGTCACCGTGTCACCCCTCACCGTGTCACCCCCACCGTGTTCTGTCACCGTGTCACCCCCACCGTGTTCTGTCACCGTGTCACCCCCACCGTGTTCTGTCACTGTCACCCCCCGTGTTCTGTCACTGTGTCACCCCCCCGTGTTCTGTCACTGTCACCCCCCCGTGTGCTGTCACCGTGTCACCCCACCGTGTGCTGTCACCGTGTCACCCCCACCGTGTGCTGTCACCGTGTCACCCCCACCGTGTGCTGTCACTGTGTCACCCCCCCCATGTTCTGTCACTGTGTCACACCCCCCGTGTACTGTCACCGTGTCACCCCCATGGTGTTCTGTCACTGTCAACCCCACCATGTTCTGTCACCCCACCGTGTTCTGTCACCGTGTCACCCCCCCCGTGTTCTGTCACTGTGTCACCCCCACCGTGTTCTGTCACTGTGTCACCCCCACCGTGTTCTGTCACTGTGTCACCCCCCCGTGTTCTGTCACTGTCACCCCCCCGTGTTCTGTCACTGTCACCCCCCCGTGTTCTGTCACCGTGTCACCCCCCCGTGTGCTGTCACCGTGTCACCCCCCCCGTGTGCTGTCACCGTGTCACCCCCCCGTGTGCTGTCACCGTGTCACCCCCCCGTGTGCTGTCACCGTGTCACCCCCCTGTGTGCTGTCACCGTGTCACCCTCCCGTGTGCTGTCACCGTGTCACCCCCACCGTGTGCTGTCACTGTGTCACCCCCCCCCATGTTCTGTCACTGTGTCACACCCCCCGTGTACTGTCACCGTGTCACCCCCATGGTGTTCTGTCACTGTCAACCCCACCGTGTTCTGTCACCGTGTCGCCCAGAGGCGTCACCGGGTGTGGTGACACCCGGAGCGCACTCGGTACTATTACACCCCCCCCCCCTGCTCAAGCAGTGTGGTGCCCAAAAGGGGGTGCTGATTAATTTGAAAGGGGCGTGGCCTGGTGGGTCTTTTCTCTTTCGCTTCGGGGGCATGTCCAGCTTCCCCGAAGATGCTGGCTGCCCTCGGAGACTGGACTGTGTGTGTGCCGACTCTTATCTGTGACCCCTCGTGTTCTGTCACTGTGTCACACTCCCCGTGTCCTATCACTGTGTCACACCTTTCCCCAGGGGCCATAAGACACTGGATAATTTGCTTGCTGCGCAATAATTATCCTAAATAAAATGTTAATGTGTAAAAGGGTACCTTCCGTACTGTGTAAAAGGGAGCTCTACCTGCTGTAATGTGTGTAAGTGGCGCAATTTGAATAATGGAGACTATTGTGCAGCCTAATACGAATCTGTATTATTTTTTCTCCACACTCCTTCCACATGAAGCCACATCCCTATATTTTTGGCAAGTGGGGGGAGCTGCTATTTTGTGTGTGGCCCACGGATACTGACAGGAAATGTCAAGTGGCCCCTCAGCTGAAATAATTGCCCACCCCTGACCTAGAGCCTGATACCGCCCCTAAGAAACAGGACAGATTTAAACGTCAGAAAGTGGTTAAACAAGTTTTACCTCACTCTGACCATTTAGTTGACATACGTCAGGAATCCTTGGAAAATCCAGGAAAGAAATTCACGCCTTACAAGAAGATGCTGGCTCGCTATCCCCTGACAGCGGAGTTAAGTAAAAATTGGGAGACACCCCCGCCAGTGGATTCGCAAATGGCACGGCTGGTGGTTTCCTCAGCTCTGCCCGTTACTACTGTCATGTCTCTGAAAGAACCGACGGATAAGCATGTGGAGGGTTGTTTCAATGCGCTTTACACCCTAGCAGGTGCTGCGCATCGGCCCACCATTGCAGCGACTTGGGCTGCAGAGGCTATTGAAGTGTGGGCTCAGGAGTTGGAAGCTTAGCTGCCTTCCAGCGTTTCTGATCATGATAGACAATGTCTATTGTATATTGTCACAGCTTCTCATTACATTAAGGAGGTGGCTTCTGATGCCGGTATTCTGGCGGCCAAGGCTTCTACTACGTCCATTTTGGCTCGCCGGATTCTCTGGTTGTGGTCCTGGTCTGTAGATCTGGACTCTAAGAAAACCCTGGAGGTACTCCCTTTTAAGGGAGAGATTCTTTTCGGAGAAGACCTCAATAAGATAGTGGCTGACTTAGCCTCTGCTAAAACAGCTTGTCTACCTAGTACTGCTCCTTCGGTACCGAAGGCTAAGAGTACTTCCTTTTGCTCCTTTCGTCCTTCAGGGAAAGCAAAGGGTCAGGCGTACCCAAAACAGGCTCGCACTTCCAAACCCAATAAGCCCAAACCTAAACGGGCCTTGGCTGCCCGTCAGCCTGCTTCCAAAATTGACAAGTCTGCTGCATGACAGGTCGGGCCTCCCTTTGGGGGATCCCAGGGTGGGGGGGGGGCAACTTTTAGGGTTTACCCAGGAATGGTTGAAGACCACTTCCGATGCCTGGGTGTGGGAAGTCGTCACTCGAGGTTACGCCGTATCCTTCAAGAATCGTCCCCCTCATCGATTTTGCCTGACAGACGTCCCTTCGGATCAGGTGAAGGCAAAAACTCTTCATTCGGTGGTACAGTCCCTCCTGGACACAGGAGTGGTAGTACAGGTGCCTCTGGCTCAGAGATGCAAGGAGTACTATTCACCGTGTTCCTAGTCCCGAAACCGAATGGGTCCTCTCGGCCCATTCTCAACCTCAAGTCCTTGAACAAATTTGTGAGGGTCTCCAAGTTTCGTATGGAAACTCTTCGCTCTATTGCTCTGGCCTTGGAATTTGGGGATTATATGGTCTCCCTGGACATACAGGATGCTTACCTGCATATTCCCATTGCAATGCCGCATCAGCAGTACCTGAGGTTTGCGGTTGGCAACCTCCATTAAAAATTTCGGGCGTTACCTTTTGGTTTGACCTCGGCTCCGCAAGTCTTCACCAAGGTCATGGCGGTAATGACAGCTGTACTCTGCCGTCAAGGGGTCAGGTTCCTGCCATATCTGGATGACTTGTTGATCCTGGCAAATTCCCCAGAAATTCTCCTACAACATCTGGATCTGACGCTCTAGTTTTTGCAAGCCCACGGGTGGCTCATCAACTGGAAGAAATCTTCCCTGGTCCCTGCTCAGGGCATGGTGCACCTGGGGGCGTTGTTAGACACTCACAACCAGCAGTTGTTCTTGTCTCAGGAGAAAGTCCTGAAACTTCAGGACAGGATTCGATGCTTCCTATCTCGTCCGCAAGTGTCGATACATTCGGCGATGCAAGTGCTAGGTCTCATGGTGTCTGCTTTCGACATGGTGGAGTACGCTCAATTCCATTCCCGCCCTCTACAGAAATTGATTCTTGCCAAGTGGGACAGCCTGCCTCACCGGATCAGGTTTCACATGATCTCCTTGTCTCCGGAGTTCCGTCTGTCACTGAGCTGGTGGTTTCAGGACCAACGATTGAGCAGGGGTCGTCCCTTCTGGACCTCCAACTGGGTCCTTCTGACGACGGATGCCATTCTGAGAGGTTGGGGCATGGTGTTGGAGCAACACTGCCTTCAGGGTCGGTGGACCAAGGAGGAGTCTCTCCTCCCGATAAACATTCTTGAACTGCGGGCGGTGTTCAGTGCTCTGAACCTGGCCCAGCATTTAATACAGAACAGACCTGTTCAAGTACAATCGGACAACGCCACCACGGTGGCGTACATAAATCATCAAGGCGGCACTCGCAGCCGCATGGCAATGAGGGAAGTTTCAAGAATTCTTCAGTGGGCAGAACACCATCTGCCAGCCATATCGGCAGTGTTCATTCCGGGGGTCCTAAACTGGGAACCGGACTTCCTCAGTCATCAGGACGTACACACCGGAGAGTGGAGCCTCCATCCAGAAGTATTTCAACTCCTAGTGGACAAGTGGTTCTATGAGGAAGCTTCAATTAGGAGCGAAACGCATCAGTAAAGGGCCCTACTTGTGACCCAGTTGACACCAATTTTTGTCCCCTATTGGTGCGAGTACGTGTGCTACGCTGCTGTTTGTGGCTGACAAGCGGGAGAAGGGAGGACGCTATACGCGGCGGCTGGAAGACGTGAGCTCCATCATCTGTTAGGCGCTTGCGGTGCGCCGAGCCCCAGGAGCCGGACTATATCCTCCGTAGCCACAAGGTGTGTGTACCGCTTTGTTGAGGTCGCCAAGCGGGAGACAGAGGACGCCTTAAGTGGCGGCTAATAAACGGGGGTCAATTCAGCAACCAGGCGCCTGTGGTGCACCGAGCCCCGGGTCCTTGATTTCATCTTCCGGGACTTGAAAGCAATTTCTCCCCAGCGATTACTGACCTGTGAGCACACAGATATTGGTAAAAAAACTCCATCGACGCTTATTGTATGATATCCAGTCTAGGGGACATTATATAGTACACCGTACGGGACTGTCCTACATAAGAACTAAATAAGGACATTAACGTCTTTGCGATTATTAGTTCAGTCTACTGTGGTCAATTATAGATATATGATCCACCTCTTATGCTTAAGTATTTTTAATATATATCTTGCACGTTTATTTGGGGGGTTTTATGCGCATATTAACTTCTTGTGATAGTATTCTTTATATGATTGATTTTATTAAAAATGTTATAAAGTAATTAATGTATTGAGTGCATTCATGCCCTGTTGCCTCAATTTTATTTTATCAGCGCGAGGGGATTTAATATTGTGTAGTAGTTTTGCATCTGATTTTTATCAGGTGAAATTTGTTGGCTATATCCACAAGCCAATTTACCTTCGCTGCTTTGTATGATTTTTTAGAACATATAGGTTTTTATTAAGGTATATTAATCAATACTTATAATAAAGTGGTTGGTATATATGTGTGCGCGTTGGGTGTATGTGTGGTATCATACGCACACCTACACGTGTATGTATGTGTGTGTGTATATATATATGTTTGTGTGTATATAAATAGAGAGAGATGTATATATTTATATATTGAATAGCGCCAGACACAGTCAGTGTTTTCTCCCAGATGTGGACCTGATGGCGTCTTGACACAATCACAAGGTTCCGGTTTTCGGAGCAAAGACAAGGGATCCTCAAGCAGCGTTCGTGGACGCACTGGGAATTCCATGGAACTTTCGGCTCTCCTACGTGTTCCCTCCGGTGTCACTCCTGCCCAGAGTATTAAGGAAATTCAAGCAAGAAGGAGGAATCCTACTTCTGATCGCTCTAACGTGGCCCAGATGGCACTGGTTCTCAGACCTGCAGGGTCTATCGATAGAGCGTCCTCTTCTACTTCCTCAATGCCCAGACCTCCTCGTTCAGGGCCCTTGTGTCTACCCGGACCTGGCCAGGCTGGCTTTGACAGCGTGGCTCTTGAAGCTTCCGTCTTGAGGCCCAAAGGATTTTCTGAGGCGGTCATTCAAACTATGTTGAAGGCCCGGAAACCGGCTTCTGCTCGGATTTATCATAGGATTTGGAATTCTTACTTTGCTTGGTGTGCCACTAACAATTATGACTCTTACAAGTTTAGTACGGCCAAACTTTTGGCCTTTCTGCAACAGGGCCTGGACTTGGGCCTTCGTCTGGCCTCCATCAAGGTTCATATATCTGCCTTGTCGGTTTGGTTCCAGAGAAAAATTGCGACTTTAGGGACTCAGGGTGTGTTGCGGATTCAACCTCCTTATGTCCCGCCTGTGGCTCCTTGGGACTTGTTGGTGGTTCTGGAGGCGTTGCAAGAGTCTCCGTTTGAGCCTCTTGAATCTGCAGACCTTAAGTGGCTTTCTCTTAAGGTATTGTTTCTGCTGGCTATTGCCTCTGCTAGAAGGGTGTCGGATCTGGGTGCTTTGTCTTGTAGGTCCCAATATCTGATTTTTCACAGTGACCGGGCGGTTCTTAGAACATGTCCCGGATACTTACCTAGGGTGGTGTCTTCTTTCCACCTTAATCAGGAGATTGTGGTTCCGGCCTTTGCCTCTCCTGACTTGTCTTCCAAAGAGCGGTCTTTGGATGTGGTACGGGCTCTCCGTATCTATGTGAAGAGAACTGCATCCCTTCGGAAGTCTGATTCTCTCTTTGTACTGTTTGGTTTTCACAAACGTGGCTGGCCTGCTCACAAGCAGACCTTGGCCAGATGGATTAGAATGGTGTTTGCACATGCTTATGTACAGGCTGGCCTTCCAGCTCCTGCTACCATCAAGGCCCATTCTACTCGGTCTGTTAGACCTTCTAGGGCGGCCCGCCGTGGTGCGACCCTTGAACAATTTTGCAAGGCGTCTACGTGGGCCTCAGTGAACATGTTCATAAGGTTCTATGCCTTCGATACTTCCGCCTCCCCGGATGCTTCCTTTGGACGCCGGGTTCTTGTGCCCGCTACAGTGCGTCCCCTCCCATAAGGAACTGCTTTAGGACATTCCCGATGTTAATCCCTGTGGAGCCCAGTGTACCCCGCAGCAGAAAACGAGATTTATGGTAAGAACTTACCGTTATTAAATATCTTTCTGCGAGGTACACTGTGCTCCACAGGGCGCCCACCCTGACGCACTTAGCTTCTTTGGGTTGGTATGGCATTAGCCGCTGACGCTTTCTCCTGTCCTGAGAATGTGGTGTATGTGGCTACTAACGGTTGTTGTCTCTTTTACCTGCTACTGCGTGTCAGTTATAAAAATTGGTTATATAAAATATATAGATAATATGCTAATGAAGTTAAATTATGTTTTATGTTTCAAATAATATCAATGTTTTAAATAATATCAATGCTATATAATCTTATTGAGTAATTATAAAGGTAATAAGTAATCCTAAAGTGAAAGGGTTAATGAATGCAATGAACCCAATTAATCAATGATTGATGCAACCTTGGGGGATAAATAGCAGGGGGAGAAAGGGGAGTGAATACTTCTGAGGAAACAGCCATTTACTCTGAGGCTGAGAAACGCGTCAAGAGTGCCCCTCATATGTGTGGACATCAGCGTTACAAGTAGCCTTTGAGCCTCCTATGTCAGCAGCACACCTGTCTAATCCTGAGATTACAGCGCATAGACGCCAGCCCACTTGCCGGTGGTAACCAGCCTTGAGAAGCCGCACCAAATACTAGCGGTATATGCGGCCCCGACAGAGGGAAGTGAGCCGCAAAGATCCCCAGCACAAGTGTAGCAGCTAAACGCTACACGGACGGAGACGAGACGGGTGTCTGGTGTGAAGTGCAGCTGTGGACTGGACGGGTGAGATTAGCCGTGGATACGGCTTCAATACGGCTTATATTAACCTCAATGGTACATCACGCTGTATATTAGGAATTCAACTGCTCATGTTATTTAGTCAGTAAACGGGGACGCCCGTTAGAACTTCTTCTAAAACCGATTTTGAGATCCTTCGGATAGGAGATCTTAACAGCGGCAGTGTGTATTTGATCAAATCATTATAGCGTGTTTTCCAAGGGACTTTGATATTAATACTATCATACTGAAACTGTTCCAGCGGGAAAATCAAAACAGCGATGGTCCACTAACGAGGTTTATTGTGACCACATTTCCTTCAGATATGTCTGGGACTTTGAATTATCAGTGAACCTTCAACATTTATTTTAGGAGGCTATTTAAGGAGTGATAAGTGATTTACTACTGTGGAGTAACGTGTATGATTGGATAGACACAATTGTTTCAATAGAGTGTGTCTATTCATTAAAAGTGTATCCACTGTGCACATTTGTGGTTTATTAAGCAGTAGGGCTACTTGTATTGCCTAGATGTCTATTTGAGAAAATCAATTTGTATTTTTTAGAGGAATATATGTATTGATAAATTTCAGATGGTTTTATGTGAATTGATATCATTAAATTTTACTAAAAATTCGCTTTATTGTGGACAGCGCTTTCTGTTTTTGTTTTTAGTTTGCTACTGCATTGGACTGGTTAACAAAAACTGAGCTCCTGTGCAGGGAGGCGGGGTTATAGAGGAGGCTGCGCTGTGCATTCTGGGAACAGTCAAAGCTTTAACCCTGTTGGTGCCTCTGATCAAGATCCTACTCAGGGCCGGTGCTAGGGTGTTCAGCGCCCCCCTGCAAACTATAAATTTGCGCCCTCCCATATTCCTTTGGCGCGCGCCGGGAAAAGGGGTGTGGTCTCACAAGTAAGGGGCATGGCCACACAATAGTACCCCCATTTAAAATTACGCCACAATGTAGCACAATCTTATTAATCTTATACGTAATGCCCCACCCGTAGTAGTAGCGTTCTTATATGTAATGCACCCCAGTATTAGTAGCATCCTTATACATAATGCCCCCCAGTAGTAGTAGTGTCCTTATACATAATGCCCCCCCAGTAGTAGTAGCATCCTTATACATAATGCCCCCCAGTAGTAGTAGCATCCTTATACATAATGCCCCCCAGTAGTAGTAGTGTCCTTATACATAATGCCCCCCCAGTAGTAGTAGCATCCTTACACATAATCCCCCCCAGTAGTAGTAGCATCCTTATACATAATGCCCCCCCCCGTAGTAGTAGCGTCCTTATACATAATGCCCCCCCAGTAGTAGTAGCATCCTTATACATAATGCCCCCCAGTAGTAGTAGCGTCCTTATACGTAGTGCACCCCCAGTAGTAGACGCGTCCTTATACGTAATACCCCCCAGTAGTAGTAGCGTCCTTATACGTAGTGCACCCCCAGTAGTAGAAGCGTCCTTATACGTAATTCCCCCCTAGAAGTAGTAGCATCCTTATACGTAATACCCCCCAGTAGTAGTAGCGTCCTTATACGTAGTGCACCCCCAGTAGTAGAAGCGTCCTTATACGTAATTCCCCCCTAGAAGTAGTAGCGTCCTTATACGTAATGCCCCCCAGTAGTAGTAGCATCCTTATACGTAGTGCACCCCCAGTAGTAGTAGCGTCCTTATACGTAATGCCCTCCCAGTAGTAGTAGCGTTCTTATACGTAATGCGCCCCCAGTAGTGGTACCGTCCTTATACATAATGCTCTGCGCACTAGTAGCGTCCTTATACGTAATGCCCTCCCCCCAGTAGTAGCATTGTTATACGTAATGCCCTCCCAGTAATAGTAGCATCCTTATACATAATGCCCCCATGTAGTAGTATCGTCCTTATACGTAATGCCCCCCCCAGTAGTAGTAGCGTCCTTATACGTAGTGCACCCCAGTAGTAGTATCGTCCTTATACGTAATGCCCCCCCAGTAGTAGTAGCGTCCTTATACGTAGTGCACCCCAGTAGTAGTATCGTCCTTATACATAATGCCCCCCCCCCCCCAGTAGTAGTAGCGTCCATATACGTAATGCCCCCCCCCCAGTAGTAGTAGCGTTCTTACATGTAATGCCCCCCCCCCAGTAGTAGTAGCGTCCTTATACGTAATGCCCCCCCCAGTAGCAGTAGCGTCCTTATACGTAATGACCCCCCCAGTAGTAGTAGCGTTCTTACATGTAATGCCCCCCCAGTAGTATCGTCCTTATACGTAATGCCCCCCCCCCCCAGTAGCAGTAGCGTCCTTATACGTAATGACCCCCCCAGTAGTAGTAGCGTTCTTACATGTAATGCCCCCCCAGTAGTAGCGTCATTATACGTAATGCCCCCCCAGTAGTAGCGTCCATAAAGCGCGCGCACAGACATACCTCACACACACACAATTCACACATATATACACACACACTTCTCTCTCACCCTCCACTTACCTAAGCCAGTCTCCCTCTGTACATGAGCAGCCTGGTCCGTGTAGCCCCACCCCTTCTGATCCGTTTAGCCACGCCCCTTCTGTCCCGTGTAGCTCCGCCCCCTTCTGTCCCGTACTCGGCGCTGTCACACAGCACAGGTGAGGGGAGGGAGGAGGCTTTTCATGCTGCAGGTGCCCGCTGCCTGTGCCTGTCATGCAGTGACAGACACAGCACTGGCAGCTGCACCAGCAGCAGGAGGGGGACAGGACGGCGCAGCAGGGAAGGAATGCAGAGCAGGGGGAGCGCCTATCCGTCCCAGCGCCTCCCTGCACTGCATCCCTTCGCTGAGCGGGTAGCGCCGGGCCTGATCCTACTCTACACCCCAATGTCATTCCCTGTGGAGCTCAGTGTACCACGCAGAAAGAGATTTAACAACGATACGTTCTTACCATAAATCTCGTTTTTTATTATTAGTATTATACAGTACTAAGTTTAGACTGTAGATGGCACTAGTAGGATGAGTAATAAGAGTGTGAACAGTATGTGGCGGTAACTTTACATCTGCAGCTAATTATTCTAGCAGAACAATAAAACAATGTTGATTCTGCTTTATTCATATCTAGTTCAACATCCTCTAGGAATGTCTCATTATCTTAACAATGCAAGGAATCATGCACAAAGATACACTGCATTATCTTATACATAGAGTCTTGGGAGAAAATGTGAAGAATAAGCAAAATTAAAAGCAAGTTGCACTGTGGGAAAACCCTGCTGCCCCGCAGGGGATGGGGGGATTGTAACATGTGCAGAGAGATCTGTTATTGGGAAGGATGGGACCCTAGCTCCACTCTAAATATCTGTGTTAGCATAGCGCTGCCCGTTGTGTGTGTTGGCTACATGCAGAAGCAGCCAGTAGTTTCCGTGCATGCAAAATAAATGAATGTATTTGCACCTCTTACATTGCAACATGGTATGTCCAGGTGCATATTGCTCCGTGTTTTTTTTTTTTTTTGTAGTTGTATTTGCTTCTGACTGCGCAGAGATATGTGCTTAATAGCCTTCATAGTATCCCTTTTCTTATGTTACGTGTATATTTGATCTCATTTTAATCAAATTACTGTAAATTATTATGAATTGCTCCTGTTACAAGGAAAAGGAAGAATGACGGTCTGTCTGCAAGCCACATGTGTTGCCGACACACACAACCCACACAACCCACAGATCCTGTAATTGCGGTATCTCTTTCTGCAGATAAATCCAGCCATATTGGCTCACCAGGGAGATGCACCAGCCCTCTCTCCGCAGCGCTTTGTAAGCAGGACACTGATCTCTCTGTACAGGTGGGACTTACTTGGTTTTAACGTACTATAAAATGTAACTACGTGAATTAGAAATTATAACATATATTGTGTTATAGTGAAGGAGATAAAGGGGAATCTCCCCTCCCCTCAGCGGCATCTGTAATGATGAGGACTCTCAAAGAAGGGGATAGGGGGTGCAGCTGCCACAACTTATAGAGGTTTTCTTGAGTTCTGACTTTGTCACCCTGTGCTCTTCTATTGATTAGTCAGGGTTATTCCCTGTGTCAGCACTTTTATATGGACACAGTAACTCTCTGATCATTTTTTTTTTTTTATTGATTAAAGCAGTAACCAAGCATAGTATATAAACAAAGTACAAGCAATGCTATGGTCAAATATCACTAGACTCCAATTACAGAGGCATGAATACAGTGCATTGTACATTGTATGAAACCAAACAATCTTACAATCAAGTAAGCCAATATGGGGGACGACGACGACAAGAGGGCTAGACAAAGACAAACGGGTAGACAAGGAGATAAACACAATCAGTATGTCATGCATGTCAATCAGGGATTGAACAATATAATGAGGCTAGAATAAGTCACGGAACAGAATTGTCTCTCGGAGAGTGTATGTATATAGTGGCCTTATTCTCCCGGTATGTGTTCCACTTGAACCACCTCATATGTATAGAAGTGGCAGAGGAAGAATATTTACAATTAGCCATTCCAAACAGATAATGTTTGTGGACTTTATACACAATATGCTTAACACATGGCACGGAAGCTGATTTCCATAGCTGCGCTATAGCAGCCTTAGTAGAAATCAGTATGTGTCCTAAGAGCTAGACATCACCACTAAGAAGCCGATGTGAAGGATAATGAAACAACGCCACTACAAGGTAAGCAGGAATTGTCACCAATAACACATCTTTTATAAGAGAAAATACCTCAGACCAGAGCGGACGGAGCACAGGGCATTCCCAAAAAAAATTATATACTTCCTATACTGCCACAGTTCCTCCAGCAATACCAGGAAGTGGAAGGCCATATACTATGTTGCTGCTCCGGTGTGAAGTACGCCCTCTGGCACAGTTTACAAAACATCTCCTGGTGACTCAAACATTTTGACATCTTAAAACAATTATAAGAGGGAGAGTCCCATCCCTCCTCATTAAGGGTTCTAGACAAATCCTTTTCCCATTTAACCTGAGCTGGTAATTTCCCTGTTTTGAAATTAGTCACTATGAAGTGATACCATTTCGTTATAACTCCTTGATGTTGTGAAGAGGTCAACCTAGAAAATAATAGTTTAGGGAAGGGAGGGAGAACATGCGCCACCCGAAGGTAAGTAGTCAACCAGTGACGCAATTGAAGATACTTATAAAAATCTTGTTTTGGAATACGAAATTGCGTTTGGAGGTGGGAAAAGGACACAAGTCGTCCCTCGGGAAAAATATCTCGGAAGCTCGAGAGGCCTGCTAGATGCCACGAATCAAGCTTTAAATCGGGAATGAGCCGTGCTATCGTTGAAAGTGTTAGGTCTGGGGCGGGCAAAGATAAGTCATCATGTACAGAGGCAATTCTATGCCACACGGACATAGTTGTCCTAATCGCAGCTCCCGGACCGAGCAACTGTGGAGCAGGATGTGGAGGGAGCCATAGCAAATCTGTAAGCGTCACTGGTGACGCAAAGGAACGCTCTATACTTGCCCAAGGCTTCGGTGCTGGGGTGGCAAACCAATATCTAACCTGATTGAGTATACAGGTTGCATGATAACCGTCTAGATCAGGGTAGGCCACACCACCAACAAATTTAGGCAAAACGAGAGTCCACTTGGCTATGCGAGGCCTAGCACCTTTCCAAAACATAATGAGACAGGATCTTATTAAATTTATCACCTATAGATTTGGGGAGAGTTCTGGGGATAGCACGGAAAAGATACATGAGTTTTGGGAGGAGGATCATCTTGGCAGCTGCTATATGCCCTAACCAAGATATCTCATGAGTTAGCCAATCTTTAACTAACTTCTCAAAACCGTATAGCATTTATCATTACAATCAAATAAATTGCTATCCATAGATAAATGAACCTCCAAATATTTAATAGATCTATACTGCCATGCATACCTATATTTATCTTTAAGCAACCTAACCACCGCTTCCGAAATGTTTAAGGGGAGAGCCTCAGTCTTAGACGTATTCAATTTATAATAAGAAATGTAGGAAAACCTATCTAACAACTGGTGAAGGGACGGGAGGGATGTTTCAGGATGCAGCAAACATAAGAGGATATCGTCCGCAAATAAATTCATTTTGTGGGCTAGTCCCCCAATCTCAGGTCTTCTGATACCTTCCGTAAATCTAATCTTTTCAGCCAGAGGCTCAATGGCCAGCGCAAAAATAAGGGGAGACTGGGCATCCCTGCCTAGTACCATTGGAAATGTCAAATCCCGTGGACAGACAACTGTTCATAAATACCTTTGCGGAATATAAGGCCAAAATAGAGTCTAAAATCCGTCCAGAAAAGCCAAATCTCGTCAAAACAGTCTGCAGATAGCCCCAATGTAATCTATCAAACATTCTTCTCGGCATCCAAAGACAAAACTAATAGTGGTTCCTTTTTAGAGTAATTAGTGAAGGAAGAAGGGGACCAAGGCGAGTAGCAATTAGTTTAGCCAACAGTTTAATATGCGAATTTAGCAGGGCTATCAGACGATAATTTTGCACAGAAGGCCGGACCTTACCCGGCTTTGGAATCGTTATTATTTGTTCTTCTAGCATTTCTTTAGGAAGTCTCCCATAAGCAGACGCTTCATTGAAGACTGCCAAGAGAATCGGGGCCAAATCACATATATAGCATTTATAAAAATTTGCTGGATAACCATCTGGGCCCGGGGCTTTGTCAGCTGGCATAGAATCAATAGCAGCTTCAACCTCAGACAGAGACCAGGGAGCGCAAAGAGAATGGCAAGTGTCCGAGTCCAGGGCAGGCAGGTTCCAATCACTCAGAAAAGCCTCAACATCAGAATCCGATGGTTGGGGGGTACTAGGGTCTGCAGGTAAATTGTAAAGCTGGGAGTAGTATTCCGCGAAGGCATTTGCAATATCATACGGGTCCGAAACTTTATCACCAATGAAATTATACACGTGGTGAACTCGTGTTTTCGCACAACTGCCTTTCAACTTCCTAGCAAGAAGACGGCCAGTTTTATTGCCAAAAACGTAAAATCGCTGATTCAGGCGAAACAAGTTGCGCTGAATTTCCTGTAGAGAGTAAACCTTTTCTCGTGCCTGTAGAAGAAGCTTATAAAGCGATTTATCAGATGGATTGGCTTTGTGCGCAGCTTCCAACCTAGTAGCCTCCCTTTCCGCCGCTGCAAAATTGAGTCTGTAAGCTTTCTTAAGTCTGTGTGCAGTTTGTATGGCCGACCCACGCACCACTGCCTTAAGGGAGCACCGGTGGATAAAAGTGTCTCCTCATGGCGATTAGTTTGTAGGTACAGGTATATGGAGTTTTGAATGGCATGTTGGGCCTCTGGCTGAGACAGAAGAAAGTTACCAAGTCACCATGGGCCTGGGGCAGCTCTACGTGTCACCAAGTCCCAATGGACAAATAGGGGTATATGCAATTGCGGTCGAATTCCCGAAATTGTCGAATTTCGGGAATTTTTCGCCAAAAAAAAAAATTCGACAATGCAATTCAGTACTTTCCGACAAAAAAACGGACTTTCAAAATTCGACTTTTTGAAATTCGACTTTTGACAAATTCGACTTTTTTGCAATGATACACATGCTGCAATTCGACCAAAGTCTATTCAATGGAAGTTTGGAAATTCGACAACAGTGCTTTTAGACAGTAAATTCGTCATTTTCAATCCGCAACACTTTGGAGGGTGAAACTAATAAAAAAAATTTAAAACATGTTTTTTTTTGTGTTTTTTTTTCTTGGTAATATCATATCTATTTATATTAGAAGGGATAAGGTACTTGGTTTGTCTTTTTTGGAGGCACAAGTATTATTTATATATTTTTAAAAATAATTTATTTATTTATTTATTTTTTTGGATGGAATGGTAAAATCCCTGAAAAAAATGGCGTGGGGTCCCCCCTCCAAAGCATAACCAGCCTCGGGCTCTTCGAGCTGGTCCTGGTTCTAAAAATGCGGGGGGAAAATTGACAGGGGTTCCCCCGTATTTTTAAAACCAGCACCGGGCTCTGCGCCTGATGCTGGTGCAAAAAATACGGGGGACAAAAAGAGTAGGGGTCCCCCGTATTTTATACACCAGCATCGGGCTCCACTAGCTGGACAGATAATGCCACAGCCGGGGGTCACTTTTATACAGCGCCCTGCGGCCGTGGCATTAAATATCCAACTAGTCACCCCTGGCCGGGGTACCCTGGGGGAGTGGGGACCCCTTCAATCAAGGGGTCCCCCCCCACCCGAGGGCCAGGGGTGAAGCCCGAGGCTGTCCCCCCCATCCAAGGGCTGCGGATGGGAGGCTGATAGCCTTGAGAAAAATGACAAGAATATTGTTTTTTCCAGTAGTACTACAAGTCCCAGCAAGCCTCCCCCGCAAGCTGGTACTTGGAGAACCACAAGTACCAGCATGCAGGAGAAAAACGGGCCCGCTGGTACCTGTAGTACTACTGGAAAAAAAATACCCAAATAAAAACAGGACACACACACCGTGACTTGTACAACTTTATTACATACTGCCGACACACACATACTTACCTATGTTGACACGAAGCAGTCGGTCCTCTTCTCCAAGTAGAATCCACGGATACCTGAAAATAAAAGATAATTATACTCACCTTCCAGCGTCCAGAGATACATCCACGTCCAGAAAATAATCCAGGTACTTGGCAAAAAAACAAAACGCAATGACCCGATCCTGCGGACTGAAAGGGGTCCCATATTCACACATGAGACACCTTTCCCCGAATGCAGAGACCTCTATGTGACAGCTGTCACAGAAAGGTCTCTTCAGCCAATGAGCGAGTGCAACGTCCTTGCACTCTGCTGATTGGCTCTGTGCGCGTCTGAGCTGACAGCGCATCGCAAAGCCTCTCCATTACTTTCAAAGGTGGGAACTTTGCGGCTAGCGGTGTGGTCACCCGCCGGTCAGCGGCTGACCGCGGGTAACCCCCCCGCTGACGGCAAAGTTCCCACCATTGAATATAATGGAGAGGCTTTGCGATGCGCTGTCACAGCACAGACAGCGCACAGCCAATCAGGTGAGCGCCACGTAGTAGCGCTTCCTGATTGGCTGAAGGGACCTCTGACAGGAGTCACGTGGGGTCCCGGCACATTCGGGGAAAGGTGTCTCATGTGTGAATATGGGACCCCTTTCAGTCCGCAGGATCGGGTCATTGCGTTTTGTTTTTTTGCCAAGTACCTGGATTATTTTCTGGACGTGGATGTATCTCTGGACGCTGGAAGGTGAGTATAATTATCTTTTATTTTCAGGTATCCGTGGATTCTACTTGGAGAAGAGGACCGACTGCTTCGTGTCAACATAGGTAAGTATGTGTGTGTCGGCAGTATGTAATAAAGTTGTACAAGTCACGGTGTGTGTGTCCTGTTTTTATTTGGGTATTTTTTTTCCAGTAGTACTACAGGTACCTGCGGACCCGTTTTTCTCCCGCATGCTGGTACTTGTGGTTCTCCAAGTACCAGCTTGCGGGGGAGGCTTGCTGGGACTTGTAGTACTACTGGAAAAAACAATATTCTAGTCATTTTTCTCAAGGCTATCAGCCTCCCATCCGCAGCCATTGGATGGGGGGGACAGCCTCAGGCTTCACCCCTGGCCCTCGGGTGGCTGGGGGGGGGGACCCCTTGATTGAAGGGGTCCCCACTCCCCCAGGGTACCCCGGCCAGGGGTGACTAGTTGGATATTTAATGCCACGGCCGCAGGGCACTGTATAAAAGTGACCCCCGGCTGTGGCATTATCTATCCAGCTAGTGGAGCCCGATGCTGGTGTGAAAAATACGGGGGACCCCTACTCTTTTTGTCCCCCGTATTTTTTGCACCAGCATCAGGCGCAGAGCCCGGTGCTGGTTTTAAAAATACGGGGGATCCTCTGTCAAATTTTCCCCCGCATTTTTAGAACCAGGACCAGCTCGAAGAGCCCGAGGCTGGTTATGCTTTGGAGGGGGGACCCCACGCCATTTTTTCCCGTTTTTCCCCGTTTTTTTTAAATCGCGGCAAAATCCGGCAAATCGGCCGTTTTTCGCCCGCAGGAATGTCGAATCCGTTTTTCATTGAATATGGTGAATTCCGGCAGCCACCTGCCGGAATTCACCTGTCGAATTGTGTTGAATTAAAAAACGGCGATAATTTGCCGCGATTCGCCGTGAATTGCATATACCCCATAGTGGGGAATAGTCAGACCATGTCATGGGCATAATGTCAATCCGACGTAAAGACGACAAAGTCCACCTATCCGTCAGTACTAGATCAATTCTCGAATAGGAGCGATGGACATGAGAATAGGATGTATAATCCCGAACAGTCAGGTGCTTAGCCCGCCAGGCATCATAAAGGTCATTTTCTCCCAACAAGTTACGGCAGGTATGGGGAACCTTCGTCCCTCCAGCTGTTGTTAAACTACACATACCAGCATGCCTTGTTACAGTTTTGGTATTTGGCCATGCTAAAACTGTTGCAGGGCATGCTGGGATGTGTAGTTCAACAACAGCTGGAGGGCCGAAGGTTCCCCATCCCTCAGTTACGGAATCCAGAGGCAGATTCCAGGGGCGTGGCGGATTTCAAAGCAGTCGAACGGGATCTATCTACCTGAGGTTCCAAAACCATATTGAAATCAACGAAAATCTTAACAGCCCTTTTAGCATGTTTCTGGAGAACTGCACAATTTTCTACAGAAAGGGAGTTGTCTAGAGTTAGGGGCGTAATCGGAGATTATGGAAACATCAGTATTATCAAGTCGCCCCCAAAATAAGCTATCGCCCATCGGGGTCTGCATATTGAGAGGCTAAAACAAAAGGACAATATTGTGAAACAAGTATGGTAACTCCCGCTTTTTTAGCAGGCCCATTGGCCATATAGCGGTGAGGGTATCTAGAATCATAGAATCTGGGGTGGTCTGATTTGTGTAAGTGCGTTTCTTGGACCTCAACAATATGCGCTTTCATCTTATGAAAGGAGGGCAGAGCTAATTTCCGCCTTTGTGGCGAATTTACACCTTTGGCATTAATTGAGACAACATTAACCATAATAAAGAATAAGCAATGCAACCAGAGTTAAGCAATGACTGAAACATGCACTGTTATGACTCATGATTAATGTAGACAGGGAGAAGGGAAGACAAGACACATGAAGGAGAACACACATAAAAAAACAATAAACAAACACACTCCAGGGGGTCATAGCAAGGCACCAAAAAAACGCCTCACTCAATAAGTACTGGGGGGTAGTGGCCTACTGCCCCGCACTCGTCCAAGAAAGTGTAGTAGCAAACTCGACCAAAACTGTTAAGGGTTGAACAATTATCAAACTGTGCAGATACGAACCTAAGAGGCCTCGCTAGTACTGACCCAAAGGTAAATATAACTTCTCACTAACATTGAAAGAGGCAAAGATTAATAAATAGAAAAGAAAACCACATTAGTACAATATCAAGGAAATATGGTCATGACCGGTGAAGAGCCACAAAGAACAGGTAGAAGGAAGGTCAGTACAAACAAGAAGCCTCAGTCATCGAAGGAGTCTATGAACACTTCCCAACCGTCGCCCAGTCCTGCTGAAGGCGGCGGTCTGGGGAAGAAGCGCCCAAATCACCAGAAAGGTTCCATCTGGCAAGCAGCTTCATGGCATCTTCCACTGAAGCGACAGATACAGTAAATCCCTCCCGTGAGATCAGTAGCCTAGTCTGGAAGCCCCAGTGGTAGGCTATGCCTTCCTACCGAAGAGTGGCCGTAACAGGTTGAAATTGAGCGTCTTTTAGTCAGAGTAGCCTGAGTGAAGTCTCCAAAAAGTTGCAGGTGACTCAATACATCCCCAGAGTGAGACGACAGTCATGTGCAGGAGAATGGTCAGAAGCACTCACCCTGACCAATGCAGCTCAGGAGACACTGTAAAATCACTGGCTCCAAAACTCTAAAGGAAGCAATATGCTGCAGGGATGCACACGCTTATCAGCAGCTAAACTGGTTTCCCTGAGGTAGCACAGCAGACAAGGAGCTCCACGTCTAGAAGCCAGGGTCCCTCCAGGAGCGTCCAGTGGCTCAGTGCATCCAGGCGCAGCTCAGTCTTCAGTGGCAGGTAGCGGCAGTGGAGAGCCGCCGGCTCCAGAAGTCACACTGCTGAGAGCTGCAGGGAGAGGCCAGGGTCCCCCCAGCAGCGTCTAGCGGCTCCGTGCACCCAGGCGCGGCTGCGGCTCAGTCTTCAGCGGCGGCGGGCAGCGGCCAGGTAGAACTGCCAGCTCCAGCAGACATACTGCTAAAGCTGGCAGGGAGAACGGACCCTCCTGGGGTGTGCTGCGGTCCAAATCTCCGGTCAGCGGGAGAGCAGAGAGCAGTGTCTGGAATGGGTGGCAGCTTCTCCCAACCACACCAAACTCGAGCAACCCACAACCCGCAGGGGAGCCCGAGGCTTCTCCTGGCTCCGCAACCCGGACAGCCGCACTATGGCGGTACAGGGAAGGCACTGGTACCAATCAGGGTGTAATATATTGTGGTACAAAGCAGGAGCTGCAAGGATCTGCTTCTTCACTCCTCAGCAGCCAGGCTCCCCTCTCTGGTCATTTTAATTGCAAGGGGAACATATAGCCATTGTCAAAGTCTTGTGGGTCACTGGATTGGATAGTAGGTGACCATTGTTAACGCCCGTGGTGCTGAGCTGACCAGAGTTTCTTTTGACTGTTTCTGCTACAGCAGTTTTTTCCAAACTCCGCCATTTCAGTCCATGTTTTAAGCCTATCCATGCTTGAGCATAAGAGACTTAATTAGTACCTCAGTCAGTTTGATTATACTGTACCATGTGGACTCATGCATGGCTAGCCTTAAAACCCTGCAGAGTTTGGGAAACTCTGTATTAGAGTGTTGTGGCTATGTTGCTGTCTGGTAGCCTGCCTGCCATGTTACACTTAGATATAAGAGGTCCTTCATAAGTATGTAAAGAAGCCTTAAAAAATTGGTCATTGGTGCGTATAGCACTCATCCACATAGAGAATATTAGTTCTCCCCTACCTTTGTGTTTGTATATTTACTCAGGGGAGTCCCTATTGGCATTGAGTGTTAGTTTCTACATACCTATACTTGCTGATTAATCTAAATGAGTTTTTTTTTTTTTTTTGTGTGTGTGTTTTGTGGGTTTCCTTGTATAAGAAGAAAGACCTAAACACTGTAACAGCAGAAATTGGATTACAGCCTGAAGACGAGGTGATGAAGGTTAAAGAGGAGGAGATTGCTGTAGATATGGGTAAAGGTGAGTGACAAACACAAAGAACGGAAAAGAGTCCAAATTCTCCCTGTTCACTGACTACAGTAATCTTACACTACCGTCATGTCAGTAGGCCAGGCTGACACATTTGCAGAACATGAATGGTCCGGTTTGGCAGCCATTTTGTCTTGATAATCCAGGTGTAAATAAATCTATTACCAGGTTATTGCCCTCTGTAACATCCACCTAATATGGAAAATTTATGAAGTATCCTACTGGGGGAAGGGTTTCATCACTGAGGGATGTCCTCATTGTCTGCTGTGCAGTGTGAGAAGAAACTTGCATGGTCACCAGCTAACAGAAGATGTACGGCAGCCACTGAGTCATGAAACAAAGGGTAGAGGTCACTAAATACTGACCACCTTCCAGATATTACTAGGAAGCTGGTGATTTGCACAGAATGGAGATACTATTTCTTAGTCTCTGTTAACCGTCTGGATGCTGTTACTATTTTCTCTAACGTCCTAGTGGATGCTGGGGACTCCGTCAGGACCATGGGGAATAGCGGGCTCCGCAGGAGACAGGGCACATCTAAAAAAGCTTTTAGGTCACATGGTGCGTACTGGCTCCTCCCCCTATGACCCTCCTCCAAGCCTCAGTTAGGTTTTTGTGCCCGTCCGAGAGGGTGCAATCTAGGTGGCTCTCTTAAAGAGCTGTTTAGAAAAGTTTTTTTAGGTTTCAATCTCAGTGATTCCTGCTGGCAACAGGATCACTGCATCGAGGGACTTAGGGGAGAGATTTCCAACTCACCTGCGTGCAGGATGGATTGGAGTCTTAGGCTACTGGACACTTAGCTCCAGAGGGAGTCGGAACACAGGTCAGCCTGGGGTTCGTCCCGGAGCCGCGCCGCCGATCCCCCTTACAGACGCTGAAGAGACGGCAGAACGGAGGTCCGGAAAACAGGCGGCAGAAGACTCCACAGTCTTCGTGAAGGTAGCGCACAGCACTGCAGCTGTGCGCCATTGTTGTCACACGGCTCACTGACTCAGTCACGGAGGGTGCAGGGCGCTGCTGGGGGCGCCCTGGGCAGCAATATAATTACCTTTAGTGGCAAAATAAATACATCACATATACCCATTAAGGCTATATGTATGTATTTTGACCCAGGCCAGTTTCTTAAAAACCGGGAGAAAAATCCCGCCGAAAAAGGGGCGGAGCTTATTCTCCTCAGCACTCAGCGCCATTTTCCTGCTCAGCTCCGCTGGTGAGGAAGGCTCCCAGGACTCTCCCCTGCACTGCACTACAGAAACAGGGTAACAAAGAGAAGGGGGGCATAAATTGGCGATATTTATATATTAAGAGCGCATATATAGTAAACAACACCTTCTAGGGTTGTTTATATACATTTATAGCGCTTTTGGTGTGTGCTGGCAAACTCTCCCTCTGTCTCCCCAAAGGGCTAAGGGGTCCTGTCTTCGATTAGAGCATTCCCTGTGTGGCTGCTGTGTGTCGGTACGTGTGTGTCGACATGTATGAGGACGATGTTGGTGTGGAGGCAGAGCAATTGCCGATGATGGTAATGTCACCCCCTAGGGAGTCGACACCGGAATGGATGGCTTTAGTTATGGAATTACGTGATAATGTCAGCACACTACAAAAGTCAGTTGACGAAATAAGACGCCCGGCAAACCAGTTAGTACCGGTTCAGGCGTCTCAGACACCGTCAGGGGCTGTAAAACGTCCTTTACCTCAGTCAGTCGACACGGGTACCGACACAGATGAATCTAGTGTCGACGGTGAAGAAACAAACGTATTTTCCAATAGGGCCACACGTTATATGATCACGGCAATGAAGGAGGCGTTGCAGATCTCTGATACTGCTGGTACCTCAAAAAGGGGTATTATGTGGGGGGTGAAAAAACTACCTGTATTTTTCCCAGAATCAGAGGAATTGAATGATGTGTGTGATGAAGCGTGGGTTACCCCCGATAGAAAATTGCTAATTTCAAAGAAGTTATTGGCATTATACCCTTTCCCACCAGAGGTTAGGGCGCGCTGGGAAACACCCCCTAAGGTGGATAAGGCGCTCACACGTTTATCAAAGCAAGTGGCGTTGCCGTCTCCTGATACGGCCGCCCTCAAGGATCCAGCAGATAGGAGGCTGGAAACTACACTGAAGAGTATATACACACATACTGGTGTTATACTGCGACCGGCAATAGCCTCAGCCTGGATGTGCAGTGCTGGGGTAGTGTGGTTGGATTCTCTGACTGAAAATATTGAGACCCTGGATAGGGACAGTATTTTATTGACTCTAGAGCAATTAAAGGATGCTTTTCTTTATATGCGAGATGCTCAGAGGGATGTTTGTACTCTAGCATCAAGAGTAAGCGCGATGTCCATATCTGCCAGAAGAAGTTTATGGACGCGACAGTGGTCAGGTGATGCGGATTCCAAGAGGCATATGGAAGTATTGCCATATAAAGGAGAGGAATTGTTTGGGGTCGGTCTTTCGGACCTGGTGACCACGGCAACTGCCGGCAAATCCACCTTTTTACCTCAGACCCCTTCACAACAGAAAAAGACACCGTCTTTTCAGCCGCAGTCCTTTCGCTCCTATAAAAAGCGACCAAAAGGACAGTCTTATCTGCCGAGAGGCAGAGGAAAGGGTAAGAAAGGGCAGCACGCAGCCCCTGCCCAGGAACAGAAGCCCGCCCCGGCTTCTACAAAGCCATCAGCATGACGCTGGGGCTTTACAATCGGACCCAGGAACGGTGGGGGGTCGACTCAAGATTTTCAGCAATCAATGGGCTCACTCACAAGTGGACCCGTGGGTCCTGCAGATAATATCTCAGGGTTACATGCTGGAGTTCGAAAGGTTTCCCCCTCGCCGGTTCCTAAAGTCTGCTTTACCAACGTCTCCCTCAGAAAGGACGTCGGTTTTGGAAGCCATTCACAAGCTGTATTCTCAGCAGGTGATAGTCAAGGTACCCCTCCTACAACAGGGAAAGGGGTATTATTCCACTCTATTTGTGGTACCGAAACCGGACGGTTCGGTAAGGCCTATTCTAAATCTGAAATCCTTGAACCTGTACATACAGAAATTCAAGTTCAAGATGGAGTCACTCAGGGCAGTGATAGCGAATCTGGAAGAAGGAGACTTCATGGTGTCCTTGGACATAAAAGATGCTTATCTACATGTCCCGATTTACCCCTCACACCAAGGGTATCTCAGGTTCGTGATACAAGACTGTCATTATCAGTTTCAAACGCTGCCGTTTGGTTTGTCCACGGCCCCTCGGGTCTTTACCAAGGTAATGACCGAAATGATGGTTCTTCTACGAAGAAAAGGCGTATTAATTATCCCTTACTTGGACGATCTCCTGATAAGGGCAAAGTCCAGAGAACAGCTGGAAGTCGGTGTGGCGCTAACACAAGTAGTGCTTCAGCAACACGGGTGGATTCTAAATCTTCCAAAATCTCAATTGACCCCGACAACGCATCTGCTGTTCCTGGGTATGATTCTGGACACGGTTCAGAAAAAGGTATTTCTCCCGGAAGAGAAAGCAAGGGAGTTATCCGAACTTGTCAGGAACCTCCTAAAACCAGGAACTGTGTCAGTACATCAATGCACAAGAGTCCTGGGAAAGATGGTGGCTTCGTACGAAGCGATTCCATTCGGCAGATTCCATGCACGGACATTTCAGTGGGATCTGCTGGACAAATGGTCCGGATCGCATCTGCACATGCATCAGCGGATAACACTGTCACCGAGAACAAGGTTGTCTCTCCTGTGGTGGTTGCAGACTGCCCATCTGTTAGTGGGCCGCAGATTCGGCATACAGGACTGGGTCCTGGTGACTACGGATGCCAGCCTACGAGGTTGGGGAGCAGTCACAAAGGGAAGAAACTTCCAGGGCGTGTGGTCAAACCTGGAGACGTCTCTTCACATAAATATACTGGAGCTAAGAGCGATCTACAATGCTCTAAGTCTGGCAAAACCGCTGCTTCAGGGTCAGGCCAGTGTTGATCCAGTCCGACAACATCACTGCAGTCGCCCACGTAAACCGACAAGGCGGCACGAGAAGCAGGAGTGCAATGGCAGAAGCTGCAAGGATTCTGCGCTGGGCGGAGAATCATGTCATAGCACTGTCAGCAGTGTTCATCCCGGGAGTGGACAACTGGGAAGCAGATTTCCTCAGCAGACACGACCTTCACCCGGGAGAGTGGGGACTTCATCCAGAAGTTTTCCACATGATTGTGAACCGTTGGGAAAAACCAAAGGTGGACATGATGGCGTCTCGCCTCAACAAAAAATTGGACAGGTATTGCGCCAGGTCAAGAGACCCTCAGGCAATAGCTGTGGACGCTCGGGTAACACCGTGGGTGTACCAGTCAGTGTATGTGTTCCCTCCTCTGCCTCTCATACCAAAGGTACTGAGAATTATACGGAAAAGAGGAGTAAGAACGATACTGGTGGCTCCGGACTGGCCAAGAAGAACTTGGTATCCGGAACTTCAAGAGATGCTCACGGAGGATCCGTGGCCTCTACCTCTAAGAAGGGATCTGCTTCAGCAGGGACCTTGTATGTTCCAAGACTTACCGCGTCTGCGTTTGACGGCATGGCGGTTGAACGCCGGATTCTAAAAGAAATGGGCATTCCAGAGGAAGTTATTCCTACCTTGATTAAGGCTAGAAAGGAAGTGACTGTACAACATTATCACCGCATTTGGCGAAAATATGTTGCGTGGTGTGAGGCCAAGAAGGCTCCAACGGAAGAATTTCAATTGGGTCGATTCTTACATTTCCTGCAAGCAGGATTGTCTATGGGCCTAAAATTGGGGTCCATTAAAGTTCAAATTTCGGCCTTATCAATTTTCTTCCAGAAGGAATTGGCGTCAGTGCCTGAAGTACAAACTTTTGTCAAAGGTGTACTACATATACAACCCCCAATAGTGCCTCCAGTGGCACCGTGGGATTTGAACGTGGTTCTAAATTTTCTCAAATCTCATTGGTTTGAGCCGTTAAAATCGGTAGAATTAAAATACCTTACATGGAAGGTAACCATGCTGTTGGCCCTGGCTTCTGCCAGGAGAGTTTCAGAGTTGGCAGCTTTGTCATACAAGAGCCCATATCTGATATTCCATTCGGACAGGGCAGAATTGAGGACACGTCCTCAATTTCTCCCTAAGGTGGTTTCGGCATTTCACTTAAACCAGCCTATTGTGGTGCCTGCGGCTACTAGCGACTTGGAGGACTCCAAGTTACTGGACGTTGTCAGAGCATTAAAAATATATATTTCAAGGACAGCTGGAGTCAGAAAAACTGACTCGTTGTTTACATTGTATGCACCCAACAAGATGGGTGCTCCTGCGTCTAAACAGACGATTGCACGTTGGATCTGTAGCACAATCCAACTTGCACATTCTGTGGCAGGCGTGCCACAGCCTAAATCTGTAAAGGCCCACTCCACAAGGAAGGTGGGCTCATCTTGGGCGGCTGCCCGAGGGGTCTCGGCATTACAACTTTGCCGAGCAGCTACGTGGTCAGGGGAGAACACGTTTGTAAAATTTTACAAATTTGATACTCTGGCTAAAGAGGACCTGGAGTTTTCTCATTCGGTGCTGCAGAGTCATCCGCACTCTCCCGCCCGTTTGGGAGCTTTGGTATAATCCCCATGGTCCTGACGGAGTCCCCAGCATCCACTAGGACGTTAGAGAAAATAAGAATTTACTTACCGATAATTCTATTTCTCATAGTCCGTAGTGGATGCTGGGCGCCCATCCCAAGTGCGGATTGTCTGCAATGCTTGTACATAGTTATTGTTACAAAATCGGGTTATTACTGTTGTTGTGAGCCATCTTTTCAGAGGCTACTTCGTTTTGTTATCATACTGTTAACTGGGTTCAGATCACAAGTTGTACGGTGTGATTGGTGTGGCTGGTATGAGTCTTACCCGGGATTCAAGATCCTTCCTTATTGTGTACGCTCGTCCGGGCACAGTACCTAACTGAGGCTTGGAGGAGGGTCATAGGGGGAGGAGCCAGTACGCACCATGTGACCTAAAAGCTTTTTTAGATGTGCCCTGTCTCCTGCGGAGCCCGCTATTCCCCATGGTCCTGACGGAGTCCCCAGCATCCACTACGGACTATGAGAAATAGAATTATCGGTAAGTAAATTCTTATTTTTACTTGCCGTTGGCATATCATGTCGGTGTACAATGTGCAAGCAGTATTTATTAGTCATTTTCTAGAAAAAATAATATACAGAGGATACTGGTAGTGACATATTCTCTGACGTGGGGCTGTAATTTACTTTTCTACTAGTAAGTAAATTAAAGAAATTTTCTCTAACGTCCTAGTGGATACTGGGAATTGAAGATTACTATGGGGTATAGATTGGGTCCATTGGAGACTGGCACTTTAAGAAAATAATAGTGTGTGCTGGCTCCTCCCCTCTATGCCCCTCCTACCTGAATCTGTTTTAGAAAATGTGCCTAAGGAGCCGGGTGCATTCTGTTGCTCTCCAGAGAGTTTTCTTCATAAATTTATTTTAGTTTATTTTCAGGCAGCACTGGTTGGCAACCAGTCTGCCTGCGTCGTGGGACTTGGGAGGGGGGGGGGGGGGGGGGGGGGACTGAACCAACTTCCTCACAGTTAATGGTTCGTATCCCCGCTGACAGGACAATAAGCTCCTGAGGTGATGTTTCTCATACCCCCAGGGTGTGCGCACAAGCCGGCAGCATGCCACCACCCCAAACAGATGCCGAAACCGCCGCAGTGCCGTGAGTGATACACCGGTGTCCCGGTTAGCGGATCCCCGGTGCAAATGGTGGCATGAATGGACAGCGATCACCTGGCAACGGGCCGCGGTGCCCGCTGTGTACCCACACTGGCGTTATACTTGTAAAAGCAGGTTGCACTCTCTCTTTTTACACACACATGGAGAAGCCAGTATAAATAACATGGAGGGACCGCGCGCCATTACGGGGGCGGGGCTTCCTGGAGAGCGGGACCAGAGGCTAAAAGGCGCTATTTCCTGCTGCTGCTACTCTGAATAGGCTGCATGCAGAGACTGCTCCTCCACAGGACCCACTGAATCACCAATTGTATGGTACCAGGCGGTTATAGTGAAGGGGGGAGCACATAGTCAGCGGTTATACCGCTGTGTGGTAAATAACACATAAGAGACACCCAGCGGGGTGCTGCTTGGTCTGTGGTGGTGTGTGCTGGTCCCAGTCCTCTCTGTGTCACTCCATTCAGGGTGGTCTAGAATAAGTGTGCTATCTCACTAATACTGCACTGTGTTTCATACTAATCTCTGTGTTTTCTGCTCAAGCATGTCTGCAAATAAGTCTGTGTGTACTTTATGCAAGGCTAGGTTTACACCTTCCTCACAGGGGTCACGTATGTGTACCCAGTGCTCACTACCTACACAAGGTAGTAATGTGCAGGAAGCTGAGTGGATGGAATCATTTAAAACTATGATTAAAATTATAAATTCAGAGTTGGCTACAGCTAAACAAGAAAGACAAACCCTGAAACAGTCTACGGACGGAATCCGAACTCACATGGGTGGATTCTTTAGGGGGAATGATATCCCAAATTTCTACAAGGATGTCACATACTGAGAAAGAGATGCATTTTTTGAGGAAATCTGTGGAGGGGTTACAGTATTTGGCCCCCACTACTTCATCAAAAACCCCACCTACATACCCACAAAAGTGTACACTTGCCCAGATAATGCAAGCTGACACTGATACCGACTCTGATACAAGGCACGGTGATGGGGACATGCAGGGAGGAGATGCATACCTTGCAAAAGGGGTGCAACTAATGATTGAAGCCATTAGGGATGTTTTACACATTTCTGAGAACGTACCTGAACAGGTGGCGGAATCTTATTTTACAGAAAGTAAGAAATCCTTGCTTACCTTTCCGGCTTCCAAGGAGTTAAACTCTTTGTTTGAAAAATCCTGGGAAAACCCAGAGAAATAAAATTCCAGATCCCAAAAAGAGTTCTCCATTTGCTTTCCCTCTTCCTGTAGAGGATAGAAAAAAGTGGGAAAATCCACCTATAGTTGACGCATCTGTATCTAGGTTGTCAAAAAAGGTGGTTTTACCTGTTCCTGGTCCAACCGCTTTAAAAGAACCGGCTGAATGCAAGATTGAGAATACACTCAAATCACTATACACCGTTAATGACGTCGCTTTACGGCCCACTATTGCTTGTGCGTGGATTTCTAAAGCTATAGTAAAGTGGTCAGGCACATTGCTAGAAGACTTAGATACTGTGGATAGAAGTGACATTGATTTGTTCTTTCGTCACATACAGGATTCTGCAGGGCTCATGGTGGAGGCCATGAAGGACCTTGGTATGCTGAATGTACGGGCTACTGCTATGGCGGTATCGTTGCGCAGAGGACTCTGGCTACGCCAATGGACTGCGGATGCGGAATTCAAGAGCAGTGTGGAGAACCTACCCTTCACAGGTCAGGCTCTGTTTGGGGATGCTTTGGATGCATGGATCTCCACGGCAACTGCGGGTAAGTCAACTTTTCTTCCCTCAGGAACACCACCGGCGAGGAAGTCTTTCCCTTTGCCTACACTGCAGTCCTTTCGGACCGCAAAATGTAAGAAATCCAAACCCCCTCCCACCTTTTATAGAGGAGGTCGGGGAAAGTCCAAAAAAACCTGCGCCATCAGGTACCCAGGAACAGAAGCCAGGTTCTGCTTCCTCAAAATCTTCAGCATGATGGTGGACCTCCCTGCCTGGAGGTCGGGCAGGTGGGAGCAAGACTAAGTCTTCAGTCACATTTGGGCGTCATCATGCCTAGACGCCTGGGTAAAGGATATTGTGGCCCAGGGATACAGACTGGAGTTTCAACAACTCCCACCTCACAGATTCTTCAAATCAGGCTTACCAGTTTCCCTGACAGACAGCGCTATCCTACAGGCAGCAATTCAAAAATTGGTTCAAACAAATGTCATTGTTCCTGTTCCACTCCACCTACAACACAAGGGTTATTACTCAAACCTGTTTGTGGTACCGAAACCGGACGGTTCGGTAAGGTCGATATTAAACCTAAAGTCATTGAACCCCTACTTGATGGAATTCAAATTCAAGATGGAGTCTCTGAGAGCGGTGATCTCAGGTCTGGAGGAGGGGGAATTCCTGGTATCCCTGGATATCAAGGATGCGTACCTTCACATTCCGATCTGGCCAGGCTAATCTCAGATTTGCGCTGCTGGACAGTCACTATCCGTTCCAAGCACTGCCATTTGGCCTCTCCACAGCACCGAGGGTATTCACCAAGGTCATGGCAGAGACGATGCATACTCCGACGAAAACAGGGTGTGAACATAATTCCATATTTGGACGATCTGCTGATAAAAGCGCCTTCCAAGGAGAAGTTGTTGCAGAGTATCGCTCTCTCAACTCGTCTACTCCAGGATCATGGGTGGATCCTGAATCTTCCAAAGTCACATTTGGAGCTGACAAGGAGACTGCCCCTCCTGGGAATGATACTTGATGCGGAAGTATAGAGGGTGTTTCTACTGGTGGAGAAAGCGTTGGTGATCCAATCAATGGTCCGGGAACTCCTGAAACTGGCCAGGGTATCGGTTCATCAGTGCATTCGTCTTCTGGGGAAGATGGTTGCCTCCTATGAGGCTCTGCAGTACGGAAGGTTCCATGTGAGGTTCTTCCAACTGGATCTCCTGGACAAATGATCGGGATCATACCTTCACATGCACCAGCGGATAAGCCTTTCGCCGAAAGCCAGAATTTCGCTCCTCTGGTGGCTACAAACGTCTCACCTACTCGAAGGCCGCAGGTTCGGGATTCTAAATTAGATCCCCCTAACCACGGATGCAAGCCTCAGAGGTTGCGGAGCAGTCACCAAGGGAAAAACCTTTCCAAGGAAGGTGGTCAAGTCAGGAATCTCTCCTTCCCATAAACGTTCTGGAACTGAGGGCCATTAACAACGGCCCTCTACAAGCAGCACATCTTCTGCAAAATCAAGCCATTCAGGTTCAGTTGGTCAACGTCACAGCGGTGTCCTAGATAAACAGACAGGGCGGAACGAAGAGCAGAGCTGCAATGTCAGAGGTAACAAGAATCCTCTGGACAGAAAAGCACACGGTGGCGCTGTCAGCGATCTTCATTCCGGGAGTGGACAACTGGGAAGCGGACTTCCTCAGCAGACACGATCTCCATCCAGGAGAATGGGGTCTCCATCCGGAGGTGTTCGCAGAGGTGACAAGCTGATGGGGGGTACCTCTGACATGATGGCCTCTCGTCTCAACAAGAAGCTACGGAGGTACTGTTCCAGGTCGAGAGACCCACACGCAGTGGCGGTGGATGCACTAGTCACTCCGTGGACGTTCCAGTCGGTGTATGTGTTCCCTCCACTTCCGCTCATCCCAAAGGTTCTCAAGCTCATAAAAAGAAGAGTTAATTTCTCCGGACTGGCCAAGACGGGCTTGGTACACGGATCTTCTGGAATTACTGCTGGAGGATCCGATGCCTCTTCCTCTTCGCGAGGACCTTCTCCAACAGGTGCCGTTCGCCTATCAAGACTTACCGCGGCTACGTTTGACGGCATGGAGGTTGAACGCCAGATCTTAGCTCGGTAAGGCATTCCGAAAAAGGTCATTCCTACCCTGATACAGGCTAGGAAGAGAGTAATGTCAAAGCATTACCATCGAATTTGGAAAAAGTATGTGTCTTGGTGTGAGTCCAAGAAGTTTCCTGCAGTGGAGTTTCAACTTGGACGGTTTCTCCTCTTTCTGCAAGTAGGTGTGGATGTAGGCCTACGCTTGGGCTCCATTAAGGTCCAGATTTCGGCCTTGTCCATTTTCTTCCAGAAACAATTGGCGGCTCTTCCTGAGGTTTAGACATTCTTGAAAGGGGTTCTGCTTTACAGGACGCAGACGTCAAGTTTCTTACTTGGAAGGCGGTCACTCTGTTGGCATCGGCTTCTGCTCGAAGTGCGTCTGAATTGGGGGCGTTGCCCCTATTTAATTCTCCACTAGGACAAAGCTGAGCTCAGAACGCATCAGCAGTTTCTTCCAAAGGTTGTGTCAGCCTTTCATATTAATAAACCTATTGTTGTGCCAGTGGCTACTGACTCCTCAATTACCTCAAAGTCCTTGGATGTTGTGAGGGCTTTGAAAATCTATGTGAAGAGAACTTCTCGTCACTCGAAGTCTGACGCTCTGTTTGTCCTTTATGATCCCAACAAGATTGGGTGTCCTACTGCTAAGCAGACAATTTCTCGCTGGATCAGGTTCACTATCCAGCATGTTTATTCTACGGCAGGCTTGCCGTGTCCAAAATCTGTAAGGCCCACTCTACTCGTAAAGTGGGTTCTTCCTGGCCGGCTGCCCGGGTTGTCTCAGCTCTTCAGCTTTGCCGAGCAGCTACTTGGTCAGGGTTGAACACGTTTGCTAAGTTCTACAAGTTAGATACTTTGACCAAACTTTAGGTCCTCAGAGGCCAATCTGTTCCGCAGGAACCTCAGCACTCTTCCTCCCGTACTGGGAGCTTTGGTACATCCCCATGGTACTAATGTGGACCGCAGCATCCGGTAAATCCTTTTCTCGCAGTCCGTAGAGGATGCTGTGCACACGCCCAGTGCTTCATATTCCTGCATTGTTACTTGGTTCAGTTTGTTAATTCAGCCATTGCTGAATCGTTCCAAGTTGGTTAGCTTGGCTTTCCTTTTGTTGTACGTGTGAGCTGGTGTGAATCTCGCCACTATCTGTGTATTTCCTTCTCTCGAAGTATGTCCGTCTCCTCGGGCACAGTTTCTAGACTGAGTCTGGTAGGAGGGGCATAGAGGGAGGAGCCAGCACACACTATTGATCTCTTAAAGTGCTCTTGGCTTCTAATGGGCCCGTATATTACCCTATAGTACTAATGTGGACCCCAGCATCCTCTACGGACTACGAGAAAAGGATTTACCGGTAGGTAATTTAAAATCCAATTTTCCTTTTCCTACGGAGGATAGAAAAATCTGGGAAAACCCACTGACAGTGGATACCTCTGTGTCCAGGCTGTCACGTAAAATTGTTTTAGCTGTGCCTGGGGCCATTTCTCTCAAAGACCCAGCTGATCGCAAAATTTAAACCACTCTTAAATCAATTTATACAGCAGGTGTAGCCCAACGCCCTACCATAGTATGCGGCTGTATTTCTAGAGCTATGGTAAAATGGTCTGATGATATTCTGAAAGGGTTGCTTACACTACCTCAGGACAAGATAGTTACATTGCTATGGCAGTATCGGCTCGTAGAGACCTATGGCTGCGACAATGGTCAGCAGATGCTGATTCTAAAAAAGGGGTTGAGACAGAGGCGGAACTACTGCCAGTGCAAGCAGTACGTTGCACTGGGGCCCGCCTCTGTCCAGGGGCCCAAGCATGTAATGAGTCAAATTGACTCATTACATGCCGCTGTGCGCTGCGGGCAACCGCTGCCCGCAGCGCACAGCCGCCCACAGAGGAGAGGAGCAGCGGCACGGACGGGAGAAGGAGGGAGGTGAAGGAGGGAGCCGCAGCAGCGCTTTGTTACTGGTGGAGGCGCTGCTGCTGCTGCCCCTCTGCTTCACTATAGGCTGTCTTCAGAGAACAGCCTATAGTGAAGCAGAGGGGCAGCAGCAGCAGCGCCTCCACCAATAACACAGCGCTGCTGCGGCTCCCTCCTCCACCTCCCTCCTCCTCATTCTCTACTGCCCGGGAATCGTCTGACGCTGCACCGAGGAGCCTGAGCCAGCGGAGAGGGTAAGTATAATTCTTCTTTCTTTCTTTCTTTCTTTCTTTCTTTCTTTCTTTCTTTCTTTCTTTCTTTCTTTCTTTCTTTCTTTCTTTCTTTCTTTCTTTCTTTCTTTCTTTCTTTCTTTCTTTCTCTTCTTTCTTTCTTTCCTACAAAAAAGGGGGACTGTGTGCTGCAATGTGTAAAAACGGGGAATCTGCCTGCCGCAATGTGTAAAAATGGGGAATCTGCCTGCCGCAATGTGTAAAAATGGGGAATCTGCCTGCCGCAATGTGTAAAAATGGGGAATCTGCCTGCCGCTATGTGTAAAAATGGGGAATCTGCCTGCCGTAATGTGTAAAAACGGGGATTCTGCCTGCCGCTATGTGTAACAAGGACACGCTGTCTGCCGCAATGTGTAAAAAGGGGGAATCTGCCTGCCGTAATGTGTAAAAAGGGGGAATCTGCCTGCCGCAATGTGTAAAAAGGGGGAATCTGCCTGCCGCTATGTGCAACAAGGACACGCTGTCTGCCGCAATGTGTAAAAAGGGGGAATCTGCCTGCCGTAATGTGTAAAAAGGGGGAATCTGCCTGCCGCAATGTGTAAAAAGGGGGAATCTGCCTGCCGCTATGTGTAACAAGGACACGCTGTCTGCCGCAATGTGTAAAAAGGGGGAATCTGCCTGCCGCTATGTGTAACAAGGACACGCTGTCTGCCGCAATGTGTAAAAAGGGGGAATCTGCCTGCCGTAATGTGTAAAAAGGGGGAATCTGCCTGTCGCAATGTGTAAAAAGGGGGAATCTGCCTGCCGCTATGTGTAACAAGGACACGTTGTCTGCCGCAATGTGTAAAAAGGGGGAATCTGCCTGCCGTAATGTGTAACAAGGGCACGCTGTCTGCCGTAATGTGTAAAAAGGGGACGCTGTCTGCCATTATGTGTAAAAAGGGCACGCTGTCTGCCGTTATGTGTAAAAAGTGTACGCTGTCTGCCGCTATGTTTAACAAGGGCACGCTGTCTGCCGTTATGTGAAAAAAGTGTACGCTGTCTGACGCTATGTTTAACAAGGGCACGCTGTCTGCCGTTATGTGAAAAAAGTGTACGCTGTCTGCCGCTATGTTTAACCAGGGCACGCTGTCTGCCGTTATGTGTAAAAAGGGCATGCTGTCTGCCATTATGTGTAAGGTCTCTACCTGGTGTAGTGTTGCTACTGTGCGGCGTAATTTGAATAATGGAGACTACTGTGCACCGTTTTACGAATTGGTATTATTTTGTGGCCACACCCCTTCCCCACGAAGCCACGCCACTATGTAATTTTGCGCGCGCCTACGACGCGCACTGCCCCTGTTTTGCATGCAGGGGTGGGGCTCCAATGCCGTTTCTTGTACACAGTGCTAAAATGTCTAGTTACGGCACTGTTGCTAGGTATCCACTTCCCTGAGCAGGTTCCCCCTCACCAGATCCTCTCCAGGGGTGAGGGGGTGAACTTGGATGGGATGGGATGGGGGGGGGGGGGGCAAGCCATTTTGTCGCACATGGGCCCACCGCTCGCTAGTTCCGCCACTGGGTTGAGAACCTTCCTTTTACAGGTGATGCCTTGTTTGGGGAAGAACTGAACAAGTGGATATCTCAGGCAACTGGGCCCTCTCTGCAGTCCTTTCGGGTGGCCAGATTCAGAGGCAAAGCCAGAGGTTCCTCCAATGCTGCTAGAGGGACTGCTAAGTCCCGTAAACCTCCTGCTGCTGGAACTTTGGACCAGACCTCAGGATCCTCTTCCACGAAGCCCTCCGCATGACTGTTGGCCACAGCAGCAAGGCGACTTTCAGGTAGGTGCTCGCCTTCAACACTTCGCCCACATATGGTCAGAGTCCTGCTGGATCCTTGGGTGAGGGACCTCATATTCCAAGGATACCGGCTGGAATTCCAGGAACTCCCTCCTCTCAGATTCTTCAGGTCAGGCTTACCAGCTGGTTTCCTTACTGGAGGCGGTGCAAAAACTGCTTTCTACAGGGGTTACTGTTCCAGTGCCTTCTCCGCTGCACACAAAGGGGTTTTACTCAAGTCTCTTTGTAGTCCCAAAGCTGTACGGCTCTGTACGCCCGATCTTGAACTTCAAATACCTGAACCCTTATCTTCGAGTGTTCAAATTCAAGATGGAATCAATGAGAGCAGTGATAGCAAGTGTGGAGGAGGTGGAGTTTCTGGTGTCCCTGGATATCAGGGATGCATACCTGCATATCCCAATATGGCCCCCTCACCAAGCGTTCCTCTGGTTCGCGGTACTAGACCAACATTTCCAGTTTCAGGCCTTACCCTTTAGTCTCTCCACAGCCCCGAGGGTATTCACAAAGGTCATGATGCTTCAATTGCGCATGATGGGTGTCAGCATAATCCCATACCTGGACGATCTCCTGATAAAGGCGGTGTCCCAGGCACAGCTGTTGCACAGTATCGACTTGACTACTCGTCTGCTTATGGATCATGAGTGGATACTTGGTTTCCAGAAATCTCACCTGAAACCGTCTCAGAGAATTCAATTCCTGGGAATGATCCTGGATACAGTGTCTCAGAAGGTTTACCTTCCAATGGACAAGGCTTTGACTATTCAGTCTGTGGTCCGTTCGGTACTGAAATCACGTGAGATCTCAATTAATCTTTGCATTCGCTTGCTGGGCAAGATGGTGGCCTCCTACGAGGCGATCCAGTACGGCAGGTTCCACGCGCGACCATTTCAACTGGATCTGCTGGAAAAATGGTCAGGATCTCACCTGCACATGCATCAGCATGTAACCCTGTCACCGAAAGCAAGGATATCCCTACTATGGTGGCTACAAGTCTCCCATCTTGTGGAGGGTCGGAGTTTCAATACCCAGTCTTGGACTCTGTTAACAACGGATGCCAGCCTCCGGGGTTGGGGGGCTGTGACCCGAGGCGCATTTCAGGAATCTGCTCTTCCAATCAACATCCTGGAACTCAGAGCAATTTACAATGCTCTCGTAGAGGCCTCATACCTCCTTCGGAATCAGGCCATCCAGGTGCAGTCGGACAATGCCAAAGCAGTAGCGTACGTGAACCGACGGGGAGGAACAAGAAGCAGGGCCACAATGCGAGAGGTGTCCAGAATACTCATCTGGGTGGAAGCCAACGCAAGGGGAAGCGGACTTCCTAAGCAGGCACGACCTCCATCCGGGGAATGGGGCCTCCACCCTCGGGTTTTTCAACAACTTATTCACATGTGGGGTTGTCCACAGATAGACCTGATGGCTTCTCGTCTCAACAAGAAGCTCCATCATTACTGCTCCAGGAAGAGGGACCCGCAGGTGTTTGCGGTAGACGCTCTGAGGATGCAGTGTACTTACCAGTTCGTTTACCTGTTTCCTCCAATTCCTCTCATTCCAAGAGTTCTAAAGAGACTCAAAAAGGAAAGCGTTCAGGCAATTCTCATTGCCCCGGATTGGCTCGACGGCCCTGATATGCGGACCTCCTGACCTTGTCGCTGGAGGAACCCTGGCCTCTGCCGCTTCTCAAGGACCTTCTTCAACAGGGACCGTTTGTCTATCCAGACTTACAGTGGGTACGTTTGACAGCCTGGAAGTTGAGAGAGAGATTTTAACCAGAAAGGGTCTTCCAGCCAAGGTTGTTTCAACTATGATCCAGGCCCGTAAGGTGGTTGCATCCAAACATTACCACCGTATTTGTAAGAAATATGTTTCTTGGTGCGACGGTAGAAGATATTCCCCTGTGGAATTTTGTCTGTGCCGTTTACTTCTGTTCCTGCAAGCAGCTGTGGATAAGGGCCTACGATTAGGCTCTATCAAAGTTCAGATTTCGTCTATCTCTATCTTCTTCCAGAAACTGGTGGTACTTCCTGAAGTACAGACCTTTTTAAAGGGGGTTATGCACATTCAACCTCCCTTTGTTCCTTCCACGGCTCCGTGGGATCTCAATGTGGTCTTGACTTTTTTTTCTCCAGTCAGACAGGTTTGAACCTTTGCATAGGGTAGACTTGAAATATCTTCATGGAAGACAGTCATGTTGCTTGGCCTTAGCCTCTGCCAGACGTGTGTCGGAATTGGGGGCCTTATCCTAGAAGAGCCCGTACTTGATATTTCATGAGGATAGGGCAGAGCTCAGAACTCGGCTACAGTTTTTGCTAAAGGTAGTGTCAGCTATTCACGTCAATCAACCAATTGTGGTTCCAGTGTTGTCCTACGCTTCCGTTGCTCCAAAGTCCCTGGATATGGTGAGGGCTTTGAAGATTTACATCAAATGGACTGCTCGTCACAGGAGGTCCGACTCACTTTTTGTCCTCTATGATGTTACTAAAATTGGTCATCCTTCCTCCAAGCAATCCATTGCTCGGTGGCTCAAACTGACTATTCAGCAAGTCTATGCTTCAATAGCCCTGCCGCTGCCGAGTTCTATTCCGGCCCACTCCACGAGGTTGCTGGGATCTTACTGGGCGGCTGCCCGGGGTGTCTCGGCCTTGTAGTTGTGCTGGGCAGCTACTTGGTTTGGGTCGAACACGTTTGTAAAGTTTTGTAGGTTCGACACCTTGGCTGGGATGACCTTCAGTTTGGTCAGGCGGTTTTCCAGGCGTCTCAGCAATCTCCCACCCGTTCTAGGATCTTTGGGACACCCCCATGGTAATTTTCAATTCCCAGTATCCACTAGGACGTTAGAGAAAATAGGATTTCTCTGACGTCCTAGTGGATGCTGGGAACTCCGTAAGGACCATGGGGAATAGCGGCTCCGCAGGAGACTGGGCACAAAAAGTAAAAGCTTTAGACTAGCTGGTGTGCACTGGCTCCTCCCCCTATGACCCTCCTCCAAGCCTCAGTTAGATTTTTGTGCCCGAACGAGAAGGGTGCAAGCTAGGTGGCTCTCCTGAGCTGCTTAGAAGTAAAAGTTTAAATAGGTTTTTTATTTTCAGTGAGTCCTGCTGGCAACAGGCTCACTGCATCGTGGGACTAAGGGGAGAAGAAGCGAACTCACCTGACTGCAGAGTGGATTGGGCTTCTTGGCTACTGGACATTAGCTCCAGAGGGACGATCACAGGTTCAGCCTGGATGGGTCCCGGAGCCGCGCCGCCGGCCCCCTTACAGAGCCAGAAGAGCGAAGAGGTCCGGAGAAAGCGGCGGCAGAAGACGTTCCTGTCTTCAAATAAGGTAGCGCACAGCACTGCAGCTGTGCGCCATTGCTCTCAGCACACTTCACACTCCGGTCACTGAGGGTGCAGGGCGCTGGGGGGGAGCGCCCTGAGACGCAATAAAAACGATATAAAAACCTTATATGGCTAAAAAAAAATGCATCACATATAGCTCCTGGGCTATATGGATGCATTTATCCCCTGCCAGTTTCCGGAAAAAAGCGGGAGAAAAGGCCGCCGTGAAGGGGGCGGAGCCTTTCTCCTCAGCACACAAGCGCCATTTTCTTTCACAGCTCCGCTGGAAGGACGGCTCCCTGACTCTCCCCTGCAGACTACACTACAGAAACAGGGTAAAACAAGAGAGGGGGGGCACTATTGGCAGCTAATATATAATACAGCAGCTATAAAGGGAGTAACACTTATATAAGGTTATCCCTGTATATATATATATAGCGCTCTGGTGTGTGCTGGCAAACTCTCCCTCTGTCTCCCCAAAGGGCTAGTGGGGTCCTGTCCTCTATCAGAGCATTCCCTGTGTGTGTGCTGGGTGTCGGTACGATTGTGTCGACATGTATGAGGAGGAAAATGATGTGGAAGCAGAGCAATTGCCTGTGTTAGTGATGTCACCCCCTAGGGAGTCGACACCTGACTGGATGGTAGTAATTAAAGAATTACGTGACAATGTCAGCACTTTGCAAAAAACTGTTGACGACATGAGACAGCCGACAAATCAATTAGTGCCTGTTCAGGCGTCTCAGACACCGTCAGGGGCGCTAAAACGCCCGTTACCTCAGATGGTCGACACAGACCCTGACACGGATACTGAATCCAGTGTCGACGGTGACGAGACAAACGTAATGTCCAGTAGGGCCACACGTTACATGATCACGGCAATGAAGGAGGCATTGAACATTTCTGACACTACAAGTACCACAAAAAAGGGTATTATGTGGGGTGTGAAAAAACTACCAGTAGTTTGTCCTGAGTCAGATGAATTAAATGAGGTGTGTGATAAAGCGTGGGTTTCCCCCGATAAAAAACTGTTGATTTCTAATAAATTATTGGCACTATACCCTTTCCCGCCAGAGGTTAGGGCACGTTGGGAAACACCCCCTAGGGTAGATAAGGCGCTCACACGCTTATCAAAACAAGTGGCGTTACCGTCTCCTGATACGGCCGCTCTCAAGGAACCAGCTGATAGAAGGCTGGAAAATATCTTAAAAGGTATATACACACATACCGGTGTTATACTGCGACCAGCGATCGCCTCAGCCTGGATGTGCAGCGCTGGAGTGGCTTGGTCGGATTCCCTGACTGAAAATATTGATACCCCGGATAGGGACAGTATATTATTAACTATAGAGCATTTAAAGGATGCATTACTATATATGCGAGATGCACAGAGGGATATTTGCACCCTGGCATCTAGAGTAAGTGCGATGTCCATTTCTGCTAGAAGAACGTTATGGACGCGACAGTGGTCAGGTGATGCGGATTCCAAACGACATATGGAAGTATTGCTGTATAAAGGGGAGGAGTTATTTGGGGTCGGTCTATCGGACCTGGTGGCCACGGCAATGGCTGGAAAATCCACCTTTTTACCCCAGGTCACCTCTCAGCAGAAAAAGACACCGTCTTTTCAAACCCAGTCCTTTCGTCCCTATAAGGGCAAGAGGGAAAAAGGCCGCTCATTCCTGCCCCGGGGCAGAGGAAGGGGAAAAAGACTGCACCATGCAGCCTCTTCCCAGGAGCAGAAGCCCTCCCCCGCTTCTGCCAAGTCCTCAGCATGACGCTGGGGCTCTGCAAGCAGACTCGGGCACGGTGGGGGGCCGTCTCAAGAATTTCAGCGCGCAGTGGGCTCACTCGCAAGTGGACCCCTGGATCCTGCAGGTAGTATCACAGGGGTACAAATTGGAATTCGAGACGTCTCCCCCTCGCCGGTTCCTGAAGTCTGCTCTACCAACGTCTCCCTCCGACAGGGAGGCAGTATTGGAAGCTATTCACAAGCTGTATTCCCAGCAGGTGATAATCAAGGTACCCCTCCTACAACAGGGAAAGGGGTATTATTCCACGCTGTTTGTGGTACCGAAGCCGGACGGCTCGGTGAGACCAATTTTAAATCTAAAATCTTTGAACACTTACATAAAAAGGTTCAAATTCAAGATGGAGTCACTCAGAGCAGTGATAGCGAACCTGGAAGAAGGGGACTATATGGTATCTCTAGACATCAAGGATGCTTATCTCCATGTCCCAATCTACCCTTCTCACCAAGGGTACCTCAGGTTTGTGATACAAAACTGTTATTATCAGTTCCAGACGCTGCCGTTTGGATTCTCCACGGCACCACGGGTCTTTACCAAGGTAATGGCCGAAATGATGATTCTTCTTCGAAGAAAAGGCGTATTAATCATCCCTTACTTGGACGATCTCCTGATAAGGGCAAGGTCCAGGGAACAGTTAGAGGTCGGAGTAGCACTATCTCAGGTAGTGCTACGTCAGCACGGGTGGATTCTAAATATCCCAAAATCACAGCTGATTCCAACAACACGTCTACTGTTCCTAGGGATGATTCTGGACACAGTCCAGAAAAAGGTGTTTCTCCCGGAGGAGAAGGCCAGGGAGTTATCCGAGCTAGTCAGGAACCTCCTAAAACCAGGACAAGTGTCAGTGCATCAGTGCACGAGAGTCCTGGGAAAAATGGTGGCTTCTTACGAAGCGATTCCATTCGGAAGATTCCATGCAAGAACTTTTCAGTGGGATCTGCTGGACAAATGGTCCGGATCGCATCTTCAGATGCATCAGCGGATAACCCTATCTCCAAGGACAAGGGTATCTCTCCTGTGGTGGTTACAGAAGGCTCATCTTCTAGAGGGCCGCAGATTCGGCATTCAGGATTGGATGCTGGTAACCACGGATGCCAGCCTGAGAGGCTGGGGAGCAGTCACACAGGGAAGAAATTTCCAGGGCTTGTGGTCAAGCATGGAAACGTCTCTTCACATAAATATCCTAGAGCTAAGGGCCATTTACAATGCCCTAAGTCAAGCAAGGCCTCTGCTTCAGGGTCAACCGGTATTGATCCAGTCGGACAACATCACGGCTGTCGCCCACGTAAACAGACAGGGCGGCACAAGAAGCAGGAGGGCAATGGCAGAAGCTGCAAGGATTCTCCGCTGGGCGGAAAATCATGTGATAGCACTGTCAGCAGTGTTCATTCCGGGAGTGGACAACTGGGAAGCAGACTTCCTCAGCAGACACGACCTCCACCCGGAGGAGTGGGGACTTCATCCAGAAGTCTTCCAAGTGATTGTAAACCGTTGGGAAAAACCAAAGGTGGACATGATGGCGTCCCGTCTCAACAAGAAACTGGACAGATATTGCGCCAGGTCAAGGGACCCTCAGGCAATAGCGGTGGACGCTCTGGTAACTCCGTGGGTTTTCCAGTCGGTATATGTGTTCCCTCCTCTTCCTCTCATACCAAAAGTACTGAGAATCATAAGAAGGAGAGGAGTAAGAACGATACTCGTGGCTCCGGATTGGCCAAGAAGAACTTGGTACCCGGAGCTGCAAGAGATGCTCACGGAGGACCCGTGGCCTCTACCTCTAAGGAAGGACCTGCTCCAGCAGGGACCTTGTCTGTTCCAAGACTTACCGCGGCTGCGTTTGACGGCATGGCGGTTGAACGCCGGATCCTGAAGGAAAAAGGCATTCCAGATGAAGTCATCCCTACCCTGATCAAGGCCAGGAAGGATGTAACTGCAAAACATTATCATCGCATTTGGCGAAAATATGTTGCGTGGTGTGAGGCCAAGAAGGCCCCTACGGAGGAATTTCAACTGGGTCGTTTCCTACATTTCCTGCAAGCAGGATTGTCTATGGGCCTAAAATTAGGATCCATTAAGGTTCAAATTTCGGCCCTGTCGATCTTCTTCCAGAAAGAACTGGCTTCAGTGCCTGAAGTTCAGACGTTTGTCAAAGGGGTACTGCATATACAGCCTCCTTTTGTGCCTCCAGTGGCACCTTGGGATCTCAATGTAGTTTTAGGGTTCCTAAAATCACATTGGTTTGAACCACTTGCCACAGTGGATTTGAAATATCTCACATGGAAAGTGGTAATGCTGTTGGCCCTGGCTTCAGCCAGGCGCGTATCAGAATTGGCGGCTTTATCCTATAAAAGCCCTTACCTGATATTTCATTCGGATAGGGCGGAATTGAGGACTCGTCCTCAATTTCTCCCTAAGGTGGTTTCAGCGTTTCACATGAATCAACCTATTGTGGTACCTGTGGCTACTAGGGACTTGGAGGACTCCAAGTTGCTGGACGTAGTCAGGGCCCTGAAAATATATGTTTCCAGGACGGCTGGAGTCAGAAAATCTGACTCGCTGTTTATACTGTATGCACCCAACAAGCTGGGTGCTCCTGCTTCTAAGCAGACGATTGCTCGTTGGATTTGTAGTACAATTCAACTTGCACATTCTGTGGCAGGCCTGCCACAGCCAAAATCTGTTAAAGCCCATTCCACAAGGAAGGTGGGCTCATCTTGGGCGGCTGCCCGAGGGGTCTCGGCTTTACAACTTTGCCGAGCAGCTACTTGGTCAGGGGCAAACACGTTTGCTAAATTCTACAAATTTGATACCCTGGCTGAGGAGGACCTGGAGTTCTCTCATTCGGTGCTGCAGAGTCATCCACACTCTCCCGCCCGTTTGGGAGCTTTGGTATAATCCCCATGGTCCTTACGGAGTTCCCAGCATCCACTAGGACGTCAGAGAAAATAAGAATTTACTTACCGATAATTCTATTTCTCGTAGTCCGTAGTGGATGCTGGGCGCCCATCCCAAGTGCGGATTGTCTGCAATACTTGTATATAGTTATGTTTACAAACAAATCGGGTTGTTTATTGTTGGAAGCCATCTTTTCAGAGGCTCCTACGGTTATCATACTGTTAACTGGGTTCAGATCACGAGTTGTACGGTGTGATTGGTGTGGCTGGTATGAGTCTTACCCGGGATTCAAGATCCTTCCTTATTATGTACGCTCGTCCGGGCACAGTATCTTAACTGAGGCTTGGAGGAGGGTCATAGGGGGAGGAGCCAGTGCACACCAGCTAGTCTAAAGCTTTTACTTTTTGTGCCCAGTCTCCTGCGGAGCCGCTATTCCCCATGGTCCTTACGGAGTTCCCAGCATCCACTACGGACTACGAGAAATAGAATTATCGGTAAGTAAATTCTTATTTTTAATTACCTACCGGTAAATCCTTTTCTCGTAGTCCATAAGGGATATTGGGGGAATCTAGTACGATGGGATATAGACGGGGTCTAAAGGAGCCGGCGCACTTTAAATTTCTTCAACTGGGTGTGCTGGCTCCTCCCCTCTATGCCCCCTCCCACAGGCAGTTTAGGTAAAATAGTGCTCGAAGGAGAAAGGACATACTTGAGAGAAGGAACATACAACAGTGAGTGGTGAGATTTACACACCAGCACGCCACCAACATAAACGACCAGTAACGGCTGGTAACAAAACATTAACAGCTGAAAAGGGAACCATAGAAGAGATAACCTGCAGAAAAGTCAACGCACTGAGGCGGGCGCCCAATATCCCTTATGTACTACGAGAAAAGGATTTACTGGTAGGTAATTAAAATCCCATTTTCTCTAGCATCCATAAGGGATTTTGGGGAATCTAGTACGATGGGTCGTCCCAAAGCTTCCAGAACGGGCGGGAATGTGCGGAGACTTCTGCAGCACTGCTTGCCCAAACTGGGTATCCTCTTTGGCCAGGGTATCAAACCTGTAGACCTTCACAAAGGTGTTCTACCCCGACCAGGTATTAGCTCGGCAGAGTTTCATGTCTGAGACTCCACGCCCAGGAAGACCCCACCGATCTCGTAGAGTGGGCCTTCAGAGACTGTGGAACATGCAAGGCTGCAGACACACAGGGGTATATGCAATTCCGGGCGAATTGCGGCTATTTTTCGCCGGTTTTTTAATTCGACACAATTCGACCGTCGAATTTTGGCCGGCGGGTGCCGGAATTCGATATATTCAATAAAAAACGGATTCGGCAGTCCCGCTGTCGAAAAACGGACCAATTGACGGATAGTGTGCGTCCTGGATTCGACTTTTCCGACGGCGCAAAAATGGTTAAAAAACACAGAAAAAAATTGCGTGGGGTTCCCCCTCCAAAGCATAACCAGCCTCGGGCTCTGTGAGCCGATCCTGGTTGTAAAAATACGGGGGGAAAATGGACAGGGGATCCCCCATATTTTTAGAACCAGCACCGGGCTCTGCGTCCGGTCCTGGTGCAAAAAATATGGGGGACAAAAAGCGTAGGGGTCCCCCGTATTTTTTGAACCAGCACCTGGCTCCACTAGCTGGGGAGATAATGCCACAGCCGGGGGACACTTTTATACCGGTCCCTGCGGCCGTGGCATTAAATACCCAACCAGTCACCCCTGGCCGGGGTACCCTGGAGGAGTGGGGACCCCTTAAATCAAGGGGTCCCCCCCTCCAGCCACCCAAGGGCCAGGGGTGAAGCCAGAGGCTGTGTCCCCCCCCCCCCCCCCCCCCCCCCCCCCCCCCCATCCAAGGGCTGAGGATGGGGGGCTGATAGCCTTGAGTAAAATGAAAAAATATTGGTTTTTGCAGAAGAACTACAAGTCCCAGCAAGCCTCCCCCGCTAGCTGGTACTTGGAGAACCACAAGTACCAGCATGCGGGGGGAAACGGGCCCGCTGCTACCTGTAGTTCTTCTGCAAAAAAATACCAAAATAAAAACAGGACACACACACCTTGACAAGTGCAACTTTATTACACACATGCCGACACACACATACTTACCTATGTTCACACGCCGACTGTGTCGACGTCTCCATCTGTCGACGTCTCCCAAGAAGAATCCGGGGTACTTGAAAATAAAATGATACTCACCTAAATCCAGTGTCCTGTTATTATTTGTAATCCACGTACTTGGCAAAATAAAAAAACGCATACCCGATCCACACGGACTGAAAGGGGTCCCATGTTTACACATGGGACCCCTTTCCCCGAATGCTGAGACCCCCCCCCCCGTGACTCCTGTCACAGAGGGTCCCTTCAGCCAATCAGGGAGGTCACCCGCGGTCAGCCGCTGACCGCGAGTAACCTCACAGCTGACCGCAAAGTTCCCACCATTGAAGATAATGGAGGGGCTGTGCGATGCGCTGTCTGCCAGCTCAGACGCGCATAGGAAATCAGGAGAGTGCCACGACGTGGCGCTCCCTGATTGTCTGAAGGGACCCTCTGTGACAGGAGTCACGGGGGGGTCTCAGCATTCGGGGAAAGGGGTCCCATGTTTAAACATGGGACCCCTTTCATTCCGTGTGGATCGGGTATGCGTTTTTTTATTTTGCCAAGTACGTGGAATACAAATAATAACAGGACATTGGATTTAGGTGGGTATCATTTTATTTTCAGGTACCCCGGATTCTTCTTGGGAGACGTCGACAGATGGAGACGTGGACACAGTCGGCGTGTGAACATAGGTAAGTATGTGTGTGTCGGCATGTGTGTAATAAAGTTGCACTTGTCAAGGTGTGCGTGTCCTGTTTTTATTTGGGTATTTTTTTTGCAGAAGAACTACAGGTACCAGCGGGCCCGTTTCCCCCTCGCATGCTGGTACTTGTGGTTCTCCAAGTACCAGCTTGCGGGGGAGGCTTGCTGGGACTTGTAGTTCTTCTGCAAAAAAACAATATTCTTTCATTTTACTCAAGGCTATCAGCCCCGCATCCGCAGCCCTTGGATGGGGGGACAGCCTCGGGCTTCACCCCTGGCCCTTGGGTGGCTGGAGGGGGGGACCCCTTGATTCAAGGGGTCCCCACTCCTCCAGGGTACCCCGGCCAGGGGTGACTAGTTGGGTATTTAATGCCACAGCCGCAGGGACCGGTATAAAAGTGTCCCCCGGCTGTGGCATTATCTCCCCAGCTAGTGGAGCCCGGTGCTGGTTCAAAAAATACGGGGGACCCCTACGCTTTTTGTCCCCCGTATTTTTTGCACCAGGACCGGATGCAGAGCCCGGTGCTGGATCTAAAAATACGGGGGATCCCCTGTCCGTTTTCCCCCCGTATTTTTACAACCAGGACCGGCTCAAAGAGCCCGAGGCTGGTTATGCTTAGGAGGGGGGACCCCACGCATTTTTTTTTCGTGAATTTAACCCATTCCCACCCCTTCCCACTGAAAACCATGCTCTCTCAATTTTAGTCAGTTTAAAAAAAAAAAAAAACTTTAAAAAATATATAAATAATAGTTGCCAAACCTAATAGACAAACCAAGTACCTAATCCCTTCTAATATAAATAGATATGCTATTAGCAATAAAAAAAAAACACCAAAAAAAACATGTTTTTAAATTTTTTTATTAGATTCCGCCAGCAAAGTGAGGCGGAAGGAAATTGACGAAATTACTGTCGAAAAGCACTAAAGTCAAATCGACATTCTTCAATTGAATATACTTTTGTCGAATTGCCGCATTTTTACCACTGCAGACATGTCGAATTTTCAAAATGTCGAATTGCAAAAGTCAAATCTGAAACGTCCGTTTTTTTGTCGAAAAGTACTGTATTGCATTGTCGATTTTTTTTTTTGTGTCGAAAAATTGAGAGAGCTAAAATCTGGACCTTAATGGATCCCAGACGTAAGCCCTTATCCACACTAGCCTGCAGGAAACGGAGGAAACGTTTCAAGTGGAACTCCGCAGGCGGATACGTGCGGTCCTCGCACCAAGAGACATATCTCCTCCAGATATGATGATAGTGTTTTGGCGTCACAGGTTTCCTGGCCTGAACCATGGTAGCAGTAACCTTTGTGGAATGGCCCTTGTGAGCTAGGATGTTCCGCTCAACCTCCATGTCGTCAAACGAAGCCGCCATAAGTCCGTGTAGACTAACGGTCCTTGCTGAAGAAGATCTCTTCTTAGCGGTAGAGGCCAAGGGTCCGTGGTGGTCATTCGCGGTGCGAACGGGTCCGGAATACGCATGCGCTTCGCTGCACGGCGACAGGGGTCGCCAGGTTACGACGCGGATTACAAAGAAAGCGGTCGCACCGGCGACCGCAAGAAGATTGACAGAAAGAAGGCGTTCCTGGGCGACACCAGACCGTTGGCGGCCATTTTCGGGGAGTGGTGGAGAAAACGCAGGCGTGGTCAGAAGAACGGAGGGCGGATGCTTGACGCCAAAGCCGGGACCTGCATCGCTGGAGCCGTCGCACAGGGTAAGTAGGTCTAGGGCTAGTCTTCTTTTACACAAAACTTTTTAAGCTTAGCAGGGCTGGGATATATAAGAATATACACCTCTTTCTGCGCAGTTTGGAATTTCCTCGCAGCCTTTTTGTGTCTAGGAAACGAGCACAATGTTTCCTTAAAACAAGAACTAAACAATGAAAGATAGACACACTTGGGGCGCTGAGAATGATTCCTGGATTTCTCACACAACTTTTAGTTAAAAAACATGTTTTATTTACATAAATTACAATAAAAACACTATCACAAGTATGTGAAAAGTAATTGAAGCTAGGTTCTATTCACATGCTTACATACAGTGAATCATTAAGCCTTGCTGAGAGTGATATTTATGTTGGGATAAAGGCTGGATCTCACCATGCAATGGCGCTGCGGTGGGCTTGCTGTTATAGCAAATCTGGTCCCGGGCTGGAAGGCTCGGCACCACCGCAGAAGGCTTTCCAGACTGTCCAGAAAAACTTCTTCCCCTTTATCTCCAGCAGGTTTGAAGTACAGAATCCAAACAACGCGTTTCGGTGATAGACACTTTTTACAAGAATGAATCCTCCCCCCAGCTAGAGGATGTTGGGGTCCACATTAGTACCATGGGGTATAGTCAGGTCCCTTGGGAGCCATGGGCACTTTAGGAGTTTAATAGTGTGCACTGGCTCCTCCCTCTATGCCCCTCCTACCAGACTCAGTTTAGAAAATGTGCCCGGTGGACCTGGTCACAGCTAGGGGAACTCCTAGAGCTTTTCTGGTTTTATTATTTTATTTAAGATGTTAGGCACAGGGAGGCTACTGGCAACAGCCTTCCTGCTTCGTGGGACTTAGGGGGAGAGTAGTATCCAACCCTTGAGGTTAATGGCCACTATCTCCGCTGACAGGACACTGAGCTCCTGAGGGTGATGATCGCAAGCCCCCAAGGCGACGGCTCACTCCCGCAGCATGCCGCCACCCCCTAACAGCCAGATGATTGTGGTGGTAAGTATGATGCCGGCGCCCCGGTAAGCGGTGAGCCAGCGAGAATGGCAGCATAAGGGTGGGAGCGCAGCACTGAAGCTGTGCTCCGGAGGGCTCAGAGGTACAGATGTGCGGAGCTGTGAGGGGCGCCCTGGGCCAGCGCAATACCCTCATATCTGGTCAATTTAGCTCTCAGGGACTGTGTACTGCTGCTAGCAAGTATTTTACCTCAGGCCAGTATAATCTCAACAGAGCGGGAAGATGCGCCATTACAGGGGGCGGAGCTTCTCCTCAGAGCGGACCCAGCACTCACCAGCGCCATTTTCTCCCTGCAGATCAAACACAGAGACGCTGATAGGGAGCTGTGACCCTCCACAGAACTCCAGCTATACTGTGCGTTACCAGGAGGTTTTAGAAGGGGAGGGGGGAGAGTGTTTTAATCACATTATACTGAGAATGTCTGATTATTTTCTAATAAATATTTAAACTGCCAGCATTAATATATGCTGCGGACGCAAGGCGCATCTTATTACCATATACGATAAAAGTGCGCTGTACGTCGCAAACTCTACATCCCTTAAGAGAAAACAAGCACTCGCACACACAGGCTGAGGTCCAACGCTCCAAGATATATATTTGATATTAAAAGGGTATGCATACAATATAACATATGTACAGTATATCATAACATGTATATATATATGGTTACAGAGTTACAATTACATAAGAAGCAGATACAGTTACATAACGATCAATCACAGCCAAATATACATACTCTTAGTTTCTCTGGTCCCGAGCAGTCGGTCATAAAGTAGGAGACTTCTGATAATGGAGTGTGTGTGTGTGTGTGTGTGTGTGTGTGTGTGTGTGTGAGTGAATGTATGAGAGAGAGAGCTGCCTGGAGCCTGAGTCCCTTTATGCAGTAAAATAATGGGTGTATACCACAGTGGGTTTCGTCTTCTTCCATTGGTCCAGGGGCCAGACCTCTCAAGAACTCGACAGTTCATAGGTCAGTGTGAGGGTTTTTGTCCTATGATGCAAACACATGTGCCTGCCCCCAGGGTCTGTTAGGCGCGGCGGTCCTTGGCCGTGCCCTGACTGAGCAGCGGTCACGGCCGCCGCGCCTCTCTCCTTCCCCGTCCCCCGCACGGCGCCTAGCAACGCCAGGACGCCGTGCGCAAATAGCCGCCGGGTCCCTGGCAACGCAGGACGCCGTGCGTGCAGGGCCGCCGGGTGCATAGCAACGGGGACGCCACAGGTGGACCGCGTTCCCCGTTGCTAAGAATAGTTAATTAGGTTGCTTGTGCAGCAGGGCAGCTGCACGGCAACTAGTAATTAGGGTCTGGGGGCTGGTCCTGCTGGCCCTCCTGTTATTGGCCAGCAGGGCCTTTTTATGTGAGCCAGCACACTGCAGCCCCGCCGGTGATAGCTTCTTGTATGCTGTTCCTGCCTTGCAGAACTCTGTTCCTGTCAGCCGTGTTTGGTGGATCTTGCTTCCTGCCCTTTGGTACTTTGGAGGTCCGAAGCCGGTCCTGGGAATCCTTCTAGTCCTTGTGAACCTGTTTGTCATCTGGGGTTCTCGCCCGGTTTCGTGAGTAGCGGCTTCTGCCGCGTGTTGCGGCCTATGCCGCTTAGTGTTTACTTTACTGTGAATTGGTGCATTTGCGGAGGTTTCCGCTTTCACTGTCCTCCCCGGAACTAGGTGGTGCCGTGTAGGGGAGTGGACAGTGGTTTCTTTGTAGTTCTTTTTCCTTTGGCGGCGTGCCGCACATACGTTTAGTTTTTAGGTAGTTTATAGCCCCTAGCGTGGTTGTTTCAGTTAGAGGTCCCCTTGTTATAACCCTGTCTCAGTTCACGCCTTGTCTCTCTTTAAGACCTCTTTAAGACCTGAGGGGGCATCGGAGTTGGGCAGATCTAATCCGCCCTTCAAACGCGGCTGCCATGGGCCCAGGAAACCATAGTCGTTCAGGCGTAAATTGATAACACGGGTAAGACAACGGAGGTAGGGTGCTAGGGGCTATTTCCTTCCCATTTCCCATCCCAGCATTCCGTCTTGGTGCTCAGGACTCACTACATAAGATCTCCCCTGTCCTGAGCATCAGGATCGTAACATTATCACCGGCCACATAAAAAAATAAAAAAAAAGGGGGTTTAATTTTTTCCGTTGTATTGGTGGGCCTAGAAATTCGGCCTCATGAATCCGGCAGGTTTAGGGCCAAACCCCAGTCAGCTTTTGGTTAACCAAATACAGGAATTAACTCAGATGGTTCAGGACCTTACTCTTCGGGTGAGATCGCAGGAAGATCTTTTGCGAGCTTCCCCGAGTATGGTTCCAGAACCAAAGATGCATTTACCAGACCGTTTTTCGGGTAACCGAAAGGATTTTTTTAATTTTAAGGAAGCTTGTAAGCTTTATTTTCGTGTAAGGCCCCGTTCCTCTGGTACTGAGTCTCAGCGGGTCGGGATTGTGATGTCTCTACTTCAGGGTGATCCACAGACCTGGGTGTTTGGGCTAAGAGCGGATGATGCTGCTTTGTTATCAGTAGACACCTTTTTTAAATCCTTAGGCCTCTTATATGACGACCCAGATAGAGAAGCATCAGCTGAGAGTCACCTGCGTGCCCTTAAGCAAGGCAAAAATCCAGCAGAGGTGTATTGTACCGAATTTCGCCGTTGGTCGAACGACTGTGGCTGGAATGACCCGGCCCTGCGCAGTCAGTTTCGCCTCGGACTGTCGGAAGTGATTAAAGACAGTCTCCTTCAGTACCCCGCTCCTGAGACTCTAGACAAACTCATGGAGCTCGCTATTAAAATTGATCGTCGACTCCGAGAGCGGAGTGCTGAAAGAGGAACAACTTTTAGGCCTAATCCATGTGTATATACTTTTCCTGAGGACGTCGAGGAGCCCATGCAAATGGGTCTCTCCCGGCTGTCCCCAGAGGAAAGAACCAGAAGGTTAAGTTCTGGTCTTTGTTTGTATTGTGGTGGTAAGGGACATATCGCACGTAACTGCCCGAACAAGCCGGGAAACGCTCTGACCAAGTGAATTGTGAGGGGGTTCACTTGGGTCTGCAGTTAATCTCCTCTAATAATTCTCTATTAGTTCCGGTAAAGATTTCCTTTGGCAGCCTCAGTTCGTTGGTGTCGGCCTTCGTCGACAGTGGAGCTGCAGGAAATGTTATGGATTTAGCTTGGGCTAAGGCTTTAGGCGTTCCACTGATACCCTTAGATAGACGTATCACCATGCACGGCTTGGATGGGGGTCCGCTTTCCAATGGGGTTATTACTCACCGCACACCTCCAGTATTGCTGACAGTGGGGGCCCTACATTCAGAAGAAATAGAATTTTACCTTACACATTGTCCGGCAGTTCCAGTAGTTTTGGGTCACCCCTGGCTTGCCTTTCATAATCCCACCATAGATTGGCGGTCTGGGGAGATTTCCCAATGGGGTCCTTTTTGTGTTAAGGAGTGTATTTCCCATCCTGTCCGGGTTGCGGCAGTTACCCCAGAACTTATTCCTCTGGAATATCAGGATTTTGCTGATGTGTTCTCCAAGGGTAATGCGGACGTTCTGCCTCCCCATCGGTCCTATGACTGCGCTATAGATTTAGTTCCCGGGGCCACTTTACCTAAGGGGAGATTATATGCCCTCTCCGGGCCAGAAACCACGGCTATGGATAATTATATCCAGGAAAGCCTGAAAAAAGGCTTCATTAGGCCTTCGAAATCTCCTTTGAGTGCAGGATTCTTTTTTGTTGAGAAAAAAGATGGGTCGCTCAGACCATGTATTGATTTTCGGGCTCTGAATAAAATTTCTGTTAAAAACACATACCCTTTGCCTTTGATTTCAGTACTTTTTGATCAGTTACGCTCTGCCGTTATCTTCTCAAAAATCGATCTTAGAGGAGCTTACAATCTCATCCGAATAAGATCTGGGGATGAGTGGAAGACGGCTTTCAGCACACAGTCGGGTCATTATGAATACCTGGTGATGCCCTTTGGGCTGTCAAATGCTCCTGCGGTATTTCAAGACCTCATCAATTATGTTCTTCGTGACTTTCTTGGAAAGTTCGTTGTCGTTTATATAGACGACATTTTGATTTATTCTGAGTCTATGGAACAACATATTACCCATGTGCGTCTGGTTCTTCAAAAACTACGGGAGAATCATTTATACGCAAAACTAGAGAAATGTGATTTTCACATCACGGAAGTGTCCTTATTGGGGTATATTATTTCTCCCCAGGGATTTTTCATGGAACCGAAAAAACTCCAGGCCATCCTTAATTGGGCGCAACCCACAAATTTAAAAGCAATTCAGCGCTTTTTAGGGTTTGCAAACTATTATAGGCGGTTCATTCATACCTTTTCTGATTTGGTCGCTCCTATAGTAGCATTGACTAAAAAAGGAGCGGACCCTTCCAATTGGTCGCCTGCAGCCGAGTCTGTTAGGCGCCGAGGGTCCGCTCGTCGGTGCGGCCCGGCGCCTAGCAACCAGGGACGCCGTACGCGGACAGCCGCCGGCTCCCTGGCAACGCTAGACGCCGGGCGCACGGAGCCGCACGGACCCTAGCAACGGGGACGCCACTGTCGGACCGCGTTCCCCGTTGCTGGGTCCAAAGTTAATTACCACACTTGTTTCCTGGCCGTGCAGTATGGCAGCTGCACGGCATGTTTGTAATTAGCCCTGTCTGGCACCTGATTGGAGGGCTTCCATTTAAAGGCACTCTCAGGACTTCTCACAGACGCCGGTAATAGCTTCCTGTTTGCTGTATCTGTTGCAGAGAGTGTTTCCAGTCCTGCTCTATCCGGTCGTTCCTGTCCTCAGTGGTCCAGTACTCGGAAGTTGTCATCTGTTCCTGGAGTCCTGACCGAGCACCTTTAACATCCTGTGGTGTTCGTGAGTCGCGGCGTAGCCGTGTGTTGCGGCTTGACCGCTTACTATTTGTTATTTGTTATATTGAGTCTCGGAGCTTTTGCGGAGGATTCCGCTCCCACAAATCCACTCTGGTATCCAGCGGTGCTGGGTAGGAGTAACGGATTAGTGGATTTTGGTTGTCCTTTTCCCTGGCGGTTTGTCCGCACATACTTCTGGTTTAAGTTTAGTTAGCTTGTAGCCCCTGGCCTGGTTGTTTAGTCAGAGGGCCCCTTGTTATCACCCTGTCTCGGATTTCCCTTTGTCTCCCATTAAGACCTGAGGGGGCATCGGAGTTGGGCAGACATAATCCGCCCTTCAAACGCGGCTGCCATGGGCTCAAGCAACCATAGTCTCGCAGGGGATTTCTGATAACACGGGCGAGACAACGGAGTTAGGGCGCCAGGGGTTACTAGGCTTTCCTGCTCCCGTAACCAGCATTCCCTTCCAGTACTTTGGCCTTTGTCATAAGATCTCCTCTGGTCAGAAGTACTGGAATCATAACATTATTACCGGCCCAAACCAAAACTTAAAATTAAACAAGGTTTGATTTTTTCCCTTATTTCAGTTTGGAAGATTTGTCGGCCTCATGAATCCCACTGGTTTAGGGCCAAATCCTGGCCAGCTTCTAGTTAGCCAGATTCAAGAACTTACTCAGATGGTTCAGGATCTTTCCCTTCGGGTGAAGTCGCAGGAAGATCTTTTACGGACTTCCCGAGGGTCGTCCCTGAACCGAAAATGCATTTGCCTGACCGTTTTTCTGGTGATAGGAAGCAGTTTTTTAATTTTAAAGAGTCTTGTAAACTTTATTTTCGCTTAAGACCAATCTCCTCAGGCACGGAATCTCAGCGGGTCGGAATTATTATTTCTTTACTTCAGGGGGATCCCCAGACCTGGGCTTTTGGTTTAAGAACAGAGGATCCGGCATTGTTGTCTGTAGACGCCTTTCTGGGGTCTTTAGGGCTTTTGTATGATGACCCTGATAGAGAGGCATCCGCCGAGAGTCAGTTGCGTGCTCTCAGACAGGGTAGGAATCCCGCAGAGATTTATTGTACGGAGTTTCGCCGTTGGTCGAACGACTGTGGCTGGAATGACCCAGCCCTGCGCAGTCAGTTTCGCCTCGGCTTATCTGAGTCTATAAAAGACAGTCTCCTTCAGTATCCCGCTCCTGAGACTCTCGATAAACTCATGGAGCTTTCTATTAAGATTGATCGTCGTCTCAGAGAGCGGAGGGCTGAAAAAGGAGCACCTGTCGGGTCTTCTCCTTGTGTTTCTTCCATTCCTGTGGACTTAGAGGAGCCCAGGCAGATGGGTCTCTCCAAGCTGTCTCCTGAAGAAAGAACCAGAAGACAAAATTCTGGTCTTTGTTTGTACTGTGGGGGTAAGGGACATTTTGCCCGTAATTGTCCGAACAAGTCGGGAAACGCCTCGACCAAGTGAATTGTGAGGGGGTTCACTTTGGTCTGCAGCTTATCTCCTCAAATAATTCCCTGTTAGTCCCAGCTAAAGTTTCCTTTGGCAGCCTCAGTTCTTTGGTGTCGGCTTTTGTTGACAGTGGAGCTGCAGGGAACTTTATGGACTTAACGTGGGCCAAGGCCTTAGGTATTCCTCAGTTAACCTTGGGTAGGCGTATCACCATGCATGGTTTAGATGGGAGTCCCTTGTCCAATGGGGTTATTTCCCTCTGTACACCCCCTGTTCTACTTTCGGTAGGAGCTCTTCATTCCGAAAAGATTGAATTTTTCCTTACCCATTGCCCTGCAGTTCCAGTGGTTCTGGGTCACCCTTGGCTGGCCTTTCATAATCCCATCATTGATTGGCAGTCGGGGGAGATCTCACAATGGGGTACCATCTGTAATAAGGAATGTATTACGTTTCCCATCAGAATAGCTGCTGCCATTCCCGAACCCATTCCTGTGGAATACCAGGATTTTGTTGATGTATTTTCCAAGGGCAATGCAGACATTCTGCCTCCCCATCGGCCTTATGATTGTGCTATTGAGCTAATTCCTGGTGCCACATTGCCAAAGGGAAGGTTATATGCATTGTCCGGACCAGAGACTGTGGCCATGAATGAGTATGTTAAAGAGAGCCTAGGGAAAGGATTTATCAGGCCATCTAAATCCCCGTTAAGTGCAGGCTTCTTCTTTGTGGAGAAGAAAGATGGATCACTCAGACCTTGCATTGACTTTAGAGCCTTGAATAAGATCTCAGTAAAAAATACTTACCCTTTGCCGCTGATTTCTGTCCTCTTTGATCAGCTACGTTCGGCTGTGATTTTTTCTAAGATTGACCTGAGAGGAGCATATAACCTCATCCGAATCAAGTCAGGAGATGAGTGGAAAACGGCATTCAGTACTCAGTCGGGTCACTACGAGTATCTGGTTATGCCATTCGGCCTGTCTAACGCTCCTGCAGTTTTCCAGGATCTCATTAACGACGTGCTCCGTGATTTTCTTGGAAGATTCGTGGTCGTTTACTTAGACGATATCTTGATCTATTCTGACTCTATTGAACAACATGTTACCCAGGTGCGTCAGGTTCTTCAAAAATTACGTGAAAATCACCTATATGCCAAGCTGGAGAAGTGTGAATTTCATGTCACGGAGGTATCCTTTTTGGGGTACATTATTTCCCCTCGGGGATTCTGTATGGAACCAAAGAAGCTCCAAGCCATCCTTAGTTGGGCGCAACCCACCAACTTAAAAGCAATTCAGCGCTTTTTAGGGTTTGCGAATTATTATAGAAGATTTATTCATTCTTTTTCCGACCTGGTTGCTCCCATTGTGGCACTTACTAAGAAGGGAGCGGATCCAACCAGCTGGTCTCGTGAAGCTGAGTTATCTTTTCAGGCCTTGAAACAAGCCTTCGTCTCAGCCCCAGTCCTCAGACATCCCAACCCAGAATTGCCTTTCATTGTTGAGGTTGATGCCTCGGAGGTTGGAGTAGGGGCTATCTTGTCTCAGAAGGATCCGGACTCTCTAGAATTACATCCTTGTGCCTTTATGTCCAGGAAATTCTCATCTGCTGAATCCAACTACGATGTTGGTAACCGGGAATTACTGGCTATTAAATGGGCTTTCGAGGAGTGGAGGCATTGGCTTGAGGGAGCAACACATACCATTTCAGTTTTGACTGATCACAAAAATCTTCAGTACATCGAATCAGCTAAACGGCTGAATGCCCGGCAGGCTCGTTGGGCTTTATTTTTTACTCGTTTCAAGTTCATTATCACCTTCAGGCCAGGTTCCAAGAATACCAAGGCGGATGCCCTATCACGCAGTTTTCTTCCAGTTCATGATAACAGTCCTGTTACTCCCATACTTCCGTCTTCAGTCATTCGGGCAGGCCTCACACAAGATTTATTTACCCAGTTAAAGCAGCTTCAACATCAAGCTCCTGGAAATACTCCTGCTGGTCGTCTTTATGTCCCTGAGTTTTTGAGAGCAACTGTTTTGACTGAGTTTCATGATAGCAAAGTTGCCGGGCATCCGGGGATCTCTAAGACTTTGGAATTAGTCTCCCGCTCAGTATGGTGGCCTGGTCTTTCTAAAGACATTAAGGAGTTTGTTTTTTCTTGTCAGGTCTGTGCACAGCATAAAGTTCCCCGTTCCTTGCCTATCGGGCAACTTATGCCCTTGAATGTTCCTCTCAGGCCATGGTCTCATATTTCCATGGATTTTGTGGTAGACCTCCCTCTGTCAGCCGGATGCCGAGTCATATGGGTAGTAGTGGACCGTTTTAGCAAGATGGCCCATTTCATTGCTCTTCCCCGACTGCCATCTGCCCAGGGATTGGCAGTTTTGTTCCTCCGCCATGTTTTCAGACTCCATGGGTTACCTACTGATATTGTTTCTGACCGGGGTCCACAATTCATTGCACAATTTTGGAAGTCTTTTTGTGCCTCATTAAAGATGAAATTGTCTTTAACGTCTGGCTACCATCCCCAATCCAACGGGCAGACTGAGCGAGTTAATCAATCATTAAAACAGTATTTGCGTTTGTACTCAGCCAAACTCCAAAATGATTGGTCCGAGTTTCTTCCTTTGGCGGAGTTTGCTTACAACAATTCCTGTCATTCCTCCACCAATGTGTCTCCATTCTTTACAGTTTTTGGTTTTCACCCCAGAGCTAATTCCTTTTTTCAACATTCCTCTGTCTCCTCGATAACCTTAACCTCTCATCTCAGACTCATTTGGAGAAAAGTGCACCTTGCTCTCAGAAAAGCGGCATTTCGGGAGAAAAAATTTTCTGACAGGCTCCGGCGGCCTTGCACTTTTAAAGTAGGAGATAGGGTATGGTTGTCGACTCGCAACATTAAAATTCGACAAACCTCAGCCAGATTGGGTCCCAAATTTATTGGACCATTTCATATTATTAAAAAAATCAATCCAGTTGCTTTCCGGTTACGTTTACCAAGAGCTCTCCGGATCGGAAATACGTTCCATTGCTCCTTGTTGAAACCATACGTTTCTTCCAGTAGATTTCCTCGAAAGATCTCTCAGGGGAAATCACCAGTAGATGTACAGGGTCATCAGGAGTTCTTGGTGGAGAAGGTTCTTGATTCCAAATTGTCCCGGGGTCGGCTTTATTTTCTGGTACACTGGAGAGGTTATGGTCCAGAAGAAAGGTCTTGGGTCCTGGATAAGGATCTCCATGCCCCGAGGCTCAAGAGGGCATTTTTTCGAGAATTTCCTCGGAAACCTGGCTTTAGGGGTTCCTTGACCCCTCCTCAAGGGGGGGGTACTGTTAGGCGCCGAGGGTCCGCTCGTCGGTGCGGCCCGGCGCCTAGCAACCAGGGACGCCGTACGCGGACAGCCGCCGGCTCCCTGGCAACGCTAGACACCGGGCGCACGGAGCCGCACGGACCCTAGCAACGGGGACGCCACTGTCGGACCGCGTTCCCCGTTGCTGGGTCCAAAGTTAATTACCACACTTGTTTCCTGGCCGTGCAGTATGGCAGCTGCACGGCATGTTTGTAATTAGCCCTGTCTGGCACCTGATTGGAGGGCTTCCATTTAAAGGCACTCTCAGGACTTCTCACAGACGCCGGTAATAGCTTCCTGTTTGCTGTATCTGTTGCAGAGAGTGTTTCCAGTCCTGCTCTATCCGGTCGTTCCTGTCCTCAGTGGTCCAGTACTCGGAAGTTGTCATCTGTTCCTGGAGTCCTGACCGAGCACCTTTAACATCCTGTGGTGTTCGTGAGTCGCGGCGTAGCCGTGTGTTGCGGCTTGACCGCTTACTATTTATTATTTGTTATATTGAGTCTCTGAGCTTTTGCGGAGGATTCCGCTCCCACAAATCCACTCTGGTATCCAGCGGTGCTGGGTAGGAGTAACGGATTAGTGGATTTTGGTTGTCCTTTTCCCTGGCGGTTTGTCCGCATATACTTCTGGTTTAAGTTTAGTTAGCTTGTAGCCCCTGGCCTGGTTGTTTAGTCAGAGGGCCCCTTGTTATCACCCTGTCTCGGATTTCCCTTTGTCTCCCATTAAGACCTGAGGGGGCATCGGAGTTGGGCAGACATAATCCGCCCTTCAAACGCGGCTGCCATGGGCTCAAGCAACCATAGTCTCGCAGGGGATTTCTGATAACACGGGCGAGACAACGGAGTTAGGGCGCCAGGGGTTACTAGGCTTTCCTGCTCCCGTAACCAGCATTCCCTTCCAGTACTTTGGCCTTTGTCATAAGATCTCCTCTGGTCAGAAGTACTGGAATCATAACAGAGTCTGCCTTTCGGGCCTTAAAGCAGGCCTTTGTCTCGGCTCCTGTTCTCAGGCACCCTAACCCGGAGCTCCCCTTTATAGTCGAGGTAGATGCCTCAGAGGTTGGAGTGGGGGCTATCCTATCTCAGGAAGATCCGGAGTCTCAGGAATTACACCCTTGTGCCTTCATGTCCAGGAAATTCTCCTCCGCAGAATCCAACTATGACGTTGGTAATCGAGAATTGCTGGCAGTTAAATGGGCTTTCGAGGAGTGGAGGCATTGGCTTTAGGGAGCTAGGCATACTATTACAGTGTTTACTGACCATAAGAACCTGCAGTATATTGAGTCAGCTAAACGGCTAAATGCTCGGCAGGCACGTTGGGCATTGTTTTTTACTCGTTTCAGGTTTATTATCACCTTCAGGCCCGGTTCCAAAAATACTAAAGCTGATGCCCTGTCACGTTGTTTTCTTCCGGTTCACAATAACCATCCTGCTACTACCCCCATAGTTCCATCATCTGTCATCCGGGCAGGCCTCACACAGGATTTATTTACTCAGTTAGTCCAGCTTCAACAGCAGGCTCCTAAACCGACTCCTGCTGATCGTCTCTTTGTCCCTGAATTTCTGAGAGGCACTGTTTTAGCTGAGTTTCATGACAACAAAGTCTCTGGTCATCCAGGTATCACTAAGACCTTGGAGTTAGTCTCTCGCTCGGTGTGGTGGCCTAGTCTTTCTAAAGATGTAAGGGAATTTGTCCATTCCTGTCAGGTTTGTGCACGGCATAAGGTTCCTCGTTCATTGCCGATCGGGCAACTCGTACCTTTAGCCGTTCCTCTCAGGCCATGGTCACATATATCCATGGATTTCGTGGTGGACCTTCCTCTTTCAGCCGGATTTCGAGTCATTTGGGTGGTAGTAGATCGTTTTAGTAAGATGGCTCATTTCATTGCTCTTCCCCGATTACCCTCTGCTCAAGGGTTGTCAGTCTTGTTTCTCCGTCATGTGTTCAGGCTCCATGGGTTGCCCAGGGATATTGTCTCTGATCGGGGTCCGCAATTCATTGCTCGTTTCTGGAAACGTTTTTGTGCCTCATTAAATATGAAACTCTCTTTAACATCTGGGTACCATCCACAATCTAACGGACAAACCGAACGAGTTAACCAGTCATTAAAACAGTATTTACGGTCTTCCGTTAGCTGAATTTGCTTATAATAACTCTTGTCATTCTTCCACCAAGGAGTCCGCATTCTTTTCAGTCTTTGGCTTTCATCCTAGAGCCAACTCTTTTTTTCCTCATTCTCGTTGACCTTAACCTCCCATCTCAGAACAATTTGGAGAAAGGTGCACCTTGCCTTGAGAAAAGCTGCCTTCCGAGAAAAGAAATTTTCTGATAGGCTCCGACGTCCTTGCACTTTTAAGGTGGGAGATAAGGTATGGTTGTCAACTCGCAACATCAAGCTCCGACAACCTTCGGCTAGATTGGGACCCAAATTTATTGGACCATTCCTTATCATTAAGAAGGTCAACCCAGTTGCTTTTCGGCTACGCTTGCCGAGATCTCTCAAAATTGGCAATACTTTTCACTGTTCTCTTTTGAAACAGTATTTTTCTTCCAGGAGATTTCCTTGGAGGACTTCCCAGGGTAGATCTCCGGTGGATGTTCAGGGGCAACAAGAGTTCTTGGTGGAGAAGGTTTTAGATTCTAAGCTTTCTCGGGGTCGGCTCTATTTTTTGGTCCACTGGAAAGGTTATGGCCCTGAAGAAAGATCTTGGGTGTTGGATAAAGGTTTACATGCTCCCAAGCTGAAGAGGATTTTCTTTCAGGAGTTTCCTCAGAAACCTGGCTCTAGGGGTTCTTTAACCCCTCCTCAAGGGGGGGTACTGTTAGGCGCGGCGGTCTTCGGCCGTGCCCTGACTGAGCAGCGGTCACGGCCGCCGCGCCTCTCTCCTTCCCTGTCCCCCGCACGGCTCCTAGCAACGCCAGGACGCCGTGCGCACGATAGCCGCCGGGTCCCTGGCAACGCAGGACGCCGTGCGTGCAGGGCCGCCGGGTGCATAGCAACGGGGACGCCACAGGTGGACCGCGTTCCCCGTTGCTAAGAATAGTTAATTAGGTTGCTCGTGCAGCAGGGCAGCTGCACGGCAACTAGTAATTAGGGTCTGGGGGCTGGTCCTGCTGGCCCTCCTGTTATTGGCCAGCAGGGCCTTTTTATGTGAGCCAGCACACTGCAGCCCCGCCGGTGATAGCTTCTTGTATGCTGTTCCTGCCTTGCAGAACTCTGTTCCTGTCAGCCGTGTTTGGTAGATCTTGCTTCCTGCATTTTAGTACTTTGGAGGTCCGAAGCCGGTCCTGGGAATCCTTCTAGTCCTTGCGAACCTGTTTGTCATCTGGGGTTCTCGCCCGGTTTCGTGAGTAGCGGCTTCTGCCGCGTGTTGCGGCCTATGCCGCTTAGTGTTTACTTTACTGTGAATTGGTACATTTGCGGAGGTTTCCGCTTTCACTGTCCTCCCCGGAACTCGGTGGTGCCGTGTAGGGGAGTGGACAGTGGTTTCTTTGTAGTTCTTTTTCCTTTGGCGGCATGCCGCACATACGTTTAGTTTTTAGGTAGTTTATAGCCCCTAGCGTGGTTGTTTCAGTTAGAGGTCCCCTTGTTATTACCCTGTCTCAGTTCACGCCTTGTCTCTCTTTAAGACCTGAGGGGGCATCGGAGTTGGGCAGACCTAATCCGCCCTTCAAACGCGGCTGCCATGGGCCCAAGAAACCATAGTCGTTCAGGCGTGAATTGATAACACGGGTAAGACAACGGAGGTAGGGTGCTAGGGGCTATTTCCTTCCCATTTCCCATCCCAGCATTCCGTCTTGGTGCTCAGGACTCACTACATAAGATCTCCCCTGTCCTGAGCATCAGGATCGTAACAGGGTTATGCTGTGAGGCCAGCTTCAAGTCTCGGAAAGTCCTTTGTATTCATACATTTGGTCATAACTAATCGTTGCAATGTGCTACAATCTACCCATAGCTATCAAATTACTCCATACATTCTCCTGATCACACACACACACACACACACACACACACACACACACACACACACACACACACACACACATATATATAATAATGTTATAACTCTTATATAAATACATTATAATGTCTGGTGCTTGACATGTTTAATTTGTGTTGTATGAAATATGTGTTGAATATATCTTTGTGGCTAGTCTGTGTGAATGCGTATGCTACCATATATCGCTGTGCATGCTGCGTGTATGCGCATGCACAAATACCCATCTGTTTGGAGTTTGTATGTGATGTGTGTGTGTGTGTGTGTGTAATATTTTTGACTTCGACAAAACTGGGTAGTCTATTAAGGTTACTCAGTCAGCGCCAGGCTTTTATTATATATGTCACAACTGAGGGCCTGAGCTGACGGGAGGCAGCCTCAGTTGTAGGGGCTGAGATGTACCGGAACCTGGGAGGTTGTATCAGACCCCTGGACATGTAAGTAACATGAATAATAACTGCCCGAAGGCGTGACCACGACAACTTAGATAAAAGTCAATGATGTTTATTATGACAACTCCGCATCACAGCAGCAATAAAAGAAAACGTAAAAGTCAGCAAAGAATAAATACAGTTCCTGAGTACTACAGCATGGCAGGAGCCACAGGGCACTGGTAGTGTGAGATAGTTCTTATGATCTTCTAGATGGAAAGTCCTTACCAGGCCCGGCTGTAGCAATGGAGATAACCCAGGATTATACCAGCTGGTGTTCCAGGAAGAGCTGGGTTGCTGAAGGTAAAACAGCTGCTGTGGATACTGGCTGGAACCAGACTGTTGTTAGCACGGAGTGGATACTGGCTGGAACCAGTTAAATAATAAATGAACTTTGGGAGCGATGAAATGTGAACTGAAATGTAGAACTTGAGAGCGGAGAAATAATAATTCCGGTGGAGAGTGGTAAAGTGTAGAAAGGACACCGGCCCTTTAAGGGAAGCTGTACTCTGCTGGAAGCTGAGGCTGGAAGCAGGTAGTGTTGTAGCTGGAAACAGATGAATCCACAATGGATTGGAGAGTCAGGCTACACCGCAGGTGGAATGCTGGTGCGGGTCTCTATGGTGGAAGTCTTGAGACAGGAGCTGGAACCTGGAAGACAATCATAGAAGAGAGACAAACAGGAACTAGGTTTGACAACCAAAGCACTGACGTCTTCCTTGCTCAGGTACAGCTTACTTATACCTGCAGCAAGGAAGGGGTTGGCTAGGCAATTATGCAAATCAACAACACAGACAGCAGATTGGTGGAAATGATCAGATGACAGAATCCAAGATGGCTGCGCCCATGCAGACACTTGGAGGGAAGTTTGGTTTGTAATCCATGTGGTCTGGGAAACAGTAATGGCGGCGCCGGCCACCGGAGACAGGAGACGCCAGGCTGATAGATGCACATTTAACCACGCGGGCACAGCGGAGGCCGCGGCTGATGAAAAGACCACTCTGTATGTGGAAACTCAGGAACAGCGGAATCCGGTCCTGGAACGCTGAGCCCGCCTTAGGAGGCATCTGAAGGGTAAGTAATGGCGTCCAGATACCCGGATCGTGACAGCACCCCCCCCTTTAGGAGTGGCCCCAGGACACTTCTTAGGCTTTAAAGGAAACTTTGCGTGGAAATTTCGGACCAAGGCAGGAGCATGGACGTCAGAGGCATTGGTCCAAGAGCGTTCTTCAGGACCATAGCCCTTCCAGTCAATGAGATACTGAAGTTGACCGTAACGGTGACGTGAGTCCAGGATCTTGGCCACTTCATACTCAACGCCTCGTTGAGTTTGGACTTTCGGAGTTGGTGGAAGTGAGGAATGAAACCGATTCAAGATTAGCGGTTTCAACAGGGAAACATGGAATGTCCTGGGTATTTTTAAGAAGGGAGGTAACTGGAGTCTGTAAGCAACAGGATTGATGACTTGATCAATTTTGAAAGGACCGATGTAGCGAGGTGCAAACTTCATACTGGGAACTCTTAACCTCAAATTCTTCGTGGATAACCATACCCGATCACCCACCTTGAGAGCAGGAACTGCTCGACGCTTCTTATCCGCAAACTTCTTGTACCTGAACGATGCCTTGAGCAGAGCTGATCGTACGCTCTTCCAGATATTGGCAAACTGATGCAAGGTGATATCCACTGCGGGAACAGAAGTTGCTGGAAGCGGTTGGAACTCAGGGACTTTAGGGTGGAATCCAAAGTTGGTGAAGAATGGTGTTGAAGAAGATGAAGAATGATACTGGTTGTTATGACAGAACTCGGCCCAGGGAAGTAATTGAACCCAGTCATCTTGAGAGGAGGACACATAGATGCGGAGGAAGGCCTCCAAGTCCTGATTCACCCTCTCAGTTTGACCATTGGTCTGAGGATGGTAAGCCGTGGAAAACTTTAACTTGACTTGGAGGACTTGACATAAACTTCGCCAGAATTTGGCTGTGAATTGAACTCCTCGATCTGAGATAATTTCTTCTGGAAGACCATGGAGTCGGAAGATCTCTTGTATGAATACTTGAGCCAACTTGGAAGCTGACGGAAGACCGGTGAGAGGAATGAAGTGTGCCATCTTGGTGAACCGGTCAACTACCACCCAGATGGTATTGAACTTGTTGCACATGGGCAAATCTGTAATAAAATCCATCGACAAATGGGTCCATGGTCGACGGGGAACAGATAGTGGAACCAGTTGCCCCGCAGGCGACTGGCGGGATACTTTATGTTGAGCACACTTTGGGCAAGATGCAATAAACTCCAAAACGTCCTTTTTCAGAGTTGGCCACCAATAGGACCTAGAGATAAACTCCAGGGTTTTTTGGATACCTGTATGTCCGGCAAAACGGGAAGCATGGGCCCAATGCATGAGCTTCTTCCTTAGTGTCGGCTTCACAAAACTTTTCCCTGATGGGGGCGTAGAGTCCATCCCTACCGTGGAGAATGCCAACGGATTTATAATAGGATGCTTGTCTGAAGACTCTGACTCATTTTCTTGCTCCCATGAGCGGGAAAGGGCATCGGCCTTGCGATTCTGAGAGCCCGGACAGAACTGGAGTTTAAAGTCGAACCTGGAAAAGAAAAGTGCCCATCTGGCCTGACGAGGGTTGAGACATTGTGCGCCTTTTAGATATAGAAGGTTCTTGTGGTCTGTAAGGATGGTGATTGAATGAGAAGCTCCCTCCAACAGATATCTCCACTCCTCTAGAGCGAGCTTGATGGCTAGCAACTCCTGGTCGCCAATGGCATAGTTGCGCTCCGCTGGGGAGAACTTCCGTGAGAAGAAACTGCAAGGATGTAAATGACCATCTTTAGCCCTCTGAGATAACACCGCTCCTACTCCAACGGAGGAGGCATCCACCTCTAAGATGAAAGGAGAGTCGATGTCAGGCTGTTTCAGGACAGGTGCAGAGATGAACCTCTGTTTTAAAAGATGAAAAGCTTGCATGGCTTCTTCAGACCACTTGGACGGGTTAGCACCCTTCTTGGTGAAAGCAGTAATAGGCGCCACAATGGTGGAAAAGTCTCGTATAAACTTTCGGTAATAATTGGCGAACCCTAAGAACCTCTGGACCCCTTTGAGGGTTAAGGGTACCGGCCAATTCTGGATTGCTTGTAGTTTCTCAGGATCCATCTCTAGTCCGGAACCGGACACAATGTACCCTAGAAACGGAATGGACTTGACTTCAAAGACGCATTTCTCTAATTTGCAGTAGAGATGATTGACACGGAGACGGGACAGAACCTCCTTTACCCAGAAACGATGTTCCTCTAAATCGTTGGCAAAAATGAGGATATCATCTAGATAGACCACGACATGACGGTATAGAATGTCTCTGAAGATCTCATTGACGAAATGCTGGAAGACAGCTGGAGCATTGCTCAATCCGAAGGGCATGACGAGGTACTCATAATGTCCGTCACGGGTGTTAAATGCGGTCTTCCACTCGTCACCCTCACGGATCCGGATGAGATTGTATGCACCTCTCAGGTCCAGCTTTGTAAAGATGGTAGCTCCGCTAACTCTGTCAAAGAGCTCAGTAATCAGGGGTAAAGGATAGCGGTTCTTGATGGTAATGTCGTTCAAACCTCTGTAGTCGATGCACGGCCGCAGACCACCATCTTTCTTCTTTACAAAAAAGAAGCCTGCGCCGGCTGGAGAAGAAGAAGGTCGAATGAACCCCTTTGCTAGGTTCTCTTTAATGTATTCCTCCATAGAATGTGTCTCGGGGAGAGACAACGGATAAGTTCGGCCTCGAGGTGGAACCTTCCCTGGAACGAGATCAATCGGGCAGTCCCATTCTCTATGAGGAGGAAGGATATCAGCAGAAGCTTTACTGAACACATCCGTGAAATCTTGATATGGAGGAGGTGGAACATCAGACGACCTGGGGGAGGAAGAACAGACAGGCAACACTTTAAACAAACATGTCTTAGTACAGGAGGAACCCCATGCCAGGATTTGCGTAGTCGTCCAATCAATTGTAGGATTGTGAAGACGGAGCCATGGAAGGCCCAGGACCACAGGATGTGTGGCTCTTGGAATCACTAAAAAATGAAATAAGTTCGGAATGAAGAACTCCCACTCTCAGACGAACTGGTAGAGTCCTTAGAGAAATAACTGTATCAAAAATTTTACTGCCATCCACAGCAGTTAAGGAAAAGGACGAAGGAAGTCTCTCGGTGGGTAGGGACCACCGTTTAACATAGGCTTCAGTAATAAAGTTCCCAGCTGCTCCGGAATCCAGGAGGGCAATGACGTTCTGATAACGTTGAGCAACTTGAAGCGAGACTGGGAGGTTACAATCTTGAGGAGATGGAGAGGAGATCATTACTCCTAGCCGGCCCTCTCCTTGGCGAGCTAGGATTTGGAGTTTCCCGGACGTTTGGGACAGGCATTAATGGTGTGAGACGGAGCTGCACAATACAGACAGAGAAACTCGGAGAGACGTCTTCGGCGCTCAGCAGGAGTTAAACGGGAACGGCCAATTTGCATGGGTTCATCTGTAGTTGGTGACAGTTGGCGAGGAGGAGGAGTAGAAGATTTTGGAGCAGATGATCTTCCACGCTCAGTTGCTCTCTCTCTGAAACGCAAGTCAACTTTCGTACAAAGTGAGATTAGCTCATCTAACTTGGAGGGTAAGTCTCTGGTAGCTAACTCATCTTTAATACGCTCGGATAAACCATGCCAGAATGCAGCATACAGGGCCTCGTCGTTCCATGCCAGTTCGGATGCCAGGATCTGGAACTGTATAAGATATTGTCCTACAGTACGTGATTCCTGGCGTAAACGGAGAATCTCAGACGAAGCTGAAGTTACCCGGCCTGGCTCGTCGAAGATGCGCCTGAATGTTGACACAAATGCAGTGTAAGAAGATAGCAGGGTGTCGGACCTCTCCCATAACGGTGATGCCCAATCAAGGGCTGAGCCACTGAGAAGAGAAATAATGTAGGCAATTTTTGTACGGTCACTGGGAAAATTGCCAGGTTGTAGCTCAAACTGAATCTCACACTGGTTGAGAAATCCCCTGCAGAATCTTGGAGATCCGTCAAATTTTGCTGGCGTTGGAAGATGAAGACGTGGAGCAGAAATGGGTAAGGTGGGTGGGGTTATAGCTGGAGTCACTGTGGTTGACGCACCAGACGCGCCTGATCCACGGAGAGTTGTCTGAATCCCATCCAGCCGAGTAGAGAGATCCTGGAGACAGCGGATGATGTGGCCCTGTGCAGCCTCCTGATGTTCTAGTCGGGCTGCCAGTTCTTGCATCGGCCTGGCCGCTTGATCCTGGTCTCCGGCTGGATTCATTAGGTCAGTGCTTACTGTCACAACTGAGGGCCTGAGCTGACGGGAGGCAGCCTCAGTTGTAGGGGCTGAGATGTACCGGAACCTGGGAGGTTGTATCAGACCCCTGGACATGTAAGTAACATGAATAATAACTGCCCGAAGGCGTGACCACGACAACTTAGATAAAAGTCAATGATGTTTATTATGACAACTCCGCATCACAGCAGCAATAAAAGAAAACGTAAAAGTCAGCAAAGAATAAATACAGTTCCTGAGTACTACAGCATGGCAGGAGCCACAGGGCACTGGTAGTGTGAGATAGTTCTTATGATCTTCTAGATGGAAAGTCCTTACCAGGCCCGGCTGTAGCAATGGAGATAACCCAGGATTATACCAGCTGGTGTTCCAGGAAGAGCTGGGTTGCTGAAGGTAAAACAGCTGCTGTGGATACTGGCTGGAACCAGACTGTTGTTAGCACGGAGTGGATACTGGCTGGAACCAGTTAAATAATAAATGAACTTTGGGAGCGATGAAATGTGAACTGAAATGTAGAACTTGAGAGCGGAGAAATAATAATTCCGGTGGAGAGTGGTAAAGTGTAGAAAGGACACCGGCCCTTTAAGGGAAGCTGTACTCTGCTGGAAGCTGAGGCTGGAAGCAGGTAGTGTTGTAGCTGGAAACAGATGAATCCACAATGGATTGGAGAGTCAGGCTACACCGCAGGTGGAATGCTGGTGCGGGTCTCTATGGTGGAAGTCTTGAGACAGGAGCTGGAACCTGGAAGACAATCATAGAAGAGAGACAAACAGGAACTAGGTTTGACAACCAAAGCACTGACGTCTTCCTTGCTCAGGTACAGCTTACTTATACCTGCAGCAAGGAAGGGGTTGGCTAGGCAATTATGCAAATCAACAACACAGACAGCAGATTGGTGGAAATGATCAGATGACAGAATCCAAGATGGCTGCGCCCATGCAGACACTTGGAGGGAAGTTTGGTTTGTAATCCATGTGGTCTGGGAAACAGTAATGGCGGCGCCGGCCACCGGAGACAGGAGACGCCAGGCTGATAGATGCACATTTAACCACGCGGGCACAGCGGAGGCCGCGGCTGATGAAAAGACCACTCTGTATGTGGAAACTCAGGAACAGCGGAATCCGGTCCTGGAACGCTGAGCCCGCCTTAGGAGGCATCTGAAGGGTAAGTAATGGCGTCCAGATACCCGGATCGTGACAATATAACTGCCTACTGGGGCGCTGTGTGTGCTGGCTCCTGAACTCTGTGTCTATCTGAAGGTACTTGGGGGAAACTGTGTCTGACATTTTCCTGCGTGTGTATGTTATATATCTCACATTACCATGTCTAGGGACTCTGTGTGTCTTTTGCTGCAGAGTGTGTATCTTCCTCAGAGGAGTCTATTCCATGTACTCAGGAATGCAATATACTGTCTCAGTCTTCTGAATCCGAACCACCGTGGGTGGCTTCTATTAAGGGAATAATATCCCAGATTTCATCTAGAATAGTTAATTATGAGACTGAAACGCAGGTTTTGAAAAAATCTGTAGAGGTTTTGTCGTGTTCTACTTCGACTATCTTATCTAAACACACTGGTATATGCCCACAAAAGCGTTCTCTTGCCCAGATAATGCAGAGGGACACGGATACCGACTCGGAGGCGGTGATGGAGTTATGCTGAGGGGGGGGTGCAGCTCATGATTGAGTCCATTCGGGACGTTTTACACATTACTGAGAAAGTACCTGAGCAGGAAGAGTAGGCTTACTTTACAGACAATAAGAAAGCCTCCCTTACCTTCCCTGCGTCTAAGGAATTAAACGCATTATTTGAAAAATCCTGGGAAAACCCGGAGAAAAAATTCCAGATCCCAAAGAGAGTTCTTGTTGCTTTTCCTTTTCCTGAAGAGGATAGGAAAAAGTGGGAAACCCCCCCTTTCTCTTACATCCTAGAGGATGCTGGGGGTCCATATTAGTAACATGGGGTATAGACGGGTCCACTAGGAGCCACTGGCACTTTAAAAGTTTGAGAGTGTGGGCTGGCTCCTCCCTCTATGCCCCTCCTACCAGACTCCGTTTAGAAAATGTACCCGGAGGAGCCGGTCACAGCTACGGGAGCTCCATAGAAGTACTTTTAGTTTTATTATTTTTAATAGAGTGTAGGCACAGGGAGGCTGCTGGCAACAGCCTCCCTGCTTCGCGGGGTCTAAGCCACTATCTCTGCTGACAGGACACTGAGCTCCTGAGGGGATCGAACGTTCCCCGCCACAGGGGATTGCTCACCCCAGCAGCATTCCGCCACCCCCTTACAGAGCCAGAAGATCTGTGGCGGGTTAGTCACCGCCCCCCCCTGGCAAGCGGGGAGCCGGTGTGAAGATGGCGGCAACAGGGTATGGAGCGCAGTACTAACTGCGCTCCGGAGCTCAGCGGTACATGGTGTGACGCTATGAGGGGCGCCCTGAGCCAGCAACCAACAACCTACACCGACCTCCAAGCCTGTCAGGGTCCCAGGATCGCTGCCAGCACAATTCCTCAGGCCAGTATAATCTTCAGAAGAGTGGGAAGACAGCGCCATGAAAGGGGGCAGAGCTTCTCCTCATAGCGGACCCAGCAGCGTTCAGCGCCATTTTCCTGCCTGTCAGTGAGAGCTGTCCCTCTAAATCAACTCCAGCTATCTTATACGGTACCGGGGGGTTGTAGAAGGGGGGGGGGGGGGGGGGGAGGCTGTAAATCTGTACTGTGCATCCTATTAAGGTGTACAGTAAGCGCTGGATAAGGGTTACCCTATATCCTGAAGCACTGTGTGTGGGTTGGCTCCAATCTCTGTGTCTCTCTTGCCATTCTAAGGGGGGAAACTCTGTCTGCCCCTTCCCTGTGTGTGTGTGGAGTGTTTGTGGTCTCCATTAAGCTATGTCCAGGGTCATATGCTACAGAGGATATGTCCTCTCAGGATGATCCCATTCCATGTAATCAGGATTGCACTGTGTTAGCGCAGGTCCCAGCAAGGGGGCCTGAGTGGTTAGCTTCTATTAAAAGTATGATTTCTCAGATTTCTACTAGAGTTGCACAAAATGAATCTGCAACTCAGGTTTTCCAGAACCCTATAACAGTTTGGTCCGGTTCAGTTACCTCAGGGCCCCCTGCTGTATGCTCCCAAAAACGTGCTCTTGCCCAGATTATGCAATATGACACGGATACCGATTCTGATGCAGCAGACGGTGATTGGGATGTGCTGCGGGGGGGCGGCATCTCTTGCAAAAGGGGTGCAGTTGATGATAGAGGCCATTAAAGATGTGTTGAATATTGCTGATACAACACCTGAGCAGGTTGAGGAGACTTACTTCACTGACAATAAGAAAGCCTCGCTAACCTTCCCTGCGTCCATTTGAGAAAGCCTGGGAAAACCCAGAGAAAAAAATTCAGATCCCTAGAAAGGTTCTGGTTGCTTACCCTTCCCTGAGGAGGATAGGAAAAAATGGGAAAAACCACCCATAGTTGACGCGTCTGTATCCAGACTCTCAAAAAAAGGTGGTTTTACCTGTCCTCGGATCTACAGCGTTAAAAGAACCGGCTGATTGCAAGGTTGACACTACGCTCAAATCCATATACACGGCTTCAGGGGCAATACTATGTCCTATTATTGCCTGTGCATGGATTTCCAAAGCTATAGTAAAGTGGTCAGGCACTTGAGGATTTGGATACAATGGATAAAAGTGACGTTGAATTGTTTTTAAATAGCATTCAGGGTTCTGCAGGATTTATGGTGGAATCCATGAAAGACCTGGGTACAATGGCTGCAGGGATATCTTCCATGTCTCTCTCGGCTCGTAGAGGACTTTGGCTGCGCCAGTGGTCTTCCGATGCGGAATCCAGGAGAGGTGTGGAGACCCTACACTACACAGGTCATGCTGTCTATGGGGAAGCGTTGGATTGCCTAGATTTCCACGGCTACAGTGGGTAAGTCACCTTTTCTTCCCTCAGCTGCACCTGCTACGAAGAAACCTTTCTCTTCAGCTGCCTCACAGTCCTTTCGGGCTGCTTAAACAAGAAAGGCCAAGCCGTCCAACACCTTCTTTAGAGGAGGTCGGCCAAAATCCAAGAAACCTGCTGCGGCGGGTTCCCAGGAACAGAAGCCTGCTTCAGCTACGCCAAAGTCCTCCGCATGACGGTGGACAGCGCGGCCTGGAGGTGGGGCCGGTGGGGGCGAGACTCAGGCATTTCAGCCACGTCTGGGTGTCGTCCGGCCTGGATCCCTGGGTGCAAGAAATTGTGTCCCAGGGAAACAGGCTGGAGTTTCAAGATCTCCCTCCTCACCGATTCTTCATATCAGGCTTGCCAGCTTTGCTGGCGGACAGGGCTATCCTACAGGAAGCCATCCAGAAGTTGGTGGAGTCGCAGGTCATTGTACCAGTTCCTCCTCATTTACAAAACAGGTTACTATTCAAACCTTTTCGTGGTACCGAAACCGGATGGTTCGGTCAGGCCCATTTTGAACTTAAAATTGCTAAACCCCTTTCTGAGGGAGTTCAAATTCAATATGGAGTCTCTGAGGGCGGTGATATCCGGTCTGGAGGAGGGGGAATTCTTGGTATCCCTGGATATCAAGGATGTATAACTACACATTCTGATTTGGCCCCTGCATCAAGCTTTTCTCCGATTCGCACTGTTAGACAGTCATTTTCAGTTTCAGGCCCTGCCATTCGCCTCTGCACAGCACCGAGGGTATTCACCAAGGTGATGGCGGATATGATGGTTCTCCTCCGCAGACAGGGGGTGAACATAAATCCATATCTGGATGATCTGCTGATAAAGGCATCGTCCAAGGAGAAGCTGTTACAGTCCATTGTTCTCACGGCCCACCTACTCAGAGAACACGGTTGGATCCTGAATCTTCCAAAATATCATTTGGAGCCGACTAGGAGGTTGTCCTTTCTGGGAATGATCCTCGACACGTAAGTGCAGAGGGTGTTTCTCCCGGAGGAAAAAGCTTTGGTGATACAAGCAATGGTCCGGGATGTCCTGAAGCCAGCTCGGGTGTCGGTTCATCAGTGCATTCGACTTCTGGGGAAGATGGTGGCCTCTTACGAGCCTCATGCTCGACCCTTCCAACTGGTTCTCCTGGACAAGTGGTCGGGATCTCATCTGCACATGCACCAGAGAATACGTCTGTCGCCAAAGGCCTGGATTTCATTCCTCTGGTGGCTACAATTACCTCAGCTTCTGGAAGGCCGCAGGTTCGGGATTCAGCACTGGGTCCTTCTAACCCCAGATGCAAGTCTCCGGGGCTGGGGCGCAGTCACTCAAGGGGAGACCTTCCAAGGAAGGTGGTCAAGTCTGGAAGCTGGCCTACCAATAAACATTCTGGATCTAAGAGCTGTCTACAACGGTCTTCTTCAAGCGGCTCATCTTCTACGAGATCGAGCCATTCAAGTGCAGTCGGACAATGTAACGACAGTGGCTTACATAAACCGACAGGGCGGAACGAAGAGCAGAGCTGCAATCTCAGAGGTAACAAGAATCCTCCTCTGGGCAGAAAAATATGCGTTGGCGCTGTCAGCAATCTTCATTCCGGGAGTAGACAACTGGGAAGCGGACTTCCTCAGCAGACATGATCTCCATCCAGGGGAGTGGGGTCTCCAACCGGAGGTGTTCACGGAGGTAACAGATCTTTGGGGTGTTCCTCAAATAGACATGATGGCCTCTCGTCTCAACAAGAAGCTTCGGCGGTATTGTTCCAGATCGAGGGACCCGCAAGCCGTGGCGGTGGATGCCCTAGTGACTCCGTGGGAGTTCCAGTTGGTATATGTGTTTCCTCCACTTCCACTCATTCCAAGAGTTCTAAAACTCATAAGGAGAACAAGAGTTCAGGCGATCCTCATTGCTCCGGACTGGCCAAGAAGGACTTGATACGCAGATCTTCTGGATCTCCTGCTAGAAGAGCCGAGGCCTCTTCCACTTCGGGAGGACCTGCTGCTTATCAAGACTTACCAAGGCTATGTTTGACGGCATGTAGGTTGAACGCCAGATATTAGCTCGGAAGGGCATTCCGAACAAGGTTATTCCTACCCCGATACAGGCTAGGAAAGGAGTAATGTCTAAACATTACCATCGTATTTGGAAAAAATATGTATCTTGGTGCGAGTCCAAGAAGTTTCCTACGGTGGAGTATCAACTGGGACTGTTTCTCCTCTTCCTGCAAACAAGTGTGGATATGGGCCTGAGGTTGGGATTCGTAAAGGTCCAGATTTCGGCCTTATCTATTTTCTTCCAGAAACAGTTGGAAGTTGGAATCCAGCCTCCCTTTTTGCCGCCTACGGCACCATGGTATCTTAACGTGGTGCTGCAGTTTCTCCAATCTGATTGGTTCGAGCCTCTACAGGAGGTTGAGGTCAAGTTTTTCACATGGAAGGCTGTCACTTTGTTGGCCTTAGCTTCTGCTAGACGTGTGTCGGAGCTGGGTGCTTTCTCTTGTAAGAGCCCCTACTTGATCTTCCAGGAAGATAGAGCTGAGCTTCGGACACGTCAGCAGTTCCTTCCGAAGGTTGTGTCGGCATTTCATGTCAACCAACCTATTGTGGTGCCAGTTGCTACTGACTCCTCAATTTTATCAAAGTCCTTGGATGTTGTGAGGGCTTTGAAGATTTATGTGAAGAGGACTTCACGTCACAGGAAGTTGGACTCTGTTTGTCCTTTATGATCCCAACAAGATTGGGTGTCCTGCTTCTAAGCAGACGATTTCTCGCTGGATCAGGTTCACTATCCAGCATGCTTTTTCTACGGCAGGCTTGCTGTGTCCAAAATCTGTCAAGGCCCACTCTGCTCGTAAAGTGGCTTCTTCCTGGGTGGCTGCCCGGGGTGTCTCGGCTTTACAACTTTGCCGAGCAGCAACTTGGTCAGGGTCGAACACATTTGGCAAGCTCTACAAGTTCAATACGTTGGCCTCTGAGGACCTAAAGTTTGGTCAATCTGTTCTGCAGGAGCCTCTGCGCTCTCCCTCCCGTACTGGGAGCTTTGGTAGATCCCCTAATGTGGACCCTAGCATCCTCTAGGACGTAAGAGAAAATATGATTTTAATTACCTACCGGTAAATCCTTTTATCGTAGTCCACAGAGGATGCTGGGCGCCTGGTTAAGTACTGCATTGTTACTTGTTTAAGTACTGTTGTTCAGCTGCTGCTGAATTGTTCAAGCTAGTTAGCTTGGTTTGCCTTGTTATGTGTGAGCTGGTGTGAATCTCACCACTATCTGTGTATTTCCTTCTTTCGAAGTATGTCTGTCTCCTCGGGCACAGGTTCTAGACTGAGTCTGGTAGGAGGGGCATAGAGGTGCCAATGGCTACCGAGGGACCCGTCTATACCCCATGGTACTAATGTGGACCCCACCATCCTCTACGGACTACGAGAAAAGGATTTACTGGCAATGACTCCCAATATGCTTAAAAACATCACACAAGTGCTAGTTTAAGCCACCGCTCGCCAGTGTACACAGGGGGCTATAGCGGGATAGCCCCCTCAGGAGGGTCCCGTATGCCTCCCCTGCGTGTCAGCCGCACATTGAACTGGGGGACCCCCCTAGCGGGGCCCCCTGTTTGTACTCACCACTGTCATCATCTTCAGGCTGTTGTTAGGGGTGTGCGGCGTGCTGCGATTGTGACCGCTAATGCGCAGTGCCCTGCTGTACAACAACCTGTCAGGACGGGGATCCTGCAGCAAGGAAGCGGCTCTGATACCTCGCAAGGCCGGTGACCGCCCTTCCCCCCCCCCCCCACCCCTAACTCCCACGGTGCAGGTATACTGTTGCCCAAACAGCATACTGAAAATAATATAAGTTTGAAAATAAACTGAAGAAAGCTCTGGAGCTTCCAGAGTGTGCATCCTCTCCTGAGGGCACTTTTTAAAAAAAAAACTGCCTGTGGGAGGGCACATAGAGGGGAGGAGCCAGCACACCCAGTTGAAGAAATTTAAAGTGCACTGGCTTCTTTGGACCCCGTCTATATCCCATTGTACTAGATTCCCCCAATATCCCTTATGGATGCTAGAGAAAAGGGGAATTTAATACCTACCGGTAATTCCTTTTCTCGTAGTCCGTAGTGGATACTGGGCCCTCGCCTCAGTGCTTTGTTTCCTGCTTACCTGGTTGTAAGAGTTCTTGGTTGGGTTTGCTGTTGCTTTCCCTATTCCATGTTTGGTTAGCGTTGCTACCCTTTTTATAGTTAGCGTTGCTTTCCTTTGTTGTGGTTAGCTGCACTGTCTTTGTTGTAATGTGTTGGTTCGTTACCTCACCGCTTTATGTGTTATATCCTTCTCTCAAAGTATATCCGTCTCTCGGGCACAGTTTCCTCGACTGAGTTTGCAGGAGGGGCATAGTGGGGAGGAGCCAGCATACACTATTAATTTCTTAAAGTGCCAGGCTCCAATGGATCCGATCTATACCCCATGGTAATCTTCAATTCCCAGTATCCACTACAGACTACGAGAAAAGGAATTACTGATAGGTATTAAATTCCCATTATAAGATCTTATCTCATTTTCCCTCATACCACAAAAATGATTTCATTCACACTCTTATTTGCTTATTATTGTACTTGTTTGTTTTTTTTTTGTTTTTTTTAATTAATATTTTAAGAAACAAAAATGCAATTAGAATGTTTTGGTTGTATCTGTATTTTATTGTGCTTTCAGCTGCTGAAAACAGTAGAAACACCGCAGGGATGTATCATGTTCAATCTACAAAGTGTGAAATGAAGGGTGCTGATACACACTATTTCTTGGGAAAATACCCAGATGTCCCAAACACACTTCCAAGTTCTGAGGCATCAACTAATAGATCAGTACACTCAATTTCTCTGAACAACCCAGAGAACGGTGCACATGGGACAGTCGGCACTGAAAACTTTATTTGCAGCGAGTGTGGAGGCAAATTTCCCACCAAGCCTCAGCTTAAGTCACACCAGAAGATTCACACAGGAGGGAAGCCTTTTGTCTGCTCTGAATGCGGGAAAGGCTTTACCCGCAATACAAGTCTCGTAGCACACAAGAGAATTCACACAGGAGAGAAACCATATTCATGTACAGACTGTGGAAAGCGTTTTATATCCAACTCTCAGCTTTTTACACACACAAAATATCACAGAGGGGAGAAACCTCATGTGTGTTTAGATTGTGGGAAACGGTTCATTAGCAATGGGTTGCTTGTTATACATCAGAGATCCCACACAGGAGAGAGGCCGTTTGTCTGTCAGGATTGTGGGAAAGCCTTTGCCCATAATGGCATTCGCCGAGAACACATGCGAATTCACTCGGGTGAAAAACCATTTGAATGCAAAGAGTGTGGGAAACGGTTCACGAGTAATTCCCATCTGGGCAAGCATCAGAAAAACCACAGAGGTGAGAAACCACACGCGTGTCCCGACTGTGGGAAGAGGTTCATCTGTAATTCCTTTCTCATAATACACTACAGGAGTCACACTGGCGAGAAACCGTTTGTTTGTAATGAGTGTGGAAAATGCTTTGCCAAAAAAGGAAGCCTCGTCACACATCAGAGAATTCACACCGGGGAAAACCTCTTGGTCTGTGCCGATTGTGGGAAAGGCTTTGCCCATGCCTCAGTTCTACTAGCTCATCGGCGGATTCACACCGGAGAAAAGCCTTTTGCTTGTCCTGAGTGCGGGAAGCGATTCATCCGAAAATGCCAACTGGTCGTACACAAGAAATATCACACGGGGGAGGAGCCTTATGCCTGTTCTGTATGCGAGAAAAGCTTCATGGGTAAGCAAAATCTTGTTACTCATCAGAGAACTCACACCGGAGAGAAGATGTTCATGTGTTCCGAGTGTGGCAAAGGCTTCACCAGTAACTCAAAGCTTGTTATCCACCAGCGAACTCACACGGGAGAGAAACCATTTATGTGCTCAGAGTGCCGGAAGGGCTTTATCAGTAACTCTGTCCTGATTGTACATAAGAAACGTCATGAGGAAAAATAATTATTATGCACTGTTGTGTAGAGGAGCTGAGCGCAGATTTGCCGATGGCGGAAATGTCTTTTTAAAAATCGGATACTTTACATCGGTGCTTTTTAAACGGGGAGCTTTCTGATAAGGTTTGTTTCCCAGAATAGTATTGACCTAAATAGGTTTGAAGAGATGGGGAATGGGAGTAGGGAGATCAGTGAGCTGAATTGAGGAATGCAAACCATAGATACCTATGATATGTGCCGCAGTTGGTCACCTCTTACCATATCACATTGGCGAGCAGGCGGCACTAGTGCAAAGTACAGCAATGCATTGTTGTCTTTTAGAAGAGTGTATAGCAGCAACCTGTTAATAGCAGAGGTTTTTCATATTTAAGTACTTAGATGTTCAGATATCTATCTAAATTTGTATTGCGTGTTTATTTAGAGCCCATGTCTTGTATGGGTGGTGTATAATGAGCTGGTAAGTGGGATCAGGATCACGGTGTATTCCAGTTACCATAAGGTGTAATGTGTATCTGTACACATCTCAGTCATGCAGTTCTGTTTCATAAAGGTGGGATCAGGTTCTTCAAGTAATATTGTGCACCTGTATTCAGTATATTTTTCCTGTTATATAATGTGATCCTATTTCTTCCATTCCTTGCCTTTATTATTATGATTATTATTAGTAGCTGTAAAATTGGCCAAATTTTGTCATAAATAAATATTCTTAGCAGAGTCAGAGCTGGTGCTATAATCGGGATGCACTGGGGATGTGCATAGTGTAGGGTGAGAACGTGAGGGACAGCTCTGCTTGTGAGAGCTCATATGGTATCCGGATCCCGGCAGTCAAAATACTGATGCCGGAATCCAGACACTGACATCCCGAATAGGTCACATTCCTGACCGCCGGGATCCTGAAGGACCATCTCCTGGCCCGTCTAACAGGTAAGCCGCCGGATAGGTGTGTGGGAAGGTTAGGTTTAGCCTGTGGGGTTAGGGTTAGGCTGTGGGGCAGGTGGTTAGCTTTCGGGTGGGCGTGGGGTGGTTTAGGCATGCCCGGGGAGGGTTAGGTGTAGGCTGCGAGGAGAGGCGGTTAGGTTTACGCACCACCAGGGAGGTTTAGGCTGGGCGGGGGGGGGGTTAAGTTTAGGATGCTATAAGGGAAGGTTAAGGGCCATAGGGGGAAGGTAAGTATACTTACCTTCCCATCGGGATTTTGAACATATGCATGCCGCAGTCGGTATTCTGCCCGCCGTCATCCCGCATGCCAGCATTTCCGTCCCAACCCATTCATACTGTAGGGGACCAGGAGGTGCACTGGGCAGAGATAAGTTAGGACAGAGGCTATGGGTTAGGATTGTTAGGAGGGCTGATAGGCTATGATAAATCGGTGTGTTTTCAGATCATGTTGTAAGCTAACATGCTGGTATAGTTTATTAGGGTAGGAGAGAGTTAATGAGAAGGGGAGCAGCTCATAACTCAGATTGGCAGGATAGGGAGATATGCAGCAGCACTAAGGGCTGACCCCACCCCAAGTCTTCAGTTAACAGTGGTCACCATGCAGTAAGCAGTGTTGTGCAATGAATGACAGAAAATTCAGCAGGGTTGACATTACTGATGACCTAACAGTAATATTACTAGTGACTTCACAACAAAGTTTAAAGTAGCAAATGCCTCAGGAGTCCAAAAACGTGTTAGCACCTTGTTTAGTCTTGAGAGGAACTGCAAGCACAAAAAAAAATTACTTTATTTAATATAGTTACATAGTGAGGTGGAAAAGAGTCAAAATGCCCATCGGGTTCAACCTGTATTCTGTGATAAGCTGATCATATTATAAAGCACCTGGTAGAGTAATGGTTTAGTACCAGTTGACAACTCTGATTCTACTACTCCCAGATATTAATGTCACTATGTTAAATGCTATAGCCGTGGATACGTTTTCCAGTTAAAAATGTGTCTAATCCGTTTTTAAATGCATTTACAGAGTCTGACATTATTACCTTCTCCGGCAGGGAGTTCCAAATATTTATTGCCCTTACCGTGAAGAACCCTTTCCTACGTTGTGTACGGAATTTTCTCTCTAGCCTCAGCGAGTGCCCACGTATCCTATACAGAGTTCTTTTAATAAACAGATCCGCTGCTAACTCCTTGTAATGACCCTTTACATATTTGAATCTATTAATATCTCCTCTTAGACGCCTCTTTTCTAGTGTATACATATTTAACCTAGTAAGCTTTTCCTCGTATTCCAGTTCTCTAACCATTTAATCACTTTAGTAGCTCGCTTCTAGTTCCCCAATATCTTTTTTTTATAATATGGAGCCCAGAACTGAACACTATTCCAGGTGCGGACGTACCAATGCTTTGTACAGCGGCAGGATTACATGCTCATCCCTTGTCTCAATGCCCCGTTTTATGCACGCAAACACTTTATTTGCCTTTTTTGCTGCATTTTGACATTGTGTACTGTTACTAAGCCTATTATCTATGAGCACCCCTAAATCTTTTTCCACCACGGTTAAACCTAAATTTTCCCCATTTAGAGTGTAGGATGCATGTGTGTTTTTTTGTCCCAAAATGCATAACTTTGCATTTTTCTATATTGAACCTCATTCCCCATTTAGACACCGAGGTTCAAGTTTAAATAAGTCATTCTGTAGAGACTCCACATCGCTTTCTGAATGAATTACCTTACACAGTTTAGTATCATCTGCAAAGATTGACACTGTGCTTTCCAGGCCTATTCCTAGATCATTGATAAATATCCTGAACAGTAGCAGGCCAAGTACCGGACCCTTGTGGTATTCCGCTGACTACTGGTGCCCAGCTGGAGAACATCCCATTGACCACTACTACAGCCAAGTACCTATCCATGTACAAATAGTATATCCTAGGCCAAGTTCCCTTAACTTGATGATCAGTCTCCTGTGAGGCACTGTATCGAATGCTTCTGCAAAATCTAAATACACCACATCCACTGCTTTTCCCTGGTCAAGATTCATGCTCACTTCCTCGTAGAAGCTGATTAAGTTAGTTTGACATGATTTGTCCCTTAGAAACCCATGCTGATTTTTGCTAATAATCTTATTAACCTATATAAAATCTTGTATGCTATCCCTCAAAATACTTTCCAATATTTTACCCACTATAGAGGTTAAACTAACTGGTCTATAGTTACCAGGATTATTTTTAGTTCCCTTTTTAAATAAAAACACTACCTCAGCTATGCACCAGTCCTTTGGCACCATGCCTGATGTAATTGAACTTTGGAAATTCATGTATAGGGGTTTTGCTAGTTGCGACTTAAGATCCATAATTACCCTTGGATGAAAACCATCTGGGCCTGGTGATTTATTAATCTTTATGTTGCTTAGTCTCTCCAGGACTACTTCCTCACTTAAACAAGCATCAAGCCAAGAGTCATTACCTTCACTATCGTTATGCACTACGCTCACCATCTGATCCTCCATGGTGAATACTGAGGGGGAAAAATTGTTCAGTATTTCAGCTTTTATCAAAGCTCCCAATTCATCTTTTAGTGGGCCCACGTTCTCCTTCTTTAACCTTTTACTGTTTATGTATTTATAAAACTTTTTAGGATTGGTTTTACTCTCTAGCGATTTGTTTTTCGTTTACAATTTTAGCTGCCCTTATTTTTTGCATTTTTTATTGCATTCCTTATAATGCTGAAAATGACTCCTCCCCTTCATTAGATTTAAATGTTTTGAAAGCACGCTTCTTTTTAGCCTTTGCTTCTTTGAACTCCTTATTGAGCCACATTGGCTTGTGTTTAGTACTCCTGCATTTACTGCTCATAGGAATGAATTTGTGAATATTGCTATCAAGCGACCCTTTAAAAGCTACCCAAATTTCCGTTGTGTCTTTGCGATGAAACAAAACTTCCCAGTCAATGTCATTTAGTGCCTGTCTCAGCATTTTGAAGGTAGCTTTTCTAAAGGTAAATGTTTTAGTTCCCTTATAGCTATGTTTCTTGAAACTGATATCAATGTAATCATATAGTGGTCACTGTTTCCCAAGGTCTCCCCAACTTTAGTATTTGATATAATGTCAACATTATTGGTAATAACTAGGTCCAGAATAGTTTTACCTCTAGTTGGGTCCTCAACTTAATTAGCCAAGTAATGATCCTTTAATGTATTTAAGAACCTGCTTCTCCTAGTTTTTACTCATGAATCGTTACTCCAATTTATATCCAGATAGTTAAAATCCCCTAAAACTAGGATGTCCCCCATTCCCGCGTTTTTTTCAATTTGCAGTAAGAGTTGTTCTTCGTCATGTACGCTAATATCTGGTTGCTTGTAGCACGTGCCAATGACTAGTTTCTTTGCTTCTGTGCCCCCACTTGTGATCTCAACCCATAGTGACTCCACATTATCTCCAATCCCCTCGTAAATACCATCTATTAAGTTTGGTTTTAGAGATGGTTTAACAAAGAGACATACCCCTCCTCCCCTTTTGGTAGCGCTATCCCTCCTGAAAAGAGAATTTCTCCTTCTTCCTAGAGGATGCTGGGGACTCCAAAAGGACCATGGGGTATAGACGGGATCCGCAGGAGACATGGGCACTTTAAGACTTTAAATGGGTGGGAACTGGCTCCTCCCTCTATGCCCCTCCTCCAGTCCTCAGTTAGATTCTGTGCCCAGAGAGACTGGACACACACTAGGGGAGCTCTACAGAGTTTCTCTAAAAAAGACTTTATGTTAGGTTTATTATTTTCAGGGAGTACTGCTGGCAACAGGCTCCCTGCTTCGTGGGACTGAGGGGAGAGAAGCAGACCTACTTCTGTGAGTTAAAGGCTCTACTTCTTAGGCTACTGGACACCATTAGCTCCAGAGGGTCTGATCACTTGGTATAGTCTAGCTGCTCGTTTCCGGAGCCGCGCCGCCGTCCCCCTCACAGAGCCAGAAGAGAGAAGCCGGGTGAGTAACCGAAGCAAAGAAGACTTCAGTGAAGGCGGCGGAAGACATCAGTCTCGGAGGTACTGCGCGCCATTGCTCCCACACACCAGCGGCATGGCTTGGGTGCAGGGCACGGGGGGGACGCCCTGGGCAGCAATAAGACCTCAGATATACCTGGCAAAAGTACATACAGTGCAGGGGCTCTGTATACTACCCCCGCCAGTATAAATAAATAGCAGGACATAAGCGCGCCAGTACGGAGGCGAGGCTTGGTCCTCCCAGCTCTAATCAGCGCCTTTTTATCTCCACAGTGAAGCTGCATGTGACGCTGGCCCTGAACTCCTCCACTTCTGTGTCAAGTAACAGGGTGCTAAACGGGGGGGGGGGGGGGGGCACAGCAAAATTGGTGTTGATTATTGTCATTAAAAGCGCTGTCAGGTCGGAGGCATTATATATATATATATATATATATATGTGCTTTCAGACTGGGATAGGCGCTGGGTGTGAGCTGGCAAACTCCCTCTGTGTTTCTCTAATAGGCCTTCTTGTGGGTCTGTCCCCTATAGCCCGGTGTGATAGTGGTGTCGGTACGAGTGTGTCGACATGTCTGAGGCTGAAGGCTCTTCGCAGGAGGAGGTTGGAGTAGAGACAGAACAGTGTGAGGGAGTGAATCTGTCGGCACCGCCGACTGCTGATTGGGTAAATAGAATGCAAATGTGGCTTCATTAAATAAGAGATTGGATAAATCTGAGGCCCACAACCAATCATGGAGACAATCCATGGAAGATGCTTTATCCCAAACGCAGGCTCCCTCAGGGTCACAGAATTGGCCGTTTACCCAATTAGCAGACACTGATACCGACACAGATTCGGATTCCAGTGTCGACTATGGTGATGCCAGGTTGAATCCTGGCTAAGACCATTCAGTACATGATTGTGGCAATAAAAGAAGTGTTGCATATCTCGGAAGACCCTGCTGTTCCTGAGACAAGGGTCTGTATGTTTAAGGGAAAGAAAGCTCCGGTAACGTTTCCTCCTTCTCATGAACTGAACACTCTTTTTGAAAATGCTTGGGAAGTTCATGACAAAAAGTTGCTGATTCCCAAGAGAATTATTATGGCATACCCGTTTCCCTCTGAGGATAGGAAAAGGTGGGAGTCGACCCCCAATGTGGACAAGGCTCTAGCACGGCTGTCCAAAAAGGTGGTGCTTCCGTCCCCTGACATGGCGGCCCTCAAAGATCCTGCGGATCGTAAGCAGGAAACTACTTTGAAATCTATTTATGTCACTACGGGTACACTGCTCAGACCTGCAGTAGCATCGGCATGGGTGAGTAGTGCAATTGAGAAGTGGGCAGATAACTTATCATCTGACTGGGACACCCTGGATAGGGATAGCGTTCTTTTGACCCTGGGTCATATCAGGGACGCTGCAGTCTATCTAAGGGAGGCTGCGAGAGATATTGGCCTCTTGGGATCAAGGGCCAATGCCATGGCAATCTCGGTTAGGAGAGCATTATGGACTCATCAATGGAATGGTGATGCTGACTCTAAGAGGGCTATGGAAGCGCTGCCGTATAAAGGTGGGTTTTTTTTTGGTGAGGGCCTCGCGGACCTGGTGTCTACAGCTACCGCGGGTAAGTCGTCTTTTCTACCTTTTGTCCCTCCACAGCAAAAGAAAATGCCTCCGTATCAGATGCAGTCCTTTCGGTCTAGTAAATTCAAAAAAGGACGAGGGTCCTCCTTCCTTGCTGCTAGAGGTAAGGGAAGGGGAAAAAGATCACCGGCTGTGGCAAGCTCCCAGGAGCAGAAGTCCTCCCCGGCTACTGCCAAGTCCACCGCATGACGCTGGGACTCCGCTGCGGGAGTCCGCACCGGTGGGGGCGCGTCTTCAACTCTTCAGTCGGGTCTGGGTTCACTCAGGCCTGGATCCTTGGGTACTGGAAATTGTGGCCCAAGGATACAAACTGGAGTTTCAAGAAGTGCCTCCCCACCGATTTTTAAAATCAACCTTGCCAGCTTCTCTTCCGGAAAGTGAAGTGGTGTGTGCTGCAATACAAAAACTGTGTCAACAGCAAGTCATTGTCACAGTACCCCCATCACATCGGGGAGAAGGATTTTATTCAAGTCTGTTCGTGGTACCGAAGCCGGATGGCTCGGTCAGACCGATTCTGAATTTAAAATCCTTCAATCTATATTTGAAAAGATTCAAATTCAAGATGGAATCTCTCCGAGCAGTGATTTCCAGTCTGGAAGGGGGGATTTTATGGTGTCAGTCGACATAAAGGATGCTTACCTACATGTCCCCATATATCCTCCACATCAGGCTTACCTGAGGTTTGCGGTTCAGGATTCTCATTACCAATTTCAGACGTTGCCGTTTGGTCTTTCCACGGCTCCGAGGATTTTCACCAAAGTAATGTCGGAAATGATGGTGCTCCTGCGCAAGCAGGGTGTCACAATTATCCCGTACTTGGACGATCTCCTCAAAGGCGAGATCGAAGGAGCAGATACTAAAAAACGTTGCGCTCTCCCTGACAGTTCTGCAGCAAATATGGTTGGCTCCTAAATTTTCCAAAGTCACAGTTGATTCCGACAACACGGCTGTCGTTCTTGGGCATGATTCTGGACACGGAACTGCAGAGAATTTTTCTCCATTTCTTACAAGCAGGTGTGGATGCGGGCCTGAAGTTAGGCTCCATTAAAGTGCAGATTTCGGCTTTATCAATTTTCTTTCAAAGGGAATTGGCCTCACTTCCAGAAGTACATACTTTTGTGAAAGGCGTGCTGCACATCCAACCTCCATTTGTGCCCCCAGTGGCACCATGGGACCTTAACGTGGTGTTACTGTTCCTTAGGTCACATTGGTTTGAACCTTTACAAACAGTTGAGTTGAAATTTATCACTTGGAAAGTGGGCATGCTATTGGCCTTGGCGTCCGCTAGGCGGGTGTCGGAATTGGCGGCTTTGTCTCACAAAAGCCTCTATTTGATTTTCCACGAGGATAGAGCAGAGTTGCGAACTCGTCAACAATTTTTACCAAAGGTGGTTTCGTCGTTTCACATGAACCAACCTATTGTGGTACCTGTGGCTACTGAAGCCTTAGCTGATTCAAAGTCACTCGATGTGGTCAGAGCTTTGAAAACTTATGTTGCCAGAACGGCTCGTATTAGAAAAACAGAGGCTCTGTTTGTCCTGTACGCTTCCAACAAGATTGGGGCTCCTGCTTCTAAGCAGACTATTGCACGCTGGATCTGTAGTGTGATTCGACATGCTCATTCTACGGCTGAATTGCCATTACCGAAATCAGTGAAGGCCCATTCTACCAGGAAGGTGGGCTCATCTTGGGCGGCTGCCCGGGGAGTCTCGGCGCTACAACTTTGCCGAGCAGCTACTTGGTCAGGTTCAAACACTTTTGCAAAATTCTACAAGTTTGATACCCTGGCTGATGAGGACCTCATGTTTGCTCAATCGGTGCTGCAGAGTCATCCGCACTCTCCCGCCCGGTCTGGAGCTTTGGTATAGACCCCATGGTCCTTTTGGAGTCCCCAGCATCCTCTAGGACGAAGGAAAATAGGATTTTAATACCTACCGGTAAATCCTTTTCTCTTAGTCTGTAGAGGATGCTGGGCGCCCGTCCCAGTGCGGACTCTATCTGCAGTACTTATTCCTAGTTATTGCTTTTGTTACAGAAGGGTTGTGTTTTGGTTTCAATCAGCCTGTTGCTGATTTTTTTGGTTCATGCTGTTAACTGGTTTAGTTAAATGCCATGTTGTACGGTGTGTTGTGGTGTGAGCTGGTATGTGTCTCACCCTTGGTTAACAAAAATCCTTTCCCCCGAAATGTCCGTCTCCCTGGGCACAGTTCCTATAACTTAGGTCTGGAGGAGGGGCATAGATGGAGGAGCCAGTTCACACCCATTTAAAGTCTTAAAGTGCCCATGTCTCCTGCGGATCCCGTCTATACCCCATGTTCCTTTTGGAGTCCCCAGCATCCTCTACGGACTAAGAGAAAAGGATTTACCGGTAGGTATTAAAATCCTATTATCTCTCCAAAATCGCAACCCAGTCGTGAGAGTCGTCCCACCATGTTTCCGTATTACTTATGATATCATACTGAGATTTTGATACAAGCCATTCCAATTCCCCCATTTTACCTGATAGGCTTCTTGTGTTTGCAAGCAAACATTTTAGCTTAGCATCTCTCTTGCCCATTTGTTTTAATGGTATCTTATCTGTATGTACAAGTGCCCTTCAAGACTTACCCTTGCTGACTGTTATTCTCCCTCCTTTTCCACCCCCATCATACTTAATACAGCTTTCCTCACTACCATCTCTATTTGACCTGTTAGGACCTTCTAACCCCCCGATGTTAGTATATTCCCTTATGCTATGGACATAATTTTCTATATACTGTATTGTTGAGCCATATTCGTCGTTAGGTGATAAATTGGGAATATCTAGGGCAATACCTGTGTCAGTATTTCTGGTGTCAATACCCGTGCAAATACCCTTGCCATTGATCTTTCGCTCCCCCCTTCTCCACCCCCAAATTGTTCACTACCCCCATCCTTACTGTTCTCACTGTTTGACCCGTAGCTTCTAGCTAAACCCTCCCCCCAGGCTCCTAGTTTAAAAGCTCTTCCAACCTTCTAACCATCTTTCCTCCCAGCTCCGCAGCACCCTCCTCATTCAGGTGCAATCCATTGCGACAAAAAAGTTGGCGCCTGAGAAGTCCGCCCAGTGTTCCAAGAACACAAACCCTTCCTTCCTTCCTACACCAGTCTCTAAGCCACACATTTACCTCCCTAATCTCCCTCTGGCACTGGTAATATTTCGGAGAATATTACCCTAGATGCCCTTGCCTAATTCCCTATAGTCTTTCTTAAGGACATATTCTGTAATAATTAGTGTTAAAGGTGGGTTAAGTTCGAGGAGACCCAAATGGGTGGATTCCCAGAAAAGTACTTCAACAACTAACTTGAATACTGTATATAAATATGAATTTATTGTATACTAAGCTAAGGTTACTGATCAATTCAGCAGATGTTCAATACAGCAATCACATTAGCAAACTTAGGAGCCTCGCCTTCTGCGTCTAGAGTTATATTCAGATCATCCTGGCACTTCTGCAGTCCATGTTTCATCCAGGCAGAACAAGGCTGATTTAACATTGAGAATTTCTATTTTATATAGGCTGGAAAACGCTTGAATAAGCAACTTCATGGGTACAGGGGTCAAATTAGGAATTATACATAAATGCTAAGAGTAACAGTAGGGGTTCACTGTTGCCTCAATTTTGAGTGTTAGAAATTGCCTTGCCTTGTTTGGTCTCACATAACCAGACAATGGACTTAGCCCTTGCTTGTAAAATACACCTGTGCCAGAAACACTGACACAGAGAAACACATCAGTTTGTAATAAATATATTTCCCTTGTATTAAATATACCCCCTTCTTGTCCTATTAAAAACACCATATAATATTCATAACAAACACCAACTGCCACTCTAAAGATAGAAAATAAAGCACTCCTATAATAATCAAATTAAGTTAAAAACATGAATTGCATTGAAATTTCCCGATGGATCTTTGGAATCCCGTAGTGCGCACATTGTAAATATTATGGCAGACTTTTACACCTCTTTATATTCTGCCCCCTCACATGACAATATGGTCGATGATTCCTTTTGGGAAAATGTGACTGTTCCATTGCTCCCATCCTCGGCTATTGATTTTCTCACAGCTCCGATAAATTAATAGGAAGTTAAAAATACTATCTCTAATTTAAAAGCGGGTAAAGCCTCAGGACCAGATGGTCTGACGACTGAATATTATAAACTCTTAGCCCCTTCCATAATTCCTGTTTTAACTGCTTTGTACAACCAAATTATTTCTACCCAAACCCTCCCTAAATACTTTAATTCGGCCATAATGAAACTGATTCCTAAACCGGGAAGAGATCTTAGCAACCCCTCCTCTTATCGTCCAATATCTCTCCTTAACCTGGATTATAAAATTCTAACAAAAATCTTGGCTGATAGACTTAAACTGTTTCTCCCATCCATAATCCACAAAGACCAATCTGGATTTGTTGCTGGACGACATTCCGTCACTAATGTTCGAAGAGTCTTCTCAGCTATCTTTTCTGTTTCCCAAACAGAACCCCTGCTGCCTAGTGCCATACTCTCCCTCGATGCCGAGAAGGCCTTCGACATGGTGCTCTGGAATCATCTTTTTCACACCATGTCTAAATTTGGCTTCCCAGAAAAATGTATAATGATCATAAAAACTTTATACCTGTCTTCTGTCTCCCAATTATCATGTAATGGCTACCTATCAAACCCTATTCCCATACTGAGAGGTACCAGGCCCCTTGTCACCCCTGCTCTTTGATATTGCACTAGAACCATTAGCGATAACACTGCGCAATTCACCCCTTTATCAAGGCATCCGCATTGGATCGGTTGATTTACGAGTTTCTTTATTTGCCGATGACATGCTTTTGTTTTTGTCCCATCCTTAACACTCCCTATCAGTAGTGATGAACATTATTGCCCATTTCAGCACATTTTCAGGCTATAAAATAAACATAAGACAAATCGGAAATTATGTCCCTGTCAGGTTCCCTAGACTTTACGCTCACCGACCCATCTCTGCATACTATGACCATTGTTCCTTCACACTTTAAATATTTAGGCATACAAGTACCGGCTTAGCTATCTCACTTATATGGTCTAAATTTTACCCCTTTAATATCACACATTTCCAAAACTCTGGAAGTATGGAACTCCCTCCCTCTATCCTTATTGGGTAGAGTGGCGTTTATAAAACATATTATTTTTCCTAAACTGCTTTACTTAATGCAGATGCTCCCAATACGCATATATCACACAGACATCACTTCTTTAAATACCATTTTCCCAAAATGTATTTGGAAAGCTGGGAAATCCCGTGTTGCACGGAAGAAGTTACAAATTTCTAGCAAACATGGTGGTTTGGGCCTCCCTGACCTATTGCTTTACACTCACGCAATTTTCTTCCGCTATGCCTCTGACTGGCTCTTAGGAAAAAGCGTATACACTGACTATGAGTTAGACTCAGCGTTATTCCATCCATTGGGGTATATGCAATTGCGGTCGAATTCCCGAAATTGTCGAAAAACTGGACTTTTTCGCCCAAAAAAAAATTTCGACAATGCAATTCAGTACTTTCCGTCAAAAAAACGGACTTTCAAAATTCGACTTTTTGAAATTCGACATTTGTCAAATTCGACATTTCTGCAATGGTACAAATGCGGCAATTCGACAAAAGTATATTCAATTGAAGTTTGGAAATTCGACAACAGTGCTTTTAGACAGTAAATTTGTCATTTTCAATCCGCCACACTTTGGTGGGTGAATCTAATAAAAAAAATGTAAAACATGTTTTTTTTGGTGTTTTTTTTATTGGTAATAGCATATCTATTTATATTAGAAGGGATTAGGTACTTGGTTTGTCTTTTTGGGAGGCCGAAAAAAAATGGCGTGGGGTCCCCCCTCCAAAGCATAACCAGCCTCGGGCTCTTCGAGCCGGTCCTGGTTCTAAAAATCCGGGGGGGAAATGGACAGGGGATCCCCCGTATTTTTAAAACCAGCACCAGGCGGGGACAAAAAGAGTAGGGGTCCCCCGTATTTTTTACACCAGCATCAGGCTCCACTAGCTGGACAGATAATGCCACAGCCGGGGGTCACTTTTATACAGCGCCCTGCGGCCGTGGCATTAAATATCCAACTAGTCACCCCTGGCTGGGGGGAGTGGGGACCCCTTCAATCAAGGGGTCCCCCCCCCAGCCACCCAAGGGCCAGGGGTGAAGCCCGAGGCTGTCCCCCCCCCCCCATCCAAGGGCTGCGGATGGGGGGCTGATAGCCTTGAGAAAATGACAAGAATATTGTTTTTTCCTGTAGTACTACAAGTCCCAGCAAGCCTCCCCCGCAAGCTGGTACTTGGAGAACCACAAGTACCAGCATGCGGGAGAAAAACTGGCCCGCTGGTACCTGTAGTACTACTGGAAAAAAAATACCAAATAAAAACAGGAGACACACACCTTGAGAGTAAAACTTTATTTCACACCTGCCGACACACACATACTTACCTATGTTGACCCGCCGACTGCCACGTCTCCTGATCCGACGATCCGGGGTACCTGTGAATAAAATTATGCTCACCTCAATCCAGTGTCCAGATATAAATCCTCGTACTTGGCAAAAAAAATAAACGAACACCTGACCAAGCCGGACTGAAAGGGGTCCCATGTTTACACAAGTAATGGAGGGAGCTGTGCGATGCGCTGTCTGAGCTCACACGCGCATACAGCCAATCAGGTGAGTGCAACGAAGTAGCGCTTCCTGATTGGCTGAAGGGACCTCTGTGACAGGAGTCACGTGGGGTCCCGGCATTCGGGGGAAAGGGGTCCCATGTGTAAACATGGGACCCCTTTCAGTCCGCTGGTCCGGGTGTTCGTTTATTTTTTTTGCCAAGTACGAGGATTTATATCTGGACACTGGATTGAGGTGAGTATAATTTTATTCACAGGTACCCGGATCGTCGGATCAGGAGACGTGGCAGTCGGCGGGTCAACATAAGTAAGTTTTTCTCCCGCATGCTGGTACTTGTGGTTCTCCAAGTACCAGCTTGCGGGGGAGGCTTGCTGGGACTTGTAGTACTACAGGAAAAAAACAATATTCTTGTCATTTTCTCAAGGCTATCAGCCCCCCATCCGCAGCCCTTGGATGGGGGGGACAGCCTCGGGCTTCACCCCTGGCCCTTAGGTGGCTGGGGGGGGGACCCCTTGATTGAAGGGGTCCCCACTCCCCCAGGGTACCCCGGCCAGGGGTGACTAGTTGGATATTTAATGCCACGGCCGCAGGGCGCTGTATAAAAGTGACCCCCGGCTGTAGCATTATCTGTCCAGCTAGTGGAGCCCGATGCTGGTGTAAAAAATACGGGGGACCCCTACTCTTTTTGTCCCCCGTATTTTTTGCACCAGGCGCAGAGCCCGGTGCTGGTTTTAAAAATACGGGGGATCCCCTGTCCATTTCCCCCCCGGATTTTTAGAACCAGGACCAGCTCGAAGAGCCCGAGGCTGGTTATGCTTTGTAGGGGGGACCCCACGCAATTTTTTTTCGGGTTTTTTCCCGTTTTTTAAAAATCAGAACAAAATCCGTCAAATCGGCCGTTTTTCGTCAGCGGGACTGTCGAATCCGTTTTTTATTGAATATGGTCAATTTCGGCACCCACTTGCCGAAATTAGACGGTCGAATTGTGTCGAATTAAAAAACGGCCGAAAAATTGGCGCGATTCGCCGCGAATTGCATATACCCCCATTGTCTCCTAATGCCCTTCTCCATGCTCCGAGAGCAAAAATACCTCCCAAACTGTTCCTCAACCCACTCTTTGCGGCTATTTATATCTCCTGGCTGACTATTAATAAAAAATGTAAGCGTAACCATAGGTACACTAAACATATCTCTTTATGGGGCAACCCCCTTTTTGAGCCGGGAAGAGATTCTTCTATTTTTTGCAGACTCTTCTTGAAAGGTATCCAAGCTTCCTCGGACGTGTTTGACCCGGGTGGCAAATTATATACTTTTCCCTCTCTTCAGGAAAACTTGGACTTACCCCGCTGTATGTTTTTCCCTGTATGCAAATTCAACATTTTATTTCCTCTTTAACCCAATTCACGTCACCCAGGACTCCCTCTGACGATATAGATGCACTGTTACAGTTCCTAGGTCAACATACTTGCAGATTGAAATTCCTCTACCTTCCTTTATTAACCCTCTACAAAGATAAGATCTGTACCTCGGTAGTATGCCAGTGGTCTAAAGACCTTCCTATGATAGAAAGAACCGCAACTATCTTTCAACACTATGACCGATTTCATGAAATTACTTCATTCCTCCCTGCTACAGGAGGTTCATACCAAGACGGTACATAGAGCTTATATCACGCAAATGCAACGTAAGCATTACATACCCTCTGAACTCAAATGTCGTTTGAAATGTTCTATTGCACAGGTTCTCAAACTCGGTCCTCATTACCCCACACGGTGCATGTTTTGCAGGTCTCCTCACAGAATCACAAGTGAAATAGTTAGCTCCACCTGTGGACCTTTTAAAATGTGTCAGTGAGTAATTAATACACCTGTGCACTTACTGGGTTACCTGCAAAACATGCACTGTGCGGGGTCCTGAGGACCGAGTTTGAGAACCACTGTTCTATTGCTTCTGCGACATTTGTACATTATGTATGGCATTGTCATAAGATCCGAAAATTTTGGAACAAGGTTGTATACTTTATTAATAACACTTTCGATTTACAATTACACTTGGATCCAATCCCTTGCCTTTTTGCTAACTTTCAACCGTGAATACGTCACGGCATGCTACGAACCGTGATCCCTTTCCTCACGATCCTGGTGTCCGTGGCGAAAAATGTTATAATGAGGCATTGGATTTCATCGACTTCTCCCTCGCTATGTGAGGTAAAGACACTACTTCTCAAGATTCTCTATTTCGATAGAGAATCAACTATTCCAGATATAGAAAAAGGCATTGTCCACTTTTATCGAAAATAGGGTATATAGATCGACACACTTGATGAGCTGACTAGTTCCTAAATTTTCAAACTTTATGAAAACACTGATTGGTGGCACTATAAACGGTTGACAGATCTTATCTATACAGGATATTCTTTCTGCTCATCTTATTTGATACATTATCCCCCTAATCTCTTTTTAAATCTACCCCTCTATTCAGTTTTATGGTATTCATATTATTTGCTACATCATCTTCTCGATTTGAATAATAGCCTTAATGCTGAACCTGTCTTTTGATATTAGCACCCCCCCCCACCCTATACCCTTGTTAGATTTTATGCTATGTTTCTATGAGAGAGAAATTTATTTGATAATAGAGTTCTACATATACACCTGAAAAGACAGCCACAATCTTAGTACACTGAATCTTTTATTTTTTGTCATGTGTTCTATGTACAAATATGCCATATTTTACTATATCATTCATGTCTAACAACTCATTGCCATATTTATGATTATTGTCATCTCATAATGCTCTGTGTTATGTCCGGTTGTCAGGTATTTAAACAGACTCCTGTGATGACTATGGCCCTCATTCCGAGTTGTTCGCTCGTTATTTTTTTTCGCTACGGAGCTATTAGTCGCAAACTGCGCATGCGCAATGTTCGCAGTCGCCAAGTAAATTTGCACAAAAGTTTGGTATTTTACTCACGGCGTAACAAGGTTTTTTCAGCGTTCTGCTGATCGTAGTGTGATTGACAGGAAGTGGGTGTTTCTGGGCGGTAACTGACCGTTTTCTGGGAGTGTGCGAAAAAACGCAGGCGTGTCAGGGAAAAACGCGGGAGTGTCTGGAGAAACGGGGGAGTGTCTGGGCGAACGCTGGGTGTGTTTGTGACGTCAAACCAGGAACGAAACTGACTGAACTGATCGCAGTGTAGGAGTAAGTCTCGAGCTACTCAGAAACTGCTAAGAAATTTCTATTCGCAATTCTGCTAATCTTTCGTTCGCAATTCTGCTAAGCTAAGATTCACTCCCAGAGGGCGGCGGCTTAGCGTGTGCAATGCTGCTGAAAGCAGCTAGAGAGCGAACAACTCGGAATGAGGGCCTATTTGCGGTGTGCGCCGATGGCTTCTTCTGTGATTTATCTTTATCTCTCCTTTTAAGTCATGACTATTGTTATTCTGAAAGAAAACCAAATAAAGTTATGTTATAAAAAAACAACAACCATGAATTGTGTATAGTCCATATACAACCTGACATGTAATGGGTAAGTAGTACTATCTTCAGTATGTTTTCTTAAGTTGTACTTGACTTGGTGCAAAAACACCTGAAAGCATTAGATTGATAATAGTGAAACTTATATTTTTGTATCACTCCTGACACTTAGCAAAGCCTAAAAACCTCTGAAAAGATTTGAAATCTATCCAGTGCAGTAATAGAAACTTGCGTTTCCAAAGGTTGGATCAAGTTTTAAATATTTGATCACTTGTTGGTCATTGGAATTCCCTGCTGCTCCACTATCGATCAAATTACTCAGGGAGGCTGAAATAGTAGACGTATGCAATACTACTAAAGTTGAGGGAGATAACCACATAACTAATCTAACACCTAGGATGCACTACTTAGCCTTTGAAATTTCCTGTCTTCTTGGGGCACCTATCTACCCAATGGCCTCAAATTCCGCTACTGGAATTTGTATAGATTCTGTACTATCGTGATATCTCCCATGCGCAGCCCCGAGCCAGCAGCCACTATAGGGACTGTCAATGGGGTAATGACACATGCAGCAGTGATTGCACCTCCGACTGCACCTGAATCACCACATTGTACGAGAATGATGTAAACATTAAAGAGGATGACAATGACATCTTGCCACTGTAAAGATCCCTGACAGCACTGTTACCTTAGCTGCCTTAAGCCCATTGGCAGCTTGTTTTGTGGGGGCCCAAACAAACCAAGCACTTCAGCCACAGAAGTGTCGGTCCCTGTAGCTGAAGTGCTTTGTTTGTTAAACTGTCCATGTCCTTTTTAATATGCACCACTTTATTTTTTTTCTGCCAATGCTGTGTGGCAGTGTTTCATAGATGTGCAATAAACTGTCATTTGTTTAGGTCATTGCTCTGTGGCTTAGTAACCAATCAACTCGCTGCAGCCATTGGCCTAAACTGGATGAAAACAATATTGTGAATTGTGAGGTGGTCAAAGTTGACCTGAAATGAATGTTATTGAGGTTCATAATACTGTAGAAACAAATTCAAATGATGTGATTTTTAGCAGTTTTTATCAGTTTAAAAAACAAAACTATAGATCCAAAACACGGGGGTCGGCGTACATCTTTAAAAGAAATACAGTATATATAGTATAAATCCCAGGGAATGGCTAAATAGGCAGATACTTGTTTCATATTGTTTCTTTGTGTTTTGTTACTAGTCTGTTATTGCATACTTGATTTAAATAAATGCAGAGTATTTTAATACAGATACTTGCGTGGGCATCAAAATGGTTTCCCACGGCCGTGGGACTGGAAGGTGACAGGCTGACAGGAAACCGGTGCCTGAAATGTATATCCACGTATGAGTATGACAGGGCTGCAGGTACAAATACATTGCATTTGGCACCGCCATTAATGCTCTGTTCTGACATAATGTTCAGATCCTACAGTACAGTACGGTTACGAAGACCTTGGCATAAAGGATAATGATGATGATTGATTCATATGCATCTGCTCAGCATCACACTGCCCTTGGAAACTATTACATGTTGGCAACAGCAGCACTTTCATGCCAGAATATCTATGTTTCTTGGAAAAGATAAATAATGCAGGTCTTCTAAGATGAACCACAATTTTTATTAAACAATACCGACACACAGGATCCCGACACACATATGCAAGTATGCTAACCGTAACCAGCTACCACCCTAACTTTCCCTTCCCACAGCCTGACCTTAACATTCTCCCCCCCTTCCCGCACAGACTAAACCCTAGTTCTCCCCAGTGGTGGCTAAACCTAATCCTCCCTGCCCACAGCCTAATCCTAATCTCCCCTGTGGTGCCTAAACCCTAACTCTTCCCAGCCTCTGCCTTGCATTCGGGATGCCGACAGTTGGGATCTGGCACCGGCATTGTTTTTGATATTGGGATCCTGGCATTGGTATAGTGACCGGTGTCGGGATTCCGACTGCCGGCATCCTGAACACGGCAAACCCATTGTGGCACCATAAAATATTTAATAAATGATAAATAATAATAATATTATAGATTGATGAAGTCTGGAGGAGAGGACATAGGTGGTCATTCCAAGTTGATCGCTAGCGGCATTCGTTCGCTGTGCAGCGATGAGGCAAAAAAAGGCACTTATGCGTATGCGGTGCAATGCGCACGCACAACGTACTATTACAACGAACGATGTAGTTTCATACAGGGTCTAGCGATGATTTTCAGTCGCACTGGCTACCGCAGAGTGACATGAAGTGGGCGTTTCTGAGTGTCAACTGACCATTTTCAGGGAGTGTCCAGAAAAACGCAGGCGTGCCAGAAAAAACGCAGGCGTGGCTGGGCGAACGCAGGGCGTGTTTGTGACATCAAATCAGGAACTGGATGGTCTGAAGCGATCGCAAGCGCTGAGTAGGTTTTGAGCTACTCTGAAACTGCACAAAAAAACTTTGTAGCCGTTCTGTGATCCTTTCGTTCGCACTTCTGCTAAGCTAAAATACACTCCAAGTGGGAGGCGGCATAGCGTTTGCACGGCTGCTAAAAACAGCTAGGGAGCGATCAACTCGGAATGACCACCATAGTTCCACCTGGGCGAAACGCATTGGATACTGGTTGTACGCTGCTTCCCAGATAAGCTGTCTTTCATTTTCTCTAATGTACGTACATTTACTCGTGTTATGAGGCCCTGAGCTTGTAAATTGGTATGTATGTTTTTATATGTATGTTTTTATGTACTCTGTACATGGTACGGGTTCACTTATAGCCCTTTTATCTTACGTCCTAGAGGATACTGGGGATCCATTTAGTACCATGGGGTATAGACGGGTCCACTAGGAGCCATGGGCACTTTAAGAATTTGATAGTGTGTGCTGGCTCCTCCCTCTATGCCCCTCCTACCAGACTCAGTTTAGAAAATTTTCCCGGAGGAGCCGGTCACGCTTATGGAAGCTCCTGAAGAGTTTTCTGCATTTATTTTATCTGTTTATTTTCAGGCAGGACTGGTTGGCACCAGCCTGCCTGCTTTGTAGGACTTAGGGGGGGAGACAGCCCAACCTCTTGAAGGGTTAATGGTACCTTTCCCCGCTGACAGAACACTAGCTCCTGAGGGAACTATTCGTAAGCCCCACCACGGCAAGCGTACATTCCTGCAGCACGCCGCCACCCCTAACAGAGCCAGAAGAGTGGTTAATACTAAGCCCGGTTAGCGGGTCGCCGTCCATTATAGCGGCATGAGGGTACGGAGATGCACGGCTTCTAACCGGGGCGGGCTGCGTCTCCAGACTCAGTACACAGTGCAGTCGCACAGCTTCTGAGGGGGCGAACTGTGTCTCGGTACACAGTACCCAGACTGGCAACACAGACTTAAAACGGTTCTGACTACATGTTCACGGTTCTGGCCCATGTACCGCGGCCAGGTGATGAAGTCACCTGGCCGCGGTACATGGGCCCGCATATTTGCGCAATTGTGTGCTAAGAACTTCAATTATACTCCATGTTAATTGTGAGGGTTTATTTAAATAATTTTTATTATCAGTGTTCTTAGTGCTAAGAGTGTGCATCTGCATCTCTCTTCCCCCAGCATAGAAACATAGAATTTGACGGCAGATAAGAACCACTTGGCCCATCTAGTCTGCCCCTTTTTTCTCTAACGTCCTAAGTGGATGCTGGGGACTCCGTAAGGACCATGGGGAATAGCGGCTCCGCAGGAGACTGGGCACATCTAAAGAAAGCTTTAGGACTAACTGGTGTGCACTGGCTCCTCCCCCTATGACCCTCCTCCAAGCCTCAGTTAGATTTCTGTGCCCGACGAGAAGGGTGCACACTAGGGGCTCTCCTGAGCTTCTTAGTGAAAGTTTTAGTTTAGGTTTGTTATTTTCAGTGAGACCTGCTGGCAACAGGCTCACTGCATCGAGGGACTAAGGGGAGAAGAAGCGAACTCACCTGCGTGCAGAGTGGATTGGGCTTCTTGGCTACTGGACATTAGCTCCAGAGGGACGATCACAGGCCCAGCCTGGATGGGTCCCGGAGCCGCGCCGCCGGCCCCCTTACAGAGCCAGAAGAGCGAAGAGGTCCGGAAAAATCGGCGGCAGAAGACGTTCCTGTCTTCAATAAGGTAGCGCACAGCACTGCAGCTGTGCGCCATTGCTCTCAGCACACTTCATACTCCGGTCACTGAGGGTGCAGGGCGCTGGGGGGGGCGCCCTGAGATGCAATAAAACATGATAAAAATACCTTACATGGCAAAAAATACATCACATATAGCTCCTGGGCTATATGGATGCATTTAACCCCTGCCAGAATATACAGAAAAACGGGAGATAAGGCCGCCGAAAAGGGGGCGGAGCCTATCTCCTCAGCACACTGGCGCCATTTTCCCTCACAGCTCAGTTGGAGGGAAGCTCCCTGGCTCTTCCCTGCAGTCACTACACTACAGAAAGGGTTAAAAAAAGAGAGGGGGGCACTAATTAGGCGCAGTATTAAAACATACAGCAGCTATAAGGGGAAAAACACTTATATAAGGTTATCCCTGTATATATATATAGCGCTCTGGTGTGTGCTGGCATACTCTCCCTCTGTCTCCCCAAAGGGCTAGTGGGGTCCTGTCCTCTATCAGAGCATTCCCTGTGTGTGTGCTGTGTGTCGGTACGTTTGTGTCGACATGTATGAGGAGAAAAATGATGTGGAGACGGAGCAGAGTGTCTGTAACAGTGATGTCACCACCTAGGGGGTCGACACCTGAGTGGATGTACTGTTGAAAATTACGTGACAGTGTCAGCTCTGTATAAAAAAACAGTGGTTGACATGAGACAGCCGGCTACTCAGCTTGTGCCTGTCCAGACGTCTCATAGGCCGTCAGGGGCTCTAAAGCGCCCGTTACCTCAGATGGCAGATACAGACGCCGACACGGATACTGACTCCTGTGTCGGCGGTGAAGAGACAACCGTGATTTCCAGTAGGGCCACACGTTACATGATTGAGACAATGGAAAATGTTTTATACATTTCTGATAATACGAGTACCACCAAAAAGGGGTATTATGTTCGGTGAGGGAAAAACTACCTGTAGTTTTCCTGAATCTGAGAAATAAAATGAGGTGTGTGATGATGCGTGGGTTTCCCCCCGATAACAATTGATAATTTCTTAAAAAGTATTGGTGTATACCCTTTCCCGCCAGAGGTTAGGGTGCGTTGGGAAACACCCCCTAGGGGGGATAAGGCGCTCACACGCTTGTAAGAACAAGGGCTCTACCCTCTCATGAGATGGCCGCCCTTAAGGATCCTGCTGATAGAAAGCAGGAGGGTATCCAAAAATGTATTCACACACATACTGGTGTTATACTGCGACCAGCAATCGCCTCAGCCTGGAGGTGCAGTGCTGAGTTGGCATGGTCGGATTCCCTGACTGGAAATATTGATATCCTAGATAAGGATAGTATATTATTGCCTATAGAGCATTTAAAAGATGCATTTCTATATATGCATGATGCACAGCGGAATATTTGCCGACTGGCATCAAGTATAAGTGCGTTGTCCAATTCTACCAGTAAAAAGGTCAGGTGATGCGGATTCCAAACGGCATTTGGAAGTATTGCCTTTGAAAAGGGACATTTGGGGTCGGTCTTTTAGACCTGGTGGCCACGGCAACAACTGGGAAATCCACGTTTGTACCCCAGGTCGCCTCTCAAAATAAGACGCCGTATTATCAGGCGCAGTCCTTTGTTGGCAAGCGGACAAAAGGTTCCTCTTTTCTGCTCGTGACAGAGGGAGAGGAAAAAGGCTGAAGAGATTAGCCAGTTCCCAGGAACAGAAACCCTTTCCCGCCTCTGCCAAGCCCTCAGTATGACGCTAGGGCCTTACAAGCTCAGGCACGGTGGGGGCCCGTTCTCAATGAATTTCAGTGCGCAGTGGGCTCACTCGCAAGTAGACCCCTGGATCCTTCAGGTAATATCTCAAGGGTACATATTGGAATTCGAGACGTCTCCCCCTCGCCGTTTCCAAAAGTCGGCTTTACCGACGTCTCCCTCTGACAGGGAGGCAGTTTTGGAAGCCATTCACAAGCTGTATTCCCAGCAGGTGATAATCAAGGTACCCCTCCTGCAACAGGGAACGGGGTATTATTCCACACTATTGTGGTACCGAAGCCAGACGGCTCGGTGAGACCGATTCTAAAATCTAAAATCTTTGAACACTTACATACAGAGGTTCAAATTCAAGATTGAGTCCCTCAGAGCAGTGATTGCGAACCTGGAAGAAGGGGACTACATAATGTCTCGGGACATCAAGGATGCTTACCTTCATGTCAAAATTTACCCTTCTCACCAAGGGTACCTCAGGTTATGGTACAGAACTGTCACTATCAGTTCAGACGCTGCCGTAGGGATGGTCCACGGCACCCCGGGTCTTTACCAAGGTAATGGCCGAAATGATATCCCTTCGAAGGAAGGAAATTTTAGTTATCCCTTACTTGGACGATTCCCTGATAAGGGTAAGATCCAGGGAACAGTTGGAAGTCGGTGTAGCACTATCTCAGGTAGTGTTGCGGCAGCACGATTGGATTCTCAATATTCCAAAATCGCAGCTGGTTCCGACGACTTGTCTTCTGTTTCCTAGGGATGTTCCTGGACACAGTCCAGAAAAAAGGTGTTTCTCCCGGAAGAGAAAGCCAGGGAGTTATCCGAGCTAGTCAGGAACCTCCTAAAACCGAACCAAGTCTCAGTGCATCAATGCACAAGGGTTCTGGGTAAAAATGGTGGCTTCCTACGAAGCAATCCCATTCGTTAGATTCCACGCAAGAACTTTCCAGTGGAACCTACTGGACAAATGGTCCGGGTCGCATTTTCAGATGCATCAGCGGATAACCCTGTCACCAAGGACAAGGGTATCCATCCTGTGGTGGTTGCAGAGTGCCCATCTTCTAGAGGGCCGCAGATTCGGCATTCAGGACTGGGTCCTGGTGACCACGGATGCCAGCCTGCGAGGCTGGGGAGCAGTCACACAGGGAAGGAATATCCAGGGCTTAGGGTCAAGCCTGGATACATCACTTCACATAAATATCCTGAAGCTAAGGGCCATTTACAATGCTCTAAGCTTAGCAAGACCTCTGCTTCAAGGTCAGCCGGTGTTGATCCAGTCGGACAACATCATGGCAGTCACCCACGTAAACAGACAGGGTGGCACAAGAAGCAGGAGGGCAATGGCAGAAGCTGCAGGGATTCTTCGCTGGGCGGAAAATCAAGTGATAGCACTGTCAGCAGTATTCATTCCGGGAGTGGACAACTGGGAAGCAGACTTCCTCAGCACGACCTCCACCCGGGAGAGTGGGGACTTCACCCAGAAGTCGTCCACGTGATTAAAAAACTCGACAGGTATTGCGCCAGGTCAAGAGACCCTCAGGCAATAGTTGTAGACGCTCTGGTAACACCGTGGGTGTACCAGTCAGTGTATGTGTTCCCTCCTCTGCCTCTCATACCCAAGGTACTGAGATTGATAAGATGGAGAGGAGAAAGCACTATATTCGTGGCTCCGGATTGGCCAAGAAGGACTTGGTACCCGGAACTTCAAGAGATGATCACGGAAGATCCGTGGCCTCTACCTCTAAGGAGGGACTTGCTTCAGCAGGGTCCCTGTCTGTTTCAAGACTTACCGCGGCTGCGTTTGACGGCATGGCGGTTGAACGCCGGATCCTAAAGGAAAAAGGCATGCCGGAAGAAGTCATTCCTACTTTGATTAAAGCAGGGAAGGAAGTAACCGTGCAACATTATCACCGAATTTGGCGAAAATATGTTGCGTGGTGCGAAGATCGGAGTGCTCCGACGGAGGAATTTCAACTGGGTCGATTCCTACATTTCCTGCAATCAGGATTGTCTATGGGTCTCAAATTGGGATCTATTAAGGTTCAAATTTCGGCCCTGTCGATTTTCTTTCAAAAAGAATTGGCTTCAGTCCCTGAAGTCCAGACCTTTGTTAAGGGAGTGCTGCATATACAGCCTCCTGTGGTGCCTCCAGTGGCACCGTGGGATCTCAATGTGGTTTTGGACTTTCTAAAATCTCATTGGTTTGAACCACTAAAAAAGGTGGATTTGAAATATCTCACATGGAAAGTGACCATGCTTCTAGCCCTGGCTTCGGCCAGGAGAGTGTCAGAACTGGCAGCTTTATCTTACAAAAGCCCATATCTGATTTTCCATTCGGACAGGGCAGAACTGCGGACTCGTCCGCATTTTCTCCCTAAGGTGGTGTCAGCATTTCATCTGAACCAGCCTATTGTAGTGCCTGCGGCTACAAGTGACTTGGAGGACTCCAAGTTACTGGACGTTGTCAGAGCATTAAAAATATATGTTGCAAGGACAGCTGGAGTCAGAAAATCTGACTCGTTGTTTATATTGTATGCACCCAACAAGATGGGTGCTCCTGCGTCTAAGCAGACGATTGCTCGTTGGATCTGTAGCACAATCCAACTTGCACATTCTGTGGCAGGCCTGCCACAGCCTAAATCTGTAAAGGCCCACTCCACAAGGAAGGTGGGCTCATCTTGGGCGGCTGCCCGAGGGGTCTCGGCATTACAACTTTGCCGAGCAGCTACGTGGTCAGGGGAGAACACGTTTGTAAAATTTTACAAATTTGATACTCTGGCTAAGGAGGACCTGGAGTTCTCTCATTCGGTGCTGCAGAGTCATCCGCACTCTCCCGCCCGTTTGGGAGCTTTGGTATAATCCCCATGGTCCTTTCAGGAACCCCAGCATCCACTAGGACGATAGAGAAAATAAGATTTTACTTACCGATAAATCTATTTCTCGGAGTCCGTAGTGGATGCTGGGCGCCCATCCCAAGTGCGGATTATCTGCAATAATTGTACATAGTTATTGTTAACAAATTCGGGTTATTGTTGAAGGAAGCCATCTTTCAGAGGCTCCGCTGTTATCATACTGTTAACTGGGTTTAGATCACAAGTTGTACGGTGTGATTGGTGTGGCTGGTATGAGTCTTACCCGGGATTCAAAATCCTCCCTTATTGTGTACGCTCGTCCGGGCACAGTACCTAACTGGAGTCTGGAGGAGGGTCATAGGGGGAGGAGCCAGTGCACACCACCTGATCTGGAAAAGCTTTACTTTTTGTGCCCTGTCTCCTGCGGAGCCGCTATTCCCCATGGTCCTTTCAGGAACCCCAGCATCCACTACGGACTCCGAGAAATAGATTTATCGGTAAGTAAAATCTTATTTTAGCCTTTCCGGGTACGTTTTATGATGTAGGCCATGCACCATTTTAGTTGCCCTTCTTTGTACACTCTCTAATGAATTTATATCCTTCTGGAGATATGGTCTCCAGAACTGGACACAGTATTCCAGATGGGGCCACACCAATGACCTATACAGTGGCATTATTACTTCTTTTTTCCTGCTACTGATTCCTCTCCCTATACAACCAAGCATCTGACTTGCCTTTCTCATTGCTTTGTTGCATTGCTTTCCTGCCTTTAAGTCACTTGAAATAGTGACTCCTAAACCCTTTTCCTCCTCAGTAGTTTCCATTATAGTACCCTTGATACTATATTTAGCCTTTGGGTTTTTGAGACCCAAGTGCATGATTTTGCATTTTTTAGCATTAAGCATAGTATTAGAAGCCTCAGCATGATAGCACCTCTTGATATCTTTAGTAATAGGATGTGCAATCCAGGTTCCCCTCTTTTTTCCACTATATTTGTGTATATATTGTACACTGGAAGGCAAGGCTTCCTTCCTCTGGATTGGCACTCCTCCCATTCACCCTCAGGTGTTTTCATTAGCTGGGTTCCTGCATTTCAGATCACACACTGATAAGGCCCTATTTAGAGGTAAGTCCTGAATAAATTTATAGAATGTGATAGTATTAGGAATGTTAGGGACCCATGTGATGAAGTCACCTGGCCGCGGTACATGGGCCCGCATATTTGCGCAAATGTGTGCTAAGAACTTCAATTATACTCCATGTTAATTGTGAGGGTTTATTTAAATTATTTTTATTATCAGTGTTCTTAGTGCTAAGAGTGTGCATCTGCATCTCTCTTCCCCCTACATTTTAAACACAAAATTACCTCAGCCAGTATAAAAAAAGCGAGAAAACCGCGCGCCATTGAGGGGGCGGGGCTTCACTATGAGCGGATCCAGCAGATCACCAGCGCCATTTTCCCTCTGCAGTGGACGCAGACTGACAGGAATGCGCAGCTACTCTGGAGAGGCTCCAGATTCCCTCAGCGGTGCCAGGGGGTCATAGTAGGAGGGGGGCGACTATTTGTGTACTAAGTCCCCAATATGGGTACTTAGTCTGTGACCCGGCTAAGCTTGGCATTAGCGATAAAGGCGCTGTGTGCTGACTCCATAATACCTCTGTGTCTTCCTGGAAGGGCTCTTTGTGGGTTGTGTTTTTAACCTTTTCCTGTGTGTCACATTACAATATGTCACATTACAATATGTCAGGCAAAGAGTGTGTTTCATGTACGGCAGAGTGTTCCTCTTCCCCAGGGGGCTTACTACAGTGTACTCAGTGTAGTGCACCTTCTCAAGGTAGCGGGGCTGAACCAGCATGGCTGGATTCCATTAAAGAAATTATTTCCAATATTTCTACTAAATTGTCCCGCCATGAGAAAGAGACACAATACTTAAGACAGTCTGTGGATGAGTTTATGAACAGAGACTTAGGGGTAATTCCGACCTGATCGCATGCTGCCGTTTTTCGCAGCACAGTGATCAGGACAGAACTGCGCATGCATATGCACCGCAATGCGCAGGCACGTCATACGGGCACAAAGCGGATCATTGCTGAGCGATGGGTTTAACAAAGAATCCATTCGCACAGCACTCTCAAGGAGATTGACAGGAAGAAGGCATTTGTGGATGGCAATTTACCCTTTTTCTGGGAGTGTTTGGAAAAACGCAGGCATATCCAAGCGTTTGCAGGGCGGGTGTCTGAGGTCAATTTCAGACACGAACAGGCTGAAGTGATCGCAGCGGCTGTGTAAGCTCTGGGCAACTCAGAAACTGCACAAAACTTTTTTATACCGCTCGGCTGCACAAGCGTTTGCACACTTGCAAAGCTAAAATACACTCCCCTATAGGCGGCGACTATCTGATCGCAGCGCTGCAAAATGTAGCTAGCGAGCGATCAACTTGGAATGACCCACTCAGTTCCCAAAACAGCGTCTACCCCTACCATTTGTCCACAAAAACGTACTCTGGCCCATATCCTGCAGTCTGACTCTGATGATGAAGGGTCAGACATGGAGGAGGGTGAGGTGGGCTCAGAGAGGGGGAGGGGGGGGGGATGCTGCTCTGTCACAGGGAATAGAGGCTCTTATAGAAGCTATCAGAGATGTTCTACAAATTCCTGGTAAGGTGACAGAGGAATGTGAGGAATCTTATTTTAATGTAAAAAAAAATAAAAAAATCCTTGGTCACTTTTTCTGTGTCAACGGAACTAAGGGGCTAATTCAGTAAGGATTGTAAAAAGTACAAATTAGCAAAAACTGCAAACAATCGCAAAATTGAGAAAGCACGCCCAAACGGAAAATCTGCAACACTAATTTAATGTTACAAAAAAAAGTGGACTTGTCAAATTTGCAAATTTTGCGATGAGATTCAAAATACCGCATTTTGTGCTAAAAACTTACACTTAGTTGCATTTTTTGCGTAAAGGTTTCTGATGTCACAATTTAACATCAGCCACACATAACATTGAGCCAAACCATGCCTACTGACAGGATGCGTCCAACAACAAGACAAGCTACTTCCGCTGGTGAATCCACAAACGCAGGCGGAAAAAGGAAAAAAAAAAAGTTTTTTTATGTTGAAAGTTTACATACATGACATATTAATGTTTCTTTATTATTATTAACATTCCTTATGTTATTGTTTAATGTAAAAATATTTATTAAAAAAATAGCAGTGCATAATTAAAATGTCCACAAATTCACAATTATTATGGTGATGTTATTAAACATATGTTTCTCTGACGTCCTAGTGGATGCTGGGAACTCCGTAAGGACCATGGGAAATAGACGGGCTCCGCAGGAGACTGGGCACTCTTAAAAGAAAGATTAGGTACTATATCTGGTGTGCACTGGCTCCTCCCTCTATGCCCCTCCTCCAGACCTCAGTTAGAATCTGTGCCCGGCCAGAGCTGGATGCACCTAGTGGGCTCTCCTGAGCTCACAAGAAAAGAAAGTATTTGTTAGGTTTTTTATTTTCAGTGAGATCTGCTGGCAACAGACTCACTGCTACAAGGGACTGAGGGGAGAGAAGCAAACCTACCTGCTTGCAGCTAGCTTGTGCTTCTAAGGCTACTGGACACCATTAGCTCCAGAGGGATCGAACACAGGGCCCGACCTCGATCGTCCGTTCCCGGAGCCGCGCCGCCGTCCCCCTTGCAGAGCCAAAAGACGGAAGATAAAGATGAAAAACGGCGGCTGAAGACTCCTGTCTTCATTAAGGTAGCGCACAGCACTGCAGCTGTGCGCCATTGCTCCCATAGCACACCACACACTCCGGTCACTGTTGGGTGCTGGGGGGGGGGGGGGGCGCCCTGGGCAGCAATTAGTTTACCTTTTTGGCACAAATAGCACATAATACAGTGTATAACACTGTATATGTGCAAAAAACCCCGCCATTATCATTATAAAAAGCGGGAGAAGCCCGCCGCTGAGGGTGCGGGGCTATCTTCCTCAGCACAGCCAGCGCCATTTTCTCTTCACAGCTCCGCTGGAAGGACGCTCCCCAGGCTCTCCCCTGCAGTATCCAGTACAACAAGGGTAAAAAAGAGAGGGGGGGCACATAAATCTAGGCGCAATTTGTGTTAATAAGCAGCTATTGGGAAAAATCACTCAGTATAGTGAAAATCCCTGTGTTATATAGCGCTGTGGTGTGTGCTGGCATACTCTCTCTCTGTCTCCCCAAAGGACTTTGTGGGGTCCTGTCCTCAGTCAGAGCATTCCCTGTGTGTGTGGTGTGTCGGTACGGCTGTGTCGACATGTTTGATGAGGAGGGCTACGTGGAGGCGGAGCAGGAGCCGATAAGTGTGATGTCGCCCCCTACGGGGCCGACACCGGAGTGGATGGATATGTGGAAGGTATTAACCGACAGTGTCGACTCTTTACATAAAAGGTTTGATGACGTAACAGCCTTGGGACAGCCGGCATCTCAGCCCGTGCCTGCCCAGGCGTCTCAGAGGCCATCAGGGGCTCAAAAACGCCCGCTAGCTCAGATGGCAGACACAGATGTCGACACGGAGTCTGACTCCAGTGTAGACGAGGATGAGACAAATGTACAGTCCACAAGGGCCATCCGATGCATGATTACGGCAATGAAAAATGTGTTGCAATGTTTGGGTAGAAAAAGCAGCCAGTGACTTTTCCCCCATCTGATGAATTAAATGAATTGTGTGAAGAAGCGTGGTGTTCCCCTGATAAGAAACTAGTGATTTCTAAGAGGTTACTGATGGCGTACCCTTTCCCGCCAACGGATAGGTTACGCTGGGAGACATCCCCTAGGGTGGACAAGGCGCTCACACGATTATCTAAAAGGGTGGCACTGCCGTCTCAGGATACGGCCGCCCTAAAGGAGCCTGCAGATAGAAAGCAGGAGGCTATCCTGAAGTCTGTATATACACACTCAGGTACTATACTGAGACCTGCTATTGCTTCAGCATGGATGTGTAGTGCTGCAGCAGCATGGTCTGATACCCTGTCAGACAACATTGATACCCTCGACAGGGATGCTATTTTGCTAACCATAGAGCATATAAAGGACGTTGTCTTGTATATGAGGGATGCACAGAGGGACATTTGCCGGCTGGCATCTAGAATTAATGCAATGTCCATTTCTGCCAGGAGAGTATTATGGACTCGGCAGTGGACAGGTGATGCTGATTCTAAAAGGCACGTGGAGGTTTTGCCTTATAAGGGTGAGGAATTGTTTGGGGACGGTCTCTCGGACCTCGTATCCACAGCAACAGCTGGGAAGTGGACTTTTTTACCTCAGGTTCCCTCACAGCCTAAGAAAGCACCGTATTATCAAGTACAGTCCTTTCGGCCTCAGAAAGGCAAGCGGGTCAGAGGCGCATCCTTTCTGCCCAGAGGCAGGGGTAGAGGAAAAAAGCTGCACCAGACAGCCAGTTCCCAGGAACAAAAATCCTCCCCTGCTTCCACTAAGTCTCCGGAACTTCAGCGACCAGTGGGTTCGCTCACAGGTGGATCTCTGGGTTCTACAAGTGGTATCTCAGGGATACATGCTGGAGTTCGAGGCGACTCCCCCTCGCCGTTACCTCAAATCAGCCTTGCCAGCGGCTCCCAGGGAAAGGGAGGTAGTGCTGGCGGCTATTCACAAGCTGTACCTTCAGCAGGTGATAATCAAGGTTCCCCTCCTTCAACAGGGACGGGGTTACTATTCCACAATGTTTGTGGTACCGAAACCAGACGGTTCGGTGAGACCCATTCTAAATTTAAAATCCTTGAACACTTATGTAAGGAAGTTCAAGTTCAAAATGGAATCGCTCAGGGCGGTTATTGCAAGCCTGGAAGAGGGGGATTTTATGGTGTCGCTGGACATCAAGGACGCTTATCTGCATGTCCCCATTTACCCACCTCACCAGGAGTACCTCAGGTTTGTGGTACAGGACTGTCATTACCAATTCCAGACGTTGCCGTTTGGTCTGTCCACGGCACAGAGGGTATTTACCAAGGTAATGACCGAAATGATGATACTCCTTCGGTAGAAGGGAGTTATAATTATCCCGTACTTGGACGATCTCCTTATAAAGGCGAAGTCCAAGGAGCAGTTGTTAGTCAACGTAGCACTATCTCGGGAAGTGCTGCAACAGCGCGGCTGGATTCTGAATATCCCAAAGTCGCAGCTGATTCCTGCGACGCGTCTGCTGTTCTTGGGCATGATTCTGGACACAGAACAGAAGAAGGTGTTTCTCCCGGTGGAGAAGGCTCAGGAATTGTCATCTCTGGTCAGGGACCTCCTGAAACCAAAACAGGTGTCGGTGCATCACTGCACGCGAATCCTGGGAAAGATGGTAGCTTCTTACGAAGCAATTCCCTTCGGCAGGTTCCATGCAAGGATCTTTCAGTGGGATCTGTTAGACAAGTGGTCCGGATCGCATCTTCAGATGCATCGGCTGATCACCCTGTCCCCGAGGGCCAGGGTGTCTCTGCTGTGGTGGCTGCAGAGTGCTCATCTTCTCGAGGGCCGCAGATTCGGCATCCAGGACTGGGTCCTGGTGACCACGGATGCAAGCCTCCGAGGTTGGGGGGCAGTCACTCAGGGAAGGAACTTCCAAGGACAGTGGTCAAGTCAGGAGACTTCCCTTCACATAAATATTCTGGAACTAAGGGCCATTTACAACGCCCTGAGTCAAGCAGAACCCCTGCTTCAAAACCAACCGGTGCTGATTCAGTCAGACAACATCACGGCGGTCGCCCATGTAAACCGACAGGGCGGCACAAGAAGCAGGATGGCGATGGCAGAAGCCACAAGGATTCTTCGATGGGCGGAGAATCACGTGCTAGCACTGTCAGCAGTGTTCATTCCGGAAGTGGACAACTGGGAAGCAGACTTCCTCAGCAGGCACGACCTCCACCCGGGAGAGTGGGGACTTCATCCAGAAGTCTTCACGCTGATTGTAAATCGTTGGGAACGGCCACAGGTAGACATGATGGCGTCCCGTCTCAACAAAAAGCTAAAAAAATATTGCGCACTAGTGACACCGTGGGTGTACCAGTCGGTTTATGTGTTCCCTCCTCTTCCTCTCATACCCAAGGTACTGAGGATTGTAAGAAAGAGAGGAGTAAAAACTATACTCATCGTTCCGGATTGGCCAAGAAGAACTTGGTACCCAGAACTACAAGAAATGATCTCAGAGGAACCATGGCCTCTGCCTCTCAGACAGGACCTGTTACAGCAGGGGCCCTGTCTGTTCCAAGACTTACCGCGGCTGCGTTTGACGGCATGGCGGTTGAACGCCGGATCCTAACGGAAAAGGGCATTCCAGATGAAGTGATTCCTACGCTGATAAAGGCTAGGAAAGACGTGACAGCATAACATTATCACCGTATATGGCGAAAATATGTTGCTTGGTGTGAGGCCAGGAAGGCCCCTACAGAGGAATTCCAGCTGGGTCGATTCCTGCACTTCCTACAGTCAGGGGTGACTATGGGCCTAAAATTAGGATCCATAAAGGTCCAGATTTCGGCCCTATCTATTTTCTTTCAAAAAGAACTAGCTTCACTGCCTGAAGTTCAGACGTTTGTTAAGGGAGTGCTGCATATTCAGCCCCCTTTTGTGCCCCCAGTGGCACCTTGGGATCTCAACGTTGTGTTGGATTTCCTAAAATCACATTGGTTTGAGCCACTTCAGACCGTGGAATTAAAATATCTCATGTGGAAAGTGGTCATGCTTTTGGCCTTGGCTTCGGCTAGGCGGGTGTCAGAATTGGCGGCTTTGTCCTGTAAAAGCCCCTATCTGATCTTCCATATGGACAGAGCAGAATTGAGGACTCGTCCCCAATTTCTCCCTAAGGTGGTATCAGCGTTTCATTTGAACCAACCTATTGTGGTGCCTGCGGCTACTCGGGACTTGGAGGCTTCCAATTTGCTGGACGTAGTCCGGGCCCTGAAAATCTATGTTTCCAGGACGGCTAGAGTCAGAAAGACTGACTCGCTGTTTATCCTGCATGCACCCAACTAGCTGGGTGCTCCTGCTTCTAAGCAGACTATTGCTCGCTGGATCTGCTCCACGATTCAACTTGCACATTCTGCGGCTGGACTGCCGCATCCTAAATCAGTAAAAGCCCATTCCACGAGGAAGGTGGGCTCTTCTTGGGCGGCTGCCCGAGGGGTCTCGGCTTTACAGCTTTGCCGAGCTGCTACTTTGTCGGGTTCAAACACATTTGCAAAGTTCTACAAGTTTGATACCCTGGCTGAGGAGGACCTTGCCTTTGCTCATTCGGTGCTGCAGAGTCATCCGCACTCTCCCGCCCGTTTGGGAGCTTTGGTATAATCCCCATGGTCCTTACGGAGTTCCCAGCATCCACTAGGACGTCAGAGAAAATAAGAATTTACTCACCGGTAATTCTATTTCTCGTAGTCCGTAGTGGATGCTGGGCGCCCGTCCCAAGTGCGGACTCTCTGCAATACATGTATATAGTTATTGCTTAACTAAAGGGTTATTGTTATGAGCCATCTGTTACTGAGGCTCAGTTGTTGTTCGTACTGTTAACTGGGTATGGTTATCACGAGTTGTACAGTGTGATTGGTGTGGCTGGTATGAGTCTTACCCTGGATTCCAAATCCTTTCCTAGTAATGTCAGCTCTTCCGGGCACAGTTTCCCTAACTGAGGTCTGGAGGAGGGGCATAGAGGGAGGAGCCAGTGCACACCAGATATAGTACCTAATCTTTCTTTTAAGAGTGCCCAGTCTCCTGCGGAACCCGTCTATTCCCCATGGTCCTTACGGAGTTCCCAGCATCCACTACGGACTACGAGAAATAGAATTACCGGTGAGTAAATTCTTATTTTCTTTGTCAAGGGGGGGGGGGGGGGGGAGGAGGAATAAAAAACCCTTACATATGTATGTGGGTATGATTTTTGAAGATGATAATTGTTTGTTGCTTTAAATCAGAAAAAAACTCCGCTTTTAAACAAAAAGCCATTAACCAAACAAACAAAAAAATAGAAAAATTGCTTGTAAATGGTATTGTACATGTTTGTAGGAAAACAAGTGTGTTCTTGACAAACCTGCATTGTTATTAACTTAAAGAATTATTAGGTTACTACTTACTACTAACATATATTTTAGAGTAATACATGTGTTAAATAGTTTAAAGCTCCCTTACATGTTGTTACTTTTCAATGCAGCTGAATAAAGTGAATTGTGGTCAGCAGTGTGAGCTGCTTCAGATGGGTGTAATGAAGCAATGATTGCAGTATACATCAAATATTCTACAACTGAGGTCAGCTTGTGCAGATTTTAAGGTAGACCTGTAGTCACTCAGAAACTGCACACCATAAATGTGCGTTCAGTTGTAAAAATTGCGTCTGCACCGCCTACCGATCATCAACATACGCCCACAACACACCCCTGCTCGTAGTTTTTGTGAGATCAGCACTTTAGTACGCCCCTACACGCCTACTTTTCGTAGTGCATACGCAGTTTTTGCTATGTCTCAGAAGTTTTATTTTTTGTCTCAGATTTTGCATTTTTTGTCTCAGATTTTACGTATTTTTCGCATTTTCAGCTATTTTGGCTGCTTTGCGTTCTTTGCTGAATTAGGCCCAAAATACCCTGTTTGAAGAACCGTGGGTTAATCCTGATAGGAAATTTGAAATACCTAAAAGGTTACTCTCATCCTTGCCTTTTCCTCCTGAGGATAGGAAAAAATGGGAACGTCCACCGATACTGGATGCATCAGTATCCAGGCTGTCACGAAAAATTGTATTGATTGTCCCTGGTGCAGCTTCCCTGAAAGACGCGGCTGATCGTCAAATTGAGACTACACTCAAATCCTTGTACACAGCTGCTGGGGTGGCCCAAAGACCCACTATTACATGTGCGTGGATCACTAAAGACATTGCTAAATGGTCAGGTAACCTAATTGAGGGGTTAGATTCCTTATTTAGGGGGAGATTGTTTTACTCTGGCAGCATATACAGGACTCTGCAAATTTTATGGTGGAAGCCATAAAAGAAATAGGCTTGCTTAATGCACGCACCACTGCTTTGGCAGTGTCAGCACGCAGGGGCTTATGGCTACGCTAGTGGACTGCTGATGCGGACTCCAGGAAAGGCGTGTAAGGCCTACCATTTACAGGAGATGCCTTATTCGGAGATGAACTGGATAAATGGATCTGCAAAGCTACTGCGGGTAAATCCACATATCTTCCTTCCGCAGCTCCCCCAGCCAGGAAGGCCTACTCAGCTTCCAATTTGCAGTCCTTTCGGACAGCCAAGTCCAAGGGCAAAACCAGAGGTCCTTCTACAGCCACCAGGGGCGCTAGAGGCAAACCAGTAACTGCTGGTTCTCAGGAACAGAGTTCAAGCTCTGCTTCCTCAAAACCTTCAGCATGACGGTGGACCGCTATGCCTGTAAGACTGACGGGTGGAAGCCCGGCTAAAATTCTTCAGTCACATCTGGCCAAGTTCGTGCCAGGATTCCGGGGTCATAAATCTTATTGCCCAGGGATACAGACCGGAGTTCCAGGAGCTCCCACCTCACAGACTCTTCAAATTAGGCTTACCAGTTTCACAGGAGGCAAGTATAACTTTACAGGACGCTATTCAGAAACTGGTGCAGGCTCAGGTCATTGTTCCAGTTCCACCTCATCTGCAAAACAAGGGGTATTTTTCCACCTTGTTTGTAGTACCGAAACCGGATGATTCGGAAAGACCGATTTTGAACCTCAAGTCGTTCAACCCGTACTTACGAGTGTTCAAATTCAAGATGGAGTCTCTGAGAGCGGTGATCTCAGGGCTGGAGAAAGGGGAGTTCCTAGTGTCTCTGGATATCAAGGATGCGTACCTTCACATTCCGATCTGGCCGCCTCATCAGGCTTATCTATGGTTTGCACTGCAGGACTGTCACTACCAGTTCCAGGCCCTACCGTTTGGTCTCTCCACGGCACCGAGGGTGTTCACCAAGGTGATAGCAGAAATTATGTTTCTCTTACGTCCTGCAGGATACTGGGGTCCACATTAGTACCATGGAGTATAGACGGGTCCACTAGGAGCCTTGGGCACTTTAAAAAATGAATAGTGTGCGCTGGCTCCTCCCTCTATGCCCCTCCTACCAGACTCAGTTTAGAAAAATGTGGCCGAAGGAGCCGGTCACACTTATGGAAGCTCCTGAAGAGTTTTCTTCATTTATTTTTTCTGTTTGGTATTTTCAGGCAGGACTGGTTGGCACCAGCCTGCCTGCTTTGTGGGACTTGGGGGGGGGGGGGGGACCAACTTCCTACATGGTTAATGGTCCCGTTCCATGCTGACAGGACACTGAGCTCCTGAGGGAGCCATTCGCAAGCCCCACCACGGCGAGTGTACGCTCCCGCAGCACGACGCCATGCCTAACAGAGCCAGAAGTGAGAAGAGTGGTGAGTAGGAAGCTGGCGTCCCGGTTAGCAGGTTGCAGGTGGTAATGGCGGCATGAGGGTAGGAGCGCAGTGCTGACAGGCAGGCTGCGGCTCCAGGCTTCAGAGACATGCAGGCTGTTATGTGTTTTCCGCTGTGAGGGGCGAGCTGAAGTCACAACTAAATACCCACACTGGCACTACAGCTTACAGGGGTTCTAACCCACTGTAAAGCAAAAATATAACCTCAGCCAGTATAAAAACCGGGAAGGCCGCGCGCCATTAAGGGGGCGGGGCTTCACTATGAGCGTACCCAGTGGCTCACCAGCGCCATTTTCACTCTGCAGCTCTCACTGAACAGACTGGCAGAGACGCACAGCTCCTCCACAAGGACTCCAGCGGTACCAGGGGGTCATAGCCGGCGGGAGCAGTATAAGAATACTAATTTCCTATTAGGGGTATTTACTTAGTATGCGACCCAGCTAAGCTCAGCTTCAGCAAGAAGGGCACTGTGTGGCTGGCTCCATCATACTCTGTGTCTCCCTATAAGGGCTCTGTGTGGGTTAACTGAGCTTAACTTTCTCCTGTGTGTGTGTGTATACTTTCACATTACAATGACAAGCAAGGAGTGTGTTTCATGCACTGCAGAGTGTTTTTCTTCCCCAGGGGGATCGCTACCATGTACTCAGGATAGTACACATTCTCAGGCTAGTGGATCCGAACCAGCATGGTTGGATCCTCTAAAAGGGATGATCTCAAATAACGAGATTTATGGTAAGAACTTACCTTTGTTAAATCTCTTTCTGCAAGGTACACTGGCTACACAGGGCGCCCACCCTGACGCACTTAGCTTCTTTGGGTTGGTATGGCATTAGCCGCTGACACTTTCTCCTGTCGTGAGTGTGGTGTATGTGGCTACTAACAGTTGTCGTCTCTTTTGCTACTGCATTGGACTGGTTAACATAAATCTCATTTTCTGCTGCAAGGTACACTGGGCTCCAGAGGGAATGACATTGGGGATGTCCTAAAGCAGTTCCTTATGAGAGGGGACGCACTGTAGCGGGCACAAGAACCCGGCGTCCAAATAAAGCATCCTGGGAGGTGGAAGTATCAAAGGCATAGAACTTTATGAATGTGTTCACTGAGGACCATGTAGCCGCCTTGCACAATTGGTCAAGGGTCGCACCACGGCGGGCCGCCCAAGAAGGTCCAACCGACAGAGTAGAATGGGCCTTGATGGTAGCAGGAGCTGGAAGGCCAGCCTGTACATAAGCATGTGCAACCACCATTCTAATCCATCTGGCAAGGGTCTGCTTGTGAGCAGGCCAGCCACGTTTGTGAAAACCAAACAGAACAAAGAGAGAATCCGACTTCCTGATGGAGGCAGTTCTCTTGACGTAGATATGAAGAGCCCGTACCACCGTTCTTTGGCAGACAAATCAGGAGAGGCAAAGCCCGGAACCACAATCTCCTGATTAAGGTGGAAAGAAGACACCACCTTAGGTAAATACCCGGGACGTGTTCTAAGATCAGGTAAGGTTGCAATTTTTCTCTGAAACCAATCCGACAAGGCAGAAATATGAACCTTGATGGAGGCCAGATGAAGGCCCAAGTCCAGGCCTTGTTGTAGAAAGGCCAAAAGTTTGGCCGTACTGAACTTGTAAGTGTCATGATTGTTAGATGCGCACCAAGCAAAGTAAGAATTCCAGACCCTATGATAAATCCGAACAGAAGCCGGTTTCCGGGCCTTCAACATGGTTTGGATAACCGCCTCAGAAGATCCTTTGGCCATTAAGACGGAAGCTTCAAGAGCCACGCCATCAAAGACAATCGGGCTAAATCCTGATATACACAGGGGCCCTGAACGAGGAGATCAGGGCGCTGAGGAATTAGAAGGGGACACTCTATCGAGAGACCTTGAAGGTCTGAGAACCAGTGCCGTTTGGGCCACTTTGGAGCGATCAGAAGTAGGATTCCTCCTTCTTGGTTGAACTTCCTTATTACTCTGGGCAGGAGTGACAAAGGAGGGAACACGTATGGCAGCCGAAAGTTCCATGGAATTGCCAGTGCGTCCACGAACGCTGCTTGAGGATCCCTTGTCCTTGCTCCGAAGATCGAAACCTTGTGATTGTGTCGAGATGCCATCAGGTCCACATCTGGAAGGCCCCACTTGTCCACGAGGAGTTGAAACACTTCTGGATGGAGGCTCCACTCTCCGGCGTGTACGTCCTGACGACTGAGAAAGTCCGCTTCCCAGTTTAAGACCCCCGGAATGAACACTGCCAATATGGCTGGCAGATGGCGTTCCGCCTACTGAAGAATCCGTGATATTTCCCTCATTGCCATGCGGCTTCGAGTACCGCCTTGATGATTGATGTACTTCACTGTGGTGGCGTTGTCCGACTGTACTTGAACAGGTCTGTTCTGTATTAAATGCTGGGCCAAGTTCAATGAGTTGAACACCACCCGCAATTCCAGAATGTTTATCTGGAGGAGAGACTCCTTGGTCCACCGACCCTAAAGGGAGTGTTGCTCCAACACCACGCCCCAACCTCTCAGACTGGCGTCTGTCGTCAAAAGAACCCAGTTGGAGATCCAGAAGTGACTACCCCTGCTCAATCGTTGATCATGAAGCCACCAGCTCAGTGACAGACGGAGCTCTGGAAACAATGAGATCATTTGAGACCTGATCCGGTGAGGCAGGCCGTCCCACTTGGCAAGAATCAGCCTCTGGAGAGGTCGGGAATGGAATTGGAGCGTACTCCACCATGTCGAAAGCCGACACCATGAAACCTAGCACTTGCGTTGCCGAATGTATCCACACTTGCGGACGAGATAGGAAGCATCAAATCCTGTCCTGAAGCTTCAGGACTTTCTCCTGAGACAAGAACAACCACTGGTTGTGAGTGTCCAACAACACCCCCAGGTGCACCATGCTCTGAGCAGGGACCAGGGAGGATTTCTTCCAGTTCATGAGCCACCCGTGGGCTTGCAGAAACTGGATAGTCAGATCCAGATGGCTTAGGAGAATCTCTGGGGAATTTGCCAGGATCAACAAGTCGTCCAAGTACGGTAGGATCCTGACCCCTTGACGGCGGAGTACAGCCGTCATTACCGCCATGACCTTGGTGAAGACTCGCGGAGCTGTGGTCAAACCAAAAGGTAACGCCCGAAAATGGCAATGGAGGTTGCCAACTGCAAACCTCAGGTACTGCTGATGCGACATTGCAATGGGAATATGCAGGTAAGCATCCTCTATGTCCAGTGAGACCATATAGTCCCCAGGCTCCAAGGCCAGAACAATAGAGCGAAGAGTTTCCATACGAAACTTGGAGACCTTCACAAATTTGTTCAAGGACTTGAGGTTGAGAATGGGCCGGGAAGACCCATTCAGTTTCGGGACTAGGAACAGCGGTGAATAGTACCCCTTGCCTCTCTGAGCCATAGGCACCTGTACTACCACTCCTGTGTCCAGGAGGGACTGTACCACCGAATGAAGTGTTTGCCTTCACCTGATCCGAAGGGATGTCTGTCAGGCAAAATCGATGAGGGGGATGATTCTTGAAGGATACGGCGTAACCTCGAGTGACGACTTCCCGTACCCAGGCATCGGAAGTGGTCTTCAACCATTCCTGGGTAAACCCTAGAAGTCTGCCCCCCACCCTGGGATCCCCCAGAGGGAGGCCCGCCCCGTCATGCGGCAGGCTTGTCTGTTTTGGAAGCAGGCTGACGGGAAGCCCACTTGGGTCTGGGCTTAGGAGGTTTGGAAGTACGAGCTTGTTTCGGGTACTGGGCATGACTTATGTTAAAGGCCATGTTAGCCGACATGTTGTTTATGTATGGTGTGAACTGGTGTGAATCTCGCCACATGTTTAATAGTAACTCCTCTCTCGAGAATGTTCGTCTCCTCGGGCACAGTTCCTATACTGATGTCTGGAGGAGGGGCATAGAGGGAGGAGCCAGTTCACACTGTTAAAAAGTCTTAAAGTGCCGAAGGCTCCTGCGGAACCGTCTATACCCCATGGTACTAAAATGGACCCCAGCATCCTCTACGGACTACGAGAAAAGGATTTACAGGCAGGTAATAAAAATCCTATTATAAGTGTGTACACTCCTGCGATTGGTTTGTCCAATTATTCCCCCGATTCATCCTTCCCTGTTAGTGGGCATGCATTAACACAGGACTTTATACGATAAGTGGAATTTAGCATAATGGGCCTGATTCTGTGTCTTTCGGCACAGATGCATCTGTGTCTTTATGAGGACGTCATGGCCGATGTTCTTTGATAAAGCTGAATCTATTTATCGTATAAATTACCCTTTAAGAGGTCTAAGAACACTGTACGCTGACTACGTAAGAAGTACCGTATGGGTACGTTACTTGCGTAACGATCGCTCAGCCGTAGGCGAGACGCTCAAGCGTCGCGTTCGCTCACGGCCCAGAGATCACAGACTGGCACACTATTGGCTACAGACAAACGTAATGATTCGCTATGGCGTAGCGGACGCTCGAGACCACGAGGAGATCACCAGCGGCGCAGACGCTCACAACGCTATACCTTGATTATACCTTTAACCATGAGATACACAGTATACCTTTATGTAGAGACAGTGTGTAAGTGCAACCTGGTGTAACCTGATTAACTACAAAGCTGCTTGAGCGTCACCGACGCTCTGTGAACACTTAACACTATGAGAAAATACACAGATACTTGTTTAGGGTCCAAAGCCTATTAAATGTATTATAACTAATATACTTGTAAAAAGGAATCACAGTACAAATGATACACTACAATATAACAGAGACTTCCTAACCAAATAACTACACTATAAATATAATACAATACAATACAATCTAATCAAGGGAAAATACGAGAGAAAGAGTAGAGAGAGAGAGAGAGATGAGAGATGAGAGAAATGGCTCACAGTAAGACAATATGATCACGGAGAAAAACTTACGCACAAGGGGAAACGATCGCATGCGCCTGGACATCCAGCACCCGATTCTCAGCAATGAGAACCGTTGAAGAGTGAGAGCTGGATGTGGTCGGCCTGCCTATTTATGCCCCACACACAATGCAATCTAATGGTCCCTACAATCTGATCGTCCATTGGACACAGGAATTCGGCTTCGCATTATAACAAGAGGTCATAGGTTGATTCATACAGGTGGGCTGTGACGATTTCAAACAGCTCAGGTGGGTGGGACACTGGGTTTCCCGCCGCATACCTGAGTAAGAGTAAATAATAGTAATGGACATAAACTCCTTATGTCCATAACTATTCGCACGAGCGATTAATACGCTCCAAACCAACACCGGAATATTGCTATTTAAATACTCTTCCGATGGGTACCAAACACTGCTGTATGACTCCTGTTAGACCCTTCCTACAATACAAAGAGGGATTCCTCCGTTCAGGGACATTCTATATTAACCAAACTTTCAGAATCTATCAAAAGGACCATGATCTATAAACTACGTTAATTGTGGAAATATGTAACGATTGGGTCGCACGCTACGACTACATACTCTTTACCGTAAATACGCATACCGATGCGAGCGGGTGCACGCATCAGCGGGTATGCGCTATCACGGGAAAGCGCACGCATGCGCAGCGCGGACCAGTGTGAGGTGCAAATATGGCAGTGTGCATAGAGATATTTTTCTGACTTTGACAGTCCACCCTTTGGCAGTCAATAATAACTGCCACCTTCTAAAACATTTCAAAAGGAGAAAAATATATGTCAGGGGTTAATTCATTTCCATGGTTGGGTAGGGGAGGAGAGAGGAGTAGGTGTGAAGAGGGTATGACCTAGTGAGATAGCAGAAGCATGTGTGTATGGGTCCATGTTTGGGGGGTCATGTATCATCGTGCCGTACGTGTTGTAAATCAAGCTTCGAGGTATTGCGAAGTATACATTTGAATTCCTTCTTATCCTGTGGTACAGGTCTGTGGATGGGCTGTCAAACTTTACCGAGCTCTTTTCGGATTTTGAACAAAATGGGGAGCACATTTTAGTTGATGATACATGAATGGGGGAATATGTGATTGCTGATATCTGTGCCTGTATTCCCTATACTATGTGTGTTATTACCTGAGGGTTGTAGAGATGAAGATGAAGAACACTTATGGAAAATGCAATGATATTCTATGTCAGGTAAATGTACATCTGTCGTCGAAGTTTTGTTCAGTATCAGTTGAAAGTCGTCTTCTTTGCGCTGTTTTGCTCCTTAGGCATGAGCAACAAGCTTTGTCAGTGCCATCAGATTTACAAAAAATGTTGGGCTAGCGTGAGTTTAAAAATACTAGGGAAACTGGGGATCCATGGCAAAGTTCATCAAGTGTCCATTTCTCAAGTGGTCAAAACTCTTTCTTTGGTCCATCCGTTGTCTGTATAGCGTCTCGTCAACTTCCTCGTCCAAGGGGGTCTTTTTATCTTGGAGAAAAGCAGAAAAACAGGTGAAAGAAACGGACCATATAATCGCATTTTCATCACATCCTGGTTTCTATCATTGGGTCATAAATCAAATCCAGGTTAATTACAGTTTCCTCACTCCTCAAACTCATCACTCTTGTACTTTGTTTGCACCTCATTAAAGCCTGCCCGCATCTAAATATCAATCCAATAGATATAACAACACCTAAAATACATAGGAGAAACTTTCCAACATCCATTATGACTCCTTGAGCCCAGTCTCCTAAACCGGAGAACCAATTTCGCGGGTTCAACCATGACACCCAACCAGTCAGCTCATTACCTACAGCAGCAAGGGTGAGATTGTGTTTTCGGCGAAATTCCCACTTCAATTGGAGAATATCGTCCATCTTTTGGTCTATGACCTCTACCGGATCCTCGGTGCTATTTGTGATGTACGTGCAACACTTCACGCCGTACTGTGTTGCCAATGTAACACAATATCCGCCTGTCACTGCTGTGAGGTAATTAAGAACCATTCTATGCTGTACCAGTTCTGTTTTATAAGCTTGGAGTTCTCTTCCAGTGTATCTAAACGTGTCATCATACATTTCAGTGATATTATCTAACAAATTGGCGAGTGCGGAAATGTATCTATAATTCATCACTCCTCGAGCGGTGCGAGTGAAATCTAACGCCACCAGAACCTGAATCCCGGTGGATTCATGGATCAGATCAGAGGCCGGATGCTCTAACCTTTCTGACAGTTGTCTTTTAACGAGGTGCTCGTAATGAGTGTGAGTATAAGGAGTTTGGGCACCACGGTGTATGTCTTTCATTTTATCATGAGTTACAGTCATTACTTCAGGCAATACTCTTCCAATATAACACAATCCTTCAGAGTTTGGGGCAAGCCACTTGTACGCCTTTCTCCCGCATATGAAATATGCATCATCGGGGAGAACATATGGGACGGAGTAGGACATTACCATATTACACACCTTCCAGGTGAAATCTCCTAGCCCTAATTCTTCCATCTGCTTAATGCACGTATCAGGTTGTACGATATGTGCACAGTATCCTGGTGATACTTCTCCAACTCTAGTAATCCTATTTCCTAAGGTATATCTATACCTGAAAGATTTTCCTCTACTGGCTATGTGGCGTACAAGCTCTGTATCTGTAGGCATTCTATCTGCTCTATGCGAGAAGGTCATGGTCAGGTTGCTCCATGACACTTCCCAATTTCCCGGCTGTCGGGGATTGGAGATGTTGAAACATAAGAGGGACCTATCCACATGGTATTGGTGGAGCTTCAAACTAGGAGGGCTGGAGATATTAAACCTCCTGTCCACCGGTCTCCCACCATTTAACTCAAGTACCTCCCCTATCGTTAAAGGAAATGGTACTAGCCCTGATTTGCTATGACCCTGAGGTACTTGAGAGCATACCCAACAATCTGTTTTGTTTAACACATTACCCACTAAGGAGTGATAGTCACTCAATGGATGCCGGTCCATATGGATATTAAAACTGGATTGGCATTTCTTTATGCACCCATCCTCAATGACATTGTTACAAAGCCTGCAGATACAGTTTTCTTCAGCTAACAATCCGTCACAATTTCTTCTATGATCACTGCTATCGGATCGCTTTCTGATACTCGCCTTTGCTTGTTGGTTAGGTTGATCTTGGAAAACTACGCCTCCATCATCATAATCGGAACCCATTCCAGAACCTCTCTCGACCTCCATGGTACTCTCGCCGGAACAGACTGCTCTAGTCAACATCATGGTTAACAGGAAAATCCGGATCACAGTCTCTTGGGGCAAGTCCATCTTTGAGGAGGAAATGGAGAAGAATGAGAAGGGGGAAAAAGAAATTTCAAGGGAGAGGGGATGGAAAGTGGAAAAAACAATAAAAGGGATTGGGGAGTCGACAACTGCTTTCGGTCTTCAAGGCTCAGGTGCCGCCTCAGTCCTCCTGGAACAGACACTCCAGTGATACAACCTCTACCGTCTGTTCCTTATCACGGGACTTCTCTGGATCAGCAACCTTCTTGCAGTGGGATGAATGGACCCAAGTCTCTCTCTCAGCAACCTTCAATGCTGTGGTGCTAGTCAATAAGACCTGGTATGGTCCTTCCCATCTATCAATAAGACAACCTGAGCGTAGAAAATTTCGTATCATTACATAATCCCCAGGTTCAATGTCATGACAATTACTATCAGGTAGATCAGGAATCACCAACTTCAGATTTTCATTTTGATTCCTCAACTGTTTACTCATGTTAATTAAGTACTTTACAGTTACTTCATTGTTACATTTCAAATCATCCTGAGGGTTAATCATGACATGCGGTTGTCGACCAAACAAGATTTCAAAAGGGGACAGATTAAGAGGAGACCTGGGAGTGGTTCTGATGCTATACAAAACAATGGGTAAAGCTTCTGGCCACGTCAATCCTGTCTCTGCCATTACTTTACTCAATTTATTTTTAATCGTGCTGTTCACTCTTTCGCCTGTGGACGGTACGGAGTGTGCAGCTTGCTATCAATTCCCATCAACTTACACATTCCTTGAAAGACATCACCTGTAAAATGGGTACCCCTATCACTTTCGATTATTCTAGGGATACCATATCTACATACAAATTCCTGCACAATTTTCTTAGCTGTAAACATAGCGGTATTTGTAGCCGCTGGAAATGCTTCGACCCAATTCGAGAAAACATCTATACAAACAAGTACATATTTCAAATTCCGACATGGGGGTAATTGAATGAAGTCAATTTGTATTACCTGAAAAGGGCCGCCGGCAGGTGGGATATGGGATGGTTCTGTAGGTATTGCCTTTCCAATATTCTTTCTCAGACAGGTAAGGCATGACATTGCTCTTTTACTCGCATGAGAGGAGAATCCTGGGGCGCACCAGTATGCTCTTACCAATTTGCACATCCCCTCCTTGCCTAGATGAGTCAGCCCGTGAGCTGCTTCAGCCAGACATGGAAGATATGTCCTGGGGGCCACTGGTTTACCATGTCCATCCGTCCAGAGCCCTGAGGACTCCTGGCCATATCCCTTTGCCTTCCAGGCTGCTCTTTCCTGTGCGGAACACAAATTCTGCATTTCACACAACTTCTGTGTGTTGATGGTATTGAATACCATCAGTTGTGTGGTGTCTGTCGGTATGGGGGTAGCAGCTGCTAACTTAGCAGCTTCGTCTGCTCGGCTGTTACCAAGTGATACTGGGTCTTGACTATATGTATGTGCTTTACATTTGATAACAGCCACTCTGTCGGGTTCCTGTATCGCTGTTAGAAGCCTTTTTATGTGAGCTGCATGCGCTATCGGTGTACCAGCTGCCGTCATGAAATTTCTGAGGCGCCATAGGGCTCCGAAATCATGGACTACCCCGAATGCGTATCTAGAATCGGTGTAGATATTGGCTGACTTACCCTTAGCCAATTCACATGCTCTGGTTAGGGCGACCAGTTCAGCAACCTGGGCTGAGTGAGGTGGGCCTAGCGGTTCCGCTTCTATGGTGTCTTGGTCATCTACGACTGCGTATCCAGTACACAAGTCTCCCGAGTCTGACTGTCTGTGACAACTACCGTCCGTGTAGAACGTGAGTTCTGCATCTTCCAGTGGATTGTCACTGATGTCAGGCCTTGCGGTAAAATTTTGGGTCAAATATTCCATACAATCATGTGTATCTTCCTTTGTATTAAATCCTCCTTCCCCAGCACTCTCACCTTCCACCCTTTTTGCCTGACCAGACACACCTGGGAGATATGTTGCAGGATTTAATGCACTGCATCTCCTTATAGTGATGTTTACTGGGGCCATTAGTGCCAATTCCCATCTTGTAAACCTCGCTGATGAGACGTGTCTGGTTTGGGCAGAATTCAATAAGGCTGACACTGCATGTGGTGTATGGATTGTGAGGTTGTGGCCTAGCACGACATCTTCGCTTTTTGTTACTAGCAATGCTATTGCAGCAACGCTTCGCAAGCATGTGGGGAGGGATCGCGCTACCGTGTCTAGCTGAGCGCTGTAGTATGCAACTGGCCTGCTGGCATCACCGTGTTTTTGGGTTAGTACACCTGCTGCGCAACCAGCACTTTCTGTTCCGTATAGTTCAAAGGGTTTCCCATAGTCTGGCATACCTAGTGCTGGCGCCTGCGTTAGGCACTGTTTGAGTCTCTCAAATGCTGTTTCGGATTCGTCGGTATGCGAAATCCTATCAGGTTTGTTTGAGGAGACCATTTCCTGCAAAGGTAACGCCAATATGGAAAACCCTGGGATCCAATTACGGCAATACCCACACATTCCTAAAAACGTTCTGATCTGTTGCTGGGTTTGTGGTAGAGTCATGTCTCTAATTGCTTGGATTCTATCAGCGGTCAGGTGTCTCAGTCCTTGTGTTAGACAGTGTCCCAAATATTTTACCTTAGTTTGGCATAATTGCAACTTGTCTTTGGAAACCTTATGTCCTGTGTCTGAAAGATGAAACAGGAGCTGTTTCGTATCCTTCAGGGATGCTTCCAATGAATCAGAACACAGTAGTAAATCATCCACATACTGTATCAATACTGATCCACTCTCTGGTTGGAAAGACTGTAAACAATCATGCAAAGCCTGAGAAAATATACTTGGACTATCTATGAAACCTTGGGGTAATCGAGTCCACGTGTATTGGACTCCTCTGTATGTGAATGCAAACAAATATTGGCTGTCAGGGTGCAGAGGTACCGAAAAGAAAGCGGAGCAGAGGTCAATAACAGTGAAAAATTTGGCAGTGGGAGGGATTTGCATTAGGATGACAGCTGGATTTGGCACTACGGGGAACTGACTCTCAACTATTTTGTTAATCCCCCTTAGATCCTGCACTAGCCTGTAACCCCTCCCCCCACTCTTCTTAACAGGGAAGATGGGACTATTGGCAGTGCTGGACGTTCTTACCAGAATGCCCTGTTGTAGCAAGCGCTCTATTACTGGGAAAACTCCTAACTCCACCTCTGGCTTCAGAGGATACTGTGGGATTTTTGGAGCTATCCTACCATCTTTTACTTGTACAACTACTGGAGCTACGTTTGCCATTAATCCAGTGTCCTGTCCGTCTTTTGTCCAAAGTGACTCTGGTATCTGGGAAGTCATCTCTTCTACTTGGGATGGATTCCTATTTGTCCTAATGGAATGTGACATTAATTTTGATGGGGAGTCTAACATGTCTCGTACTTCCTGAGCGTGATTCTCAGGTATGTCCAAGAATACACCTTCAGAAGTACAATAAATGACGCACCCCATTTTACATAGTAAGTCTCTTCCCAGGAGATTGGTTGGTGCCGATGCAGCCAGCAAAAAGGAATGCTTGGTATGCAAAGGCCCTATTGTAATCTCGGCTGGTTTGCTAACAGGGTAGTGCTGGACTACTCCTGTTACTCCCATGGCTGGAATTGTCCTACCAGTGGTTCTCATGCCCACTGTCGAATTTATCACTGACTTGGCCGCCCCTGTGTCTACAAGAAAGTTTAAAGTTTTACCAGCTCCATTGATTGCAATCTCTGGTTCACTTCCAAGACTGGCAATCAATTTAACTGGCTGCAGATTACAGGTATGGCCACACCCCTAGTGGGTATGCTGACCTCCCTGAATCCCGTTGGCAGCAACTACTTGTGAGGGAGTTAGCTGGGAACTACCCGAGGCATGCCAATCTCTGTTCGGGGGGTATCTTTTTGTTTCCCCTGTATGTGGCTCAAAACTCCGCCTCTGTGGACCCTGCTCCCAATGTCTTGTGTTGTGTCGTTGTCTAGGGGGTTGAAAAGATCTTTGTACACTCTTTATTCTACAGTCTCGTGCATAGTGTCCCTGTCTGTTACAGGAATAACAAGTTATTTCAGTTGACTTACTTACAGGATTCGATGGTACATACGCAGGCTGCTTTGTGGTCAGCGCCTGTATACTTACTGACATTAACTTGTCACTTTGCGATTCTCTGTGCCTGGTGATGTTTCTGTCGTGATCAATAGCAGCCTCTCTCAAAGTGGACACTGACAGACCTCGCCAACATGGTTGCGTGGTCTGTACCCTAGCCTTTAATGTTTCTTTTAAACCATCCATCAGTACAGATACTGCTACTTCTTGATGGTTTGGGTTGGTCCTAATGTCTTCTATACCAGTGTATTTTGCCATTTCTAATAGTGCCCGGTGAAAATATTCTGCTGCCGTTTCGGACTCTTTTTGTCTAATGGAGAATATTTTGTTCCATTTAACAACGGCTGGGAAATACTCCTTTAGTTGTAAATTTATCCTTTTTACGTTATCTTTGTTATACACATCTGAAAGCGGTACATCTTTATCTAGTCCACAATCAGCCAAAAATTGAACTGAGTCGACATTTGAAGGTAAACAAGCTCTTAGCAGTATCTGCCAATCTTTGTTGTTGGGCTCTACAGTGTTCCCTAGATCCCTGATGTATTTTTGGCTAGCAACTAAGTCTTTCCTGGGGTCAGGAAATTCGGACACTATGGTTCTTATGGTTATGGTTCATTCGGGAAAATGGTGTGTACATGGCAATGTTCCTTATGGGAGTGGCTCCTGATACATCTGTTTTCCCATTGGGAACTGCTATTACTCTAACAGGGTTAACTCTAACAACCTCATTCTGTGTAGATTCTACAACTTGTGGTGAAATTGTTTCGGTATAATGCATGGTGCCGTACTTACCCGTTGACACGACCTCACCTATCCCTCCGCTAGGGGCCTTCACTAATCTCGTGAGTGGTGCAGTTCCTACTGTGGTTTCTGATATGGTGGCCGCTAGAGAGAGCGCTGAAATTGTTGCCGAATCGTCTTCTTGATCATACTCCTGAGGAAAGTTCAGAACAGGGTACAACTTGCACGGGTTAATAATTGCATGGGTTACTTGGTTAACATCATTAACATTTACAGGGTTGCTAAGAGTTTGTGTTTTACACCCCAGTGCGTTTTTCTCCGCAATCAACTTCTCTCCTGCAATGTATGGTGGAGGCGGGGCTGTGGCTATCAGTTTCCTGACTGCCCCAGATCCCGCCACCAGAGCCAAACCTCTCTGTATCTCACCTTCCTGTTGCCATAACTGTAAATAATCATGATGCTGGATTCGTCTCTTTGTTGATTTTATGAGACATACCCTCCTCCTTAAATTTTGTAACACTTCTGGACTGAAGCTACCTATTCTTGGGAATTTCTCCCTGTCTTGTACAGTCATTCTCTCCCATTCATCACATAAAACCTCTGTGTGACTTCCGTATTTCTCACACATGATGTACCTTGCCGACCCGACTGGTCGGTTCTCTGAATCAACCCGAACCGAGGTTGATCGCCCCCTACCTGAACAACTGGCCCCCATACTCTGCAGGTGTTGCTTACTACTCCTTTGATCTTTATATCACGGTCTTCAGCGAACCCTTACAGCAAACCAAATTATTCAAAATAGGCCGGCGGTGGCGGTTTACCGAGTACCCCACTCACTCGCCCACCTCGACCAATACGACCTGATCACACCGATATGGTGCTGGCGTACTCGATACAGGGCCCTACCAAAAACCTTCTGTTTACTGGAACATGTGAGGGTTACCCGCAGGACACTTACTCTTTCCAGTAAAGGTGGGGTTGCTAGATAGTTCCTGAGTGACCAGCGAACTTCCCTTCAAAAATAAAAAATTACACAAATCACGTCGGAATGTACAACTAGCGTTTATGACTTTTGTACGCAAAATGATACTAGTCAGGTTTACTAATGCACACAATGACGTGCGGTACAATCGTTCAGTACATAAGCACTACCTGTTATGTACTGAGAGATCAATGGAATCGAAAATTTCGGCTGCGAATTCCTTCAGCCAGAGCTTATATGGCCTATATGGGTTCTGCACCAACCCCCGGGGTTGTGCCTCTTACCTTTATAGCGGACTTCTTTGTCTCCTTATGACCTCCTGGTCTTGTCTGTACGACCTCCTGGTCTGACCTCCTGGTCTTGTTCTATACTGGTCCGCTATACTCTAATGCTCAAATATTATGTTTAACCAAGGATGCCTCCCTAGCCACCGTATATGTCACTTACACGTATGTCCCTTACGAGTACCCGATTTCTTTTTGGTTCAACCTCTTATGTGATAAAAAACACACTCACTCAACACATGTACACTTTCGTTTCTATATCTATTTCTGCGCAGAAATTTTCTTTAGCCCAGCTGTGTTACCAATTAGGAGCAGGATCTGTTAAACTAAATTTTAGATTTTCCAAAAATAGACTTGCGTTATTTATCGCCTCTTGCGCTATTTACCGCTTAGCGCTAACCATCGCCTTTGCGTTAATTATCGCTTTGCGCTAAAATTTCAACTTTTCGTGATTTGAGCTACGTGGGCGTAACCGGACGCTCCGTTGCGTAATGTACGCTGCGTGCGTCGGCCTTTGGATTGCGTACGCTAGTCTTTGTTAGAGACACGTGTACGCAATGCAAAGATCCACCGTAACACAATATACTTTTATCAATGTAGACGATCCCTGATCATCTACCGCGTACCCCACTGGCTTTGCCTTATCTCCCAGGCAAACCTGTGTGTTTCTCTACACTTTTAACTATTACCTCTATTCTTAAACTATAAAATAACAGCAAGTCTCTTTTAGCACTTTTCTATCAACTATAAAATTGGCAAACAGGATAGTGATATACGAAAATGAAAAAGAAATGCAGATATATGTATGCGTGCGTGTGTACGCAAGACAGAAGACAAATAAACAGTTTTAAAAGACACAAGCGTTTTTGTTCTTACCTCCGGTTCCCGGATTCCTTCAACACTCTTTATCTAAGCGAAGCAGACGCTTATCCCGTCAGCACTGCGAGACAACCTCCCACCCTTTGCTGGGGGATAATGTCTGCTGATCTACCTAGTGCAGATATGTGAAGGACAGGACGAGCCGCCAATTGATAAAGCTGAATCTATTTATCGTATAAATTACCCTTTAAGAGGTCTAAGAACACTGTACGCTGACTACGTAAGAAGTACCGTAAGGGTACGTTACTTGCGTAACGATCGCTCAGCCGTAGGCGAGACGCTCAAGCGTCGCGTTCGCTCACGGCCCAGAGATCACAGACTGGCACACTATTGGCTACAGACAAACGTAATGATTCGCTATGGCGTAGCGGACGCTCGAGACCACGAGGAGATCACCAGCGGCGCAGACGCTCACAACGCTATACCTTGATTATACCTTTAACCATGAGATACACAGTATACCTTTATGTAGAGACAGTGTGTAAGTGCAACCTGGTGTAACCTGATTAACTACAAAGCTGCTTGAGCGTCACCGACGCTCTGTGAACACTTAACACTATGAGAAAATACACAGATACTTGTTTAGGGTCCAAAGCCTATTAAATGTATTATAACTAATATACTTGTAAAAAGGAATCACAGTACAAATGATACACTACAATATAACAGAGACTTCCTAACCAAATAACTACACTATAAATATAATACAATACAATACAATCTAATCAAGGGAAAATACGAGAGAAAGAGTAGAGAGAGAGAGAGAGAGAGATGAGAGATGAGAGAAATGGCTCACAGTAAGACAATATGATCACGGAGAAAAACTTACGCACAAGGGGAAACGATCGCATGCGCCTGGACATCCAGCACCCGATTCTCAGCAATGAGAACCGTTGAAGAGTGAGAGCTGGATGTGGTCGGCCTGCCTATTTATGCCCCACACACAATGCAATCTAATGGTCCCTACAATCTGATCGTCCATTGGACACAGGAATTCGGCTTCGCATTATAACAAGAGGTCATAGGTTGATTCATACAGGTGGGCTGTGACGATTTCAAACAGCTCAGGTGGGTGGGACACTGGGTTTCCCGCCGCATACCTGAGTAAGAGTAAATAATAGTAATGGACATAAACTCCTTATGTCCATAACTATTCGCACGAGCGATTAATACGCTCCAAACCAACACCGGAATATTGCTATTTAAATACTCTTCCGATGGGTACCAAACACTGCTGTATGACTCCTGTTAGACCCTTCCTACAATACAAAGAGGGATTCCTCCGTTCAGGGACATTCTATATTAACCAAACTTTCAGAATCTATCAAAAGGACCATGATCTATAAACTACGTTAATTGTGGAAATATGTAACGATTGGGTCGCACGCTACGACTACATACTCTTTACCGTAAATACGCATACCGATGCGAGCGGGTGCACGCATCAGCGGGTATGCGCTATCACGGGAAAGCGCACGCATGCGCAGCGCGGACCAGTGTGAGGTGCAAATATGGCAGTGTGCATAGAGATATTTTTCTGACTTTGACATCTTCATGGAGGTAGGTGTATCATGTTTTGTCTGCATAGATGTGACAGTCATAATCAACTCTGATGATCAGCCATATGTCAATTTGTGAGAGTGTGGCAGCTGGTCTACCAAAGATTGGAAGAGTGTGTATGGTGACACAATCCTTTCAGCAGATGCAGGCTGCAGATCTGCAGCATAATTATACAGATATGTACACAGACTGTAGATCGTGTGTTGTATCTGCAACCTAGGCTACTGCCTCTGAGCCGATGCCCGCTGCCACCGCCAATGGTTTACAAACTCGCCCACCATCAACTGACCCAGCCCTCTGCCACTAATTTGCATCTCAGTCCGATGCCGCCAATGCCCGCTGCCTGCCTGCTCATCATACTTGTTGTATATTGTATATTGTTCATTTTTATAGAAAAAAAATAATAATTAGTGTTTGGGATTGGGAAGGGAGTGGGAGGAGGACATGTGTAACGAAACGAGATGGACTTGGACTGAGAACCTTTCTATTCATCACTCGTTTCTCACAGTATAATGTACTTTTTAATCCTTGGCCCAGTGTAGGTATAAACACCAGAGCATAGGTGTATCATGTTTACTATTATTTCATGTTATTAGGTATTTATTGTCCTTGCTATTACCTGCAATATGGTATGTATTGGAGATATAAAGACAATTGCCATACTGTGTGACTATAGCAGGACAGGCCATAGTGTGTGACATGAGAGGGGATCCAGGTAGCTGTGCTAGCTACTTACCATTTGTATCACATATGTGAGTCCATTGTGTGAGGTGTGATAGGTGTTGCTGGTAATGTAATCAGAACAATGACTGAGTGACTGGTCAGATAGCTAGCTGCCAGCCCAAGTCATTTATCTAGGTCATCAGGTAGGTAATTAGGTTAGAACTCCCAGAGGATGTACAATGGGTCTCCACAGCAGGATACTGGCTGAAATAGCCTTGGGATATCCTGACCCAACCTCCTGAGTAGACTGTTTGGCACCAGAGGGGATCTGCCAGTCAGGTATATAAGGAGAGCAGGTCTCAATGGAAGAGAGTCTATTGTGGTGGATCCTGTGATTCAGACATCAGCAGGAAACACTCTGAGCTGGGCATCGCTGTGAAACCAGAGGAAACCTTACCAGGACAGGGTCAGTGTGAGCCAGTACCCCAGGCTGGAGGACACAGGACTGTCTAGCAAGAGGTAGTGGTAAGGATACAGATTACTTCTATTGCTACTTATGGATGCTGACTGCAAGAGTCTGCTGGAGGGTATGTGCTACCAATTACCCTGTAACATGTGACTATGTTATGGTGTTGTGCTGTCATAATAAAGACTTATTTTTTATATATTCTGATCTGCCCGAGTGAATTGAATCTCACAGAGGGTAACCACCATCTCAGCGAAGTGTGGTTTCCTCACAACATGAATGCAATTTTGTTGTCCAGGGCTTCCATTAACTTAATGGAGAAGGGTCTGAATGGGTTAAAAAATGTAAAAAAAAAATGCGTGAGGTCCCCCCTCCTATGTATAACCAGCCTCGGGCTCTTTGAGCCGGTCCTGGTTGTTTAAATACTGGGGGGAAAATTGGACAGGGGTTCCCCGTATTTAGACCAACCAGCACCGGGCTCTTAGTCCGGTCCTGGTTCCAAAATTATGGGGGGACAAAAGATGTAGGGGTCCCCGTGTTTTTAAAACCAGCACCGGGCTCCACTAGCCAGGGACATAATGCCACAGCCGGGGGACACATTTATGTAGGTACGCGTGGCTGTGGCATTACCCCCCCAACTAGTCACCCCTGGCCGGGGTTCCCTGGAGGAGCGGGGACCCCTTAAATCAAGGGGTCCCCCCCTCCAGACACCCAAGGGCCAGAGGTGAAGCCCGAGGCTGTCCCCGGCACCCCTGGGCGGTGGGTGCCGGGCTGATACCCATAAGTGTGTAAAAAAAAGAATATTGTTTTTTGTTGTGGAACTACAAGGCCCAGCAAGACTCCCCCGCTTGCTGGTACTTGGAGAACCTCAAGTACCAGCATGCGTGGAAATAACGGGCCCGCTGGTACCTGTAGTTCTACAACAAAAAAATACCCAAATAAAAATACAACACACACACCGTGAAAGTAAGAATTTATTAAAACACACTTACATACTCACACATACTTACCTACATCCCACGCTGAGAATCACGTTCACTTGTCCAGTAGAATCCAATATGGGTACCTGTACAAATGAGAGAGAGATTACTTACCTACATCCCACGCTGGTCACGTCCACTTGTCCAGTAGAATCCAATAGGGGAATCTGTAAAAATGAAAATGATACAAACGAAGTAATCCACAGGAGGAGAGAGAGAGAGAGATAGAAAGAAATTAATGAATATTATGCACTCGCTGACGCGGGAAGACGTTAGCACAGACAGGGGAGAGTGCTGCTGCTCGCTGGGAGGATGGAGCAGGCGCTGGAGGAGGAATGAGGGGGGGATTCCTACCCGGCCACCGCACACAGGCGCCGCGCCGGAGGAGGAACTCAGGCACACAGCTTCCAGCGGCGCCTGTGGGTGATTGGACACAGGGCCGGTTCTAGACCTTGTGGCACCCAGAGCGTGGCTTCTTCCTCTGTGTTATAAATATCTTCTTTTTATTATTTTAATCATTATGACGGGGGAGGCACTGCCTCCCCTGACTGCACGTCCCTGCTCTACAGAGCTTTGATGGAAAAATACTTTCTTAGGTTTTTTATTTTACAGGGAAGCTGCTGGCAACAGCTTCCCTGCTTCATTGGACTTAGGGAAGCAGGAACCAACTTCTCAATTAATGGTTCTGCTTCCGCTGACAGGACACCATTAGCTCCTGAAGGGTACTGAACACAGCCCAAGCCTGACCAGCGTTCACTCCCACAGCACTGCCGCCGCCACCCCCTAACTGAGCCAGACGACAGAAGGCTGGTGAGTATATTACCGGAGTCCTGCAGAGAGGGGATCCTCCGAGCATCGTTGGTAGCATACAGGTACACGCGCAGCGGTGGAACGATGCGCTCCATGTCTCAGCACAAGGGTGCAGAGCGCGGGGGGGGGGGGGGGGCGCACTCTGAGGGCATGTTTTAAAACCTTACTCTCACTGGCAAAAAGGGTACATACATGTACAGCCGCCGATGTGCCATCCCCAGACAGTATAAATATTACATTGCTGAGGCTGAAGGGCGGGGCTTCTCCTCAGACTTGCCAGAACACTCACTGGGTGCCATTTTCTCCTGCAGAAACTCCAGTGTGAAGCCCTTGAACGCTGTTTCTCCTCATGACAACGCTGATACAAGTGCAGGGTGTTATAGAAGGGGCAGAGAGTGTTCATTGTAATTATGTCTGTGGGCCTATTATTGGTATATGCAGAGGCGGATTGGCCATAGGGTTCACAGGGAAGATTCCCGGTGGGCCGATGCACCCGTGGGGCCTGTTTTGTTTGAGTACATGTGGTCCTTTTTATAGACATAATGAATAAGATGCAAAATAATTTGCATATATGAAAATGACTTTGCCTGTGATTGCAGATGATCTAGTGTATGCTCTGTGTGCCTGCTTGGCTGACATATAAGATTGAGTGAATAATGATTGGGATACGGTTGGTGTAATAAGCAAGAAAATATATCTTTCTAAAGAATGATATAGTTTCCTAAATTCTGAAGGTGTGTCATATAATGTGCTCATAATATGTAATTTTATTTCTTTTTAACTTCCCCCTTGATGCTGGACATGCCCACTATCTGGGAAGTCTTGGGGGGGGGGGGTGCTGCTGCCATGGCCCATGGCTAAACCTTACACCTCTGGTGCCGCCCATGTGGGGCCACTAGTACAAATTTTTCCAGGGCTGCTTTTTGTTCCCAATCCGCCCCTGGGTATATGCGCTGTAAGTGGGTTGTCAAAGTCAAAACATATTGCAGTACACACATCACGTACTAACCACACACACATGCCCGCTGCGCGTTCACTTGTTCCGCCGTGCGTGCACATATCCGCAATTTGCGTATGGTCGCTCCCGCGGTCCTGCGCGTGGTATGGGTATTTACGGCGGAGTTTGTGAACGCATGGAGAGCTATCAAAACATTACATATTTAATCCAAATAGTGCACATTGTACACATAGTCCCCCTGCACCACATCAGCAAGTAACAACAGTTTAAATGATTCCAGAACAGAGGGATTCACCTTTGCATGATAGGAGGGGACAGACTAAGGTTATAAGGTGGTGTTTGGTATCCAGCTGTAGGGTATTTTAAGGGTAACATTCCGGTGTTGGTTTGCGGAAGATCGCATGTTCCTGAGGATAGTTATGTGCAGAAGCAGAATATAGGTTTAAACTGTATTTACTGTATATTATGTATGCGGCGGGAATCCAGAGGAGACCACCCACAAGAGCAGTCGGGAAAGACATCGCCCACCTTTTCAAATCAACCTATGACCTCTCCTGTACTGTAAAAGTGCAATCCTGTGTCCAGTGGACAAAGGGATTACAGTATCCATTGTATTGCTTTTAGAAGTATTGTATAAATAAAGCCTGCTGCAGCCTGGCCACACACAAGACTCACAACGCTATCTACCTGATTGCGGAGGACCGGGCCGGGTTGCGCAAGCGAATCTACTCATGTATGTACATTGACTGTAGCCATTTACTCTGTTGTATTGAAGTGCATAATTTGTATTGTTAACCCCCTTTCAGAAATATTACTCTGTGGTGTCGGAACCCAGTGATTAACTACAAATCAGTGTTGTGTCCTCTTTTCCCTGCTAAGGTTTTAAAGTGTAATAATTAGGTGTGTACGCGCTGCGGGTACTTTGTACCGTCAGCGCTGCATAAGGTTTAAAGTGTAATAGCATCATTGCAGTGCATTGCTGCATAAGGTTTAAAGTGTAATATCATTGCATTGCATTATCAATTAAAGGTTTAAAGTGTATCTCTGGGTGTGTGCGCGCTGTGTGTACTTTGTACCCCCAGCGCGGCGTTTGTACGCTAAGTCCGTACAAGGTACGGGACTCTGTACGCAAATAGCGTAAAAGGTACGTAGAGTGCATATTAAGTCTAGCGGCCGCAACGGCTCCATGGTAAAAGTGTGTTTAAAGGTATAGCTTTATGTTTTAATATAAAATCGACATTATCAATTGGGGGCATCGTCCGTTTTTTTCCACATACCCGCAGCCTAGCAGGTTAAAGCAGACTTTATCAGCAAAGGGCGGACAGGTATCCCACGTAAGCCTTCTCCTGGTTGGTGGATACACTGGAAACCCTAATTTATTGCTGATTAGATGGCGTCTGCTCTGCATGGTTTGTAGGGATGCTGGTAGAACCCGTAAAGTAAATACGAAAAGCTATTTAAAAAAGTCTGTGAATTTCTCGTTTGGCGCCAAATGCGCACACAACACAATCGTACACCTGTACTCTTTGTATACCCGCTCGCATTGTTGCCATAAGTACTGATTACTAGATTCATTTAGACCTGTGTAGAGGCTGGAGAAATTTGTTGCTATTTAGTTAAAATATAGAGTAAATATTAAGGAAATAAACGTAAAACACAAACACAGTCTGGCCTAGTTAAAAAGGTTTATACAGAAAGACACTGTGTTGTGTTAAGTGAGCGATTATAGGTAATATGTCACAACTGAGGGCCTGAGCTGACGGGAGGCAGCCTCAGTTGTAGGGGCTGAGATGTACCGGAACCTGGGAGGTTGTATCAGACCCCTGGACATGTAAGTAACATGAATAATAACTGCCCGAAGGCGTGACCACGACAACTTGGATAAAAGTCAATGATGTTTATTATGACAACTCCGCAACACAGCAGCAGTAAAAGAAAACGTAAAAGTCAGCAAAGAATAAATACAGTTCCTGGGTACTACAGGATGGCAGGAGCCACAGGGCACTGGTAGTGTGAGATAGTTCTTATGATCTTCTAGATGGAAAGTCCTTACCAGGCCCGACTGTAGCAATGGAGATAACCCAGGATTGTGCCAGCTGGTGTTCCAGGAAAAGCTGGGTTGCTGAAGATAAAACAGCTGCTGTGGATACTGGCTGGAACCAGACTGTTGTTAGCACGGAGTGGATACTGGCTGGAACCAGTTAAATAATAAATGAACTTGGGAGCGATGAAATATGAACTGAAATGTAGAACTTGAGAGCGGAGAAATAATAATACCGGTGGAGAGTGGTAAAGTGTAGAAAGGACACCGGCCCTTTAAGGGAAGCTGTACTCTGCTGGAAGCTGAGCTGGAAGCAGGTAATGTTGTAGCTGGAAACAGATGAATCCACAATGGATTGGAGAGTCAGGCTACACCGCAGGTGGAATGCTGGTGCGGGTCTCTATGGTGGAAGTCTTGAGACAGGAGCTGGAACCTGGAAGACAATCACAGGAGAGAGACAAACAGGAACTAGGTTTGACAACCAAAGCACTGACGCCTTCCTTGCTCAGGCACAGTGTATTTATACCTGCAGCAAGGAAGGGATAGGCTAGGCAATTATGCAGATTATCAATACTGAGAACAGATTGGTGGAAATGATCAGCTGACAGAATCCAAGATGGCTGCGCCCATGCAGACACTTGGAGGGAAGCTTGGTTTGTAATCCATGTGGTAATGAAAACAGTAATGGCGGCGCCGGCCACCGGAGACAGGAGGCGCCAGGCTGACAGATGCACATCCAACCACGCGGACACAGCGGAGGCCGCGGCTGACGTAATCGCCACTCAGACACTCTGCATGCAGAAGTTCAGGGACGGCGGCGGAGGCCGCGGGAGACGCCATGCCAGGTGTAATATGGCGTTTACTGTGACAGAGTCCCAGAGTGACAGGAGAGGATACAGGAATGAACACATCAGGATAACAGATGGGATCCGGTCCTGGAGCGCTGAGCCAGCCTTAGGAGGCATCTGATGGGTAAGAAATGGCGTCCAGATACCCGGATCGTGACAGCACCCCCCCCCCTTTAGGAGTGGCCCCAGGACACTTCTTTGGCTTTTGAGGAAACTTGGAATGGAATCTCCGGACCAAGGCAGGAGCATGGACATCAGAAGCATTGGTCCATGAACGTTCCTCAGGACCATAACCCTTCCAGTCAATAAGATATTGTAGTTGACCGTAACGGTGACGTGAGTCCAGGATCTTGGCCACTTCATACTCAACGCCTCGTTGAGTTTGGACTTTCGGAGTTGAAGGAAGTGAGGAATGAAACCGATTCAAGATCAGCGGTTTCAACAGGGAAACATGGAATGTCCTGGGTATTTTTAAGAAGGGAGGTAACTGGAGTCTATAAGCAACAGGATTGATGACTTGTTCAATCTTGAAAGGACCGATATAGCGAGGTGCAAACTTCATACTGGGAACTCTTAACCTCAAATTCTTCGTGGATAACCATACCCGATCACCCACCTTGAGAGCAGGAACTGCTCGACGCTTCTTATCCGCAAACTTCTTGTACCTGAACGATGCCTTGAGCAGAGCTGATCGTACGCTCTTCCAGATATTGGCAAACTGATGCAAGGTGATATCCACTGCGGGAACAGAAGTTGCTGGAAGCGGTTGGAACTCAGGGACTTTAGGGTGGAATCCAAAGTTAGTGAAGAATGGTGTTGAAGCAGATGAAGAATGATACTGGTTGTTATGACAGAACTCGGCCCAGGGAAGTAATGGAACCCAGTCATCTTGAGAGGAGGACACATAGATGCGGAGGAAGGCCTCCAAGTCCTGATTCACCCTCTCGGTTTGACCATTGGTCTGAGGATGGTAAGCCGTGGAAAACTTTAGCTTGACTTGGAGGACTTGACATAAGCTTCGCCAAAATTTGGCTGTGAATTGAACTCCTCGATCTGAGATAATTTCTTCAGGAAGACCGTGGAGTCGGAAGATCTCTTGTATGAATACTTGAGCCAACTTGGAAGCTGACGGAAGACCGGTGAGAGGAATGAAGTGTGCCATCTTGGTGAACCGGTCAACTACCACCCAGATGGTATTGAACTTGTTGCACATGGGTAAGTCTGTAATGAAATCCATTGACAAGTGGGTCCATGGTCGAAGGGGAACGGATAGTGGAACCAGTTGCCCCGCAGGCGACTGGCGGGATACTTTATGTTGGGCACACTTTGGGCAAGATGCAATAAACTCCAAGACGTCCTTTTTCAGAGTTGGCCACCAATAGGACCTAGAGATAAACTCCAGGGTTTTTTGGATACCTGTATGTCCGGCAAAACGGGAAGCATGGGCCCAATGCATGAGCTTCTTCCTTAGCATCGGCTTCACAAAACTTTTCCCTGATGGGGGCGTAGAGTCCATCCCTACCGTGGAGAATGCCAACGGATTTATAATAGGATACTTGTCTGAAGACTCTGACTCATTTTCTTGCTCCCATGAGCGGGAAAGGGCATCGGCCTTGCGATTCTGAGAGCCCGGACAGAACTGGAGTTTAAAGTCGAACCTGGAAAAGAAAAGTGCCCATCTGGCCTGACGAGGGTTGAGACATTGTGCGCCCTTCAGGTATAAAAGGTTCTTGTGGTCTGTAAGTATGGTGATTGAATGAGAAGCTCCCTCCAACAGATACCTCCACTCTTCTAGAGCGAGCTTGATGGCTAGCAACTCCTGGTCGCCAATGGCATAGTTGCGCTCAGCTGGGGAGAACTTCCGGGAGAAGAAACTGCAAGGGTGTAAATGGCCATCTTTAGCCCTCTGAGATAACACCGCTCCTACTCCAACGGAGGAGGCATCCACCTCTAAGATGAAAGGAGAGTCGATGTCAGGCTGTTTCAGAACAGGCGCAGAGATGAACCTTTGTTTTAAAAGATGAAATGCTTGCATGGCTTCTTCAGACCACTTGGACGGGTTAGCACCCTTCTTAGTGAAAGCAGTAATAGGCGCCACAATGGTGGAAAAGTCTCGTATAAACTTTCGGTAATAGTTGGCGAACCCTAAGAACCTCTGGACCCCTTTGAGGGTTAAGGGTACCGGACAATTTTGGATTGCTTGTAGTTTCTCAGGATCCATCTCTAGTCCGGAACCGGACACAATGTACCCTAGAAACGGAATGGTCTTGACTTCAAAGACGCATTTTTCTAATTTGCAATAGAGATGATTGACACGGAGACGGGACAGAACCTCTTTAACCCAAAAACGATGTTCCTCTAAATCGTTGGCAAAAATGAGGATATCGTCTAGATAGACCACGACATGACGGTATAGAATGTCTCTGAAGATCTCATTGACAAAATGCTGGAAGACAGCTGGAGCATTGCTCAATCCGAAGGGCATGACGAGGTACTCATAATGTCCGTCACGGGTGTTAAAGGCGGTCTTCCACTCGTCACCCTCACGGATCCGGATGAGATTGTATGCACCTCGCAAGTCCAGCTTTGTAAAGATGGTAGCTCCGCTAACTCTGTCAAAGAGCTCAGTAATCAGGGGTAAAGGATAACGGTTCTTGATGGTAATGTCGTTCAAACCTCTGTAGTCGATGCACGGCCGCAGACCACCATCTTTCTTTTTTACAAAAAAGAAGCCTGCGCCGGCTGGAGAAGAAGGTCGAATGAACCCCTTTGCTAGGTTCTCTTTAATATATTCCTCCATAGAATGCGTCTCAGGCAGAGACAACGGATAAGTTCGGCCTCGAGGTGGAACCTTCCCTGGAACGAGATCAATCGGACAGTCCCATTCTCTATGAGGAGGAAGGATATCAGCAGAAGCTTTACTGAACACATCCGTGAAATCTTGATATGGAGGAGGTGGAACATCAGACGACCTGGGGGAGGAAGAACAGACAGGCAATACTTTAAACAAACATGTCTCAGCACAGGAGGAACCCCATGCCAGGATTTGCGTAGTCGTCCAATCAATTGTAGGATTGTGAAGACGGAGCCATGGAAGGCCCAGGACCACAGGATGTGTGGCTCTTGGAATCACTAAAAAAGAAATAAGTTCGGAATGAAGAACTCCCACTCTCAGACGAACTGGTAGAGTCCTTAAAGAAATAACTGCATCAAAAATTTTGCTGCCATCCACGGCAGTTAAAGAAATGGACGAAGGAAGTCTCTCGGTGGGTAGGGACCACCGTTTAACATAGGCTTCGGTAATAAAGTTCCCAGCTGCTCCGGAATCAAGGAGGGCAATGACGTTCCGATAACGTTGAGCAACTTGAAGCGAGACTGGGAGATTACAATCTTGAGAAGATGGAGAGGAGATCATTACTCCTAGCCGGCCCTCTCCTTGGCGAGCTAGGATTTGGAGTTTCCCGGACGTTTGGGACAGGCATTAATGGTGTGAGACGGAGCTGCACAATAGAGACAGAGAAACTCGGAGAGACGTCTTCGGCGCTCAGCAGGAGTTAAACGGGAACGGCCAAGTTGCATGGGCTCATCTTTAGATGGTGACAGTTGACGAGGAGGAGGAGCAGAAGATTTTGGAGCAGATGATCTTCCACGCTCAGTTGCTCTCTCTCTGAAACGTAAATCAACTTTCGTGCAGAGTGAGATTAGCTCATCTAACTTAGAAGGTAAGTCTCTGGTAGCTAACTCATCTTTAATACGCTCAGATAAGCCATGCCAGAATGCAGCATACAGGGCCTCGTCGTTCCATGCCAGTTCGGACGCCAGGATCTGGAACTGTATCAGATATTGTCCTACAGTACGTGACCCCTGGCGTAAACGGAGAATCTCGGATGAAGCTGAGGTTACCCGGCCTGGCTCGTCGAAGATGCGCCTGAATGTTGACACGAAGGCAGTGTAGGAAGATAGCAGGGTGTCGGACCTCTCCCATAACGGTGATGCCCAATCAAGGGCTGAGCCACTGAGAAGAGAAATAATGTAGGCAATTTTTGTACGGTCACTGGGAAAATTGCCAGGTTGTAGCTCAAACTGAATCTCACACTGGTTGAGAAATCCCCTGCAGAATCTTGGAGATCCGTCAAATTTTGCTGGCGTTGGAAGATGAAGACGTGAAGCAGAAATGGGTAAGGTGGGTGGGGTTATAGCTGGAGTCACTGTGGTTGACGCACCAGTCGCGCCTGATCCACGGAGAGTTGTCTGAATCCCATCCAGCCGAGTAGAGAGATCCTGGAGACAGCGGATGATGTGGCCCTGTGCAGCCTCCTGATGTTCTAGTCGGGCTGCCAGTTCTTGCATCGGCCTGGCCGCTTGATCCTGGTCTCCGGCTGGATTCATTAGGTCAGTGCTTACTGTCACAACTGAGGGCCTGAGCTGACGGGAGGCAGCCTCAGTTGTAGGGGCTGAGATGTACCGGAACCTGGGAGGTTGTATCAGACCCCTGGACATGTAAGTAACATGAATAATAACTGCCCGAAGGCGTGACCACGACAACTTGGATAAAAGTCAATGATGTTTATTATGACAACTCCGCAACACAGCAGCAGTAAAGGAAAACGTAAAAGTCAGCAAAGAATAAATACAGTTCCTGGGTACTACAGGATGGCAGGAGCCACAGGGCACTGGTAGTGTGAGATAGTTCTTATGATCTTCTAGATGGAAAGTCCTTACCAGGCCCGACTGTAGCAATGGAGATAACCCAGGATTGTGCCAGCTGGTGTTCCAGGAAAAGCTGGGTTGCTGAAGATAAAACAGCTGCTGTGGATACTGGCTGGAACCAGACTGTTGTTAGCACGGAGTGGATACTGGCTGGAACCAGTTAAATAATAAATGAACTTGGGAGCGATGAAATATGAACTGAAATGTAGAACTTGAGAGCGGAGAAATAATAATACCGGTGGAGAGTGGTAAAGTGTAGAAAGGACACCGGCCCTTTAAGGGAAGCTGTACTCTGCTGGAAGCTGAGCTGGAAGCAGGTAATGTTGTAGCTGGAAACAGATGAATCCACAATGGATTGGAGAGTCAGGCTACACCGCAGGTGGAATGCTGGTGCGGGTCTCTATGGTGGAAGTCTTGAGACAGGAGCTGGAACCTGGAAGACAATCACAGGAGAGAGACAAACAGGAACTAGGTTTGACAACCAAAGCACTGACGCCTTCCTTGCTCAGGCACAGTGTATTTATACCTGCAGCAAGGAAGGGATAGGCTAGGCAATTATGCAGATTATCAATACTGAGAACAGATTGGTGGAAATGATCAGCTGACAGAATCCAAGATGGCTGCGCCCATGCAGACACTTGGAGGGAAGCTTGGTTTGTAATCCATGTGGTAATGAAAACAGTAATGGCGGCGCCGGCCACCGGAGACAGGAGGCGCCAGGCTGACAGATGCACATCCAACCACGCGGACACAGCGGAGGCCGCGGCTGACGTAATCGCCACTCAGACACTCTGCATGCAGAAGTTCAGGGACGGCGGCGGAGGCCGCGGGAGACGCCATGCCAGGTGTAATATGGCGTTTACTGTGACAGCGTCCCAGAGTGACAGGAGAGGATACAGGAATGTACACATCAGGATAACAGATGGGATCCGGTCCTGGAGCGCTGAGCCAGCCTTAGGAGGCATCAGATGGGTAAGAAATGGCGTCCAGATACCCGGATCGTGACATAATATCACTTACATTTATAGAAGTGTGGGATTTGTACTATTGCGGACGTACGGTTTTTGTACACGTGCCTCGGGCAAAGTACGGGACTGCGTACGCAACGTAAAGACATACGCACGGTCGCGTGTTTACGCAACGTGCGTAAGGGTACGACCGCTAAGTACAAATTACACAATAGTATCGTTTAGTTTAGGGGCGGGACAGTAGCCACGCTACATTAGCACAAATTGCTCAGTTTCCAAGATTTAGTTTAAATAAAACCTTTTTTACTGTATTGCCTCTGGGAATAAAGCTGTTTTATCTGAATGAAAGTTAATTTTCTGTACAGAAAAACCAAAGTGTATTTGAGTGAACGAACGTGAGTGAGCGAACGTAACATTGAACGTAGTGGACCCCAGGAATTCGGGATCCCGTCGAAGTGGTACACCGAGTGAGTGGAGACTCGGTGGCGTGAGGCAGCTGACTCATGTTAATATAGATTGAAGTACAAAGGAGCAAGGTAGCAGAGTACCGCAGACAAGAAGGTCAGCGAGGTTTAGAGTACCGCAGACCATAAGGTCAGCGAGGTTTAGAGTACCGCGGCCCAGGGGGTCAGCGAGGTTTACCCATATAGGTTTTTTTTTTTTGTATACGCTCCGGCTGAGGTTTCGCATCCTGAAAATCGATTCCATTGGTCATACGGCGGATAAGTAACAAGTACCTATACGCTGTGCGATTGGACCGCGCGTGAGTGGGTGCAATATCTAGCGCAACGTGATACCCTTTTTACGAGCTTTGCGTAAAATCGCGGTATCATTAGCGCTGTATATAGCATACGCAAGCGTGATTTGTGTATAATAAAGGTTAAGGGAGTTTTCGCTGGTCTCTCTCAGGAAATCTCCAACGGCCAATATTTACTGGAAAGGGTAAGTTATTCCCAGAAACTTCCAGTAAATAGAGGTTACATAGGGGCCCTAGGTTGGGTACATTGCCTGCGCTATCAACAGTGTATGGTAGTACTGGCCAACGTGGGCGTGAGTGGGTGAAAGCGCTCAGAGAACTTTCACCGTTGCCTTATATTGAGTATTTTGTTTTTCTCTGACGTCCTAGTGGATGCTGGGAACTTTGTAAGGACCATGGGGAATAGCGGCTCCGCAGGAGACTGGGCACAAAAGTAAAGCTTTAGGACTACCTGGTGTGCACTGGCTCCTCCCCCTATGACCCTCCTCCAAGCCTCAGTTAGATTTTTGTGCCCGAACGAGAAGGGTGCACACTAGGGGCTCTCCTGAGCTGCTTAGTGAAAAGTTTAGTTTTAGGTTTTTTATTTTCAGTGAGACCTGCTGGCAACAGGCTCACTGTATCGAGGGACTAAGGGGAGAAGAAGCGAACTCACCTGCGTGCAGAGTGGATTGGGCTTCTTAGGCTACTGGACACCATTAGCTCCAGAGGGATCGAACACAGGCCCAGCCATGGAGTCTGGTCCCAGAGCCGCGCCGCCGGCCCCCTTACAGAGCCAGAAGCAAGAAGAGGTCCGGAAAATCGGCGGCAGAAGACATCCTGTCTTCACCAAGGTAGCGCACAGCACTGCAGCTGTGCGCCATTGCTCCTCAGCACACTTCACACTTCGGTCATTGAGGGTGCAGGGCGCTAGGGGGGGGCGCCCTGAGCAGCAATAAAAACACCTTGGCTGGCGAAAATACATCACATATAGCCCCCAGGGCTATATGGATGAATTTTAACCCCTGCCAGATTACACTGAAAAACGGGAGAAAAGGCCGCCGAGAAAGGGCGGAGCCTATCTCCTCAGCACACTGGCGCCATTTTCCCTCACAGCTCCGTTGGAGGGAAGCTCCCTGGCTCTCCCCTGCAGTCACTACACTACAGAAAGGGTTAAAAAAGAGAGGGGGGCACTAATTAGGCGCAGTATAAACAATACAGCAGCTATAAGGGGAAAAACACTTATATAAGGTTATCCCTGTATATATATAGCGCTCTGGTGTGTGCTGGCAAACTCTCCCTCTGTCTCCCCAAAGGGCTAGTGGGGTCCTGTCCTCTATCAGAGCATTCCCTGTGTGTGTGCTGTGTGTCGGTACGTTTGTGTCGACATGTATGAGGAGGAAAATGATGTGGAGGCGGAGCAAATTGCCTGTAATAGGGATGTCACCCCCTAGGGGGTCGACACCTGAGTGGATGAACTGTTGGAAGGAATTACATGACAGTGTCAGCTCTTTACAAAAGACAGTGATTGACATGAGACAGCCGGCTACTCAGCTTGTGCCTGTCCAGACGTCTCATAGGCCGTCAGGGGCTCTAAAGCGCCCGTTACCTCAGATGGCAAATACAGACGCCGACACGGATACTGACTCCAGTGTCGACGGTGAAGAGACAAATATGACTTCCAGTAGGGCCACACGTTACATGATTGAGGCAATGAAAAATGTTTTACACATTTCTGATAATACGAGTACCACCAATAGGGGTATTATGTTCGGTGAGGAAAAACTACCTGTAGTTTTCCTGAATCTGAGAAATTAAATGAGGTGTGTGATGAAGCGTGGGTTTCCCCCGATAAAAAAACTGATAATTTCTAAACAGTTATTGGCATTATATCCTTTCCCTCCAGAGGTTAGGGTGCGTTGGGAAACACCCCCTAGGGTGGATAAAGCGCTCACACGCTTTTCAAAACAGGGGCTCTACCCTCTCCTGAGATGGCCGCCCTTAAGGATCCTGCTGATAGAAAGCAGGAGGGTATCCTAAAATGTATTTACACAACATACTGGTGTTATACTGCGACCAGCAATCGCCTCAGCCTGGATGTGCAGTGCTGGGTTGGCGTGGTCGGATTCCCTGACTGAAAATATTGATACCCTAGATAGGGACAGTATATTATTGCCTATAGAGCATTTAAAAGATGCATTTCTATATATGTGTGATGCACAGCGGGATATTTGTCGATTGGCATCAAGAGTAAGTGCGCTGTCCATTTCTGCCAGAAGAGGGTTATGGACACGACAGTGGTCAGGTGATGCGGATTCCAAATGGCATATGGAAGTATTGTCTTATAAAGGGGAGGAGTTATTTGGGGTCGGTCTTTCAGACCTGGTGGCCACGGCAACAGCTGGGAAATCCACGTTTTTACCCCAGGTCGCCTCTCAACATAAGAAGACGCCATATTATCAGGCGCAGTCCTTTCGTTCCCATAAGGGCAAGTGGGCAAAAGGTTCCTCATTTCTGCCCCGTGACAGAGGGAGAGGAAAAAGGCTGCAGAAATCAGCCAGTTCCCAGGAACAGAAGCCCTCTCCCGCCTCTGCCAAGCCCTCAGCATGACGCTGGGGCTTTACAAGCAGACAGGGAGGCAGTTTTGGAAGCCATTCACAAGCTGTATTCCCAGCAGGTGATAATCAAGGTACCCCTCCTGCAACAGGGAAAGGGGTATTATTCCACACTGTTGTGGTACCGAAGCCGGACGGCTCGGTGAGACCGATTTGAAATCTAAAATCTTTGAACACTTACATACAGAGGTTCAAATTCAAGAGAAGGGGACTACATGGTGTCTCTGGACATCAAGGATGCTTACCTTCATGTCCCAATTTACCCTTCTCACCAAGGGTACCTCAGGTTTGTGGTACAGAACTGTCACTATCAGTTTCAGACGCTGCCGTTGGATGGTCCACGGCACCCCGGTTCTTTACCAAGGTAATGGCCGAAATGATGATACTCCTTCGAAGGAAGGGAGTTTTAGTTATCCCTTACTTGGACGATCTCCTGATAAGGGTAAGATCCAGGGAACAGTTGGAGGTCGGTGTAGCACTATCTCAGGTAGTGTTGCGACAGCACGGTTGGATTCTCAATATTCCAAAATCGCAGCTGGTTCCGAAGACTCGTTTTCTGTTCCTAGGGATGATTCTGGACACAGTCCAGAAAAAGGTGTTTCTCCCGTAGGAGAAAGCCAGGGAGTTATCCGAGCTAGTCAGGAACCTCCTAAAACCGAGCCAAGTCTCAGTGCATCAATGCACAAGGGTTCTGGGAAAAATGGTGGCTTCCTACGAAGCAAGCCCATTCGGCAGATTCCACGCAAGAACTTTCCAGTTAGACCTGCTGGACAAATGGTCGGGGTTGCATCTTCAGATGCATCAGCGGATAACCCTGTCACCAAGGACAAGGGTGTCCCTCCTGTGGTGGTTGCAGAGTGCTCATCTTCTAGAGGGCCGCAGATTCGGCATTCAGGACTGGGTCCTGGTGACCACGGATGCCAGCCTGCGAGGCTGGGGAGCAGTCACACAGGGAAGAAATTTCCAGGGCTTATGGTCAAGCCTGGAGACATCACTTCACATAAATATCCTGGTGCTAAGAGCCATTTACAATGCTCTAAGCTTAGCAAGACCTCTGCTTCAAGGTCAGCCGGGTTGATCCAGTCGGACAACATCACGGCAGTCACCCACGTAAACAGACAGGGTGGCACAAGAAGCAGTCAATGGCAGAAGCTGCAAGGATTCTTCGCTGGGCGGAAAATCATGTGATAGCACTGTCAGCAGTATTCATTCCGGGAGTGGACAACTGGGAAGCAGACTTCCTCAGCAGACACGACCTCCACCCGGGAGAATGGGGACTTCACCCAGAAGTCTTCCACATGATTATAAACCGTTGGGTAAAACCAAAGGTGGACATGATGGCGTCCCGCCTCAACAAAAAACTCGACAGGTATTGCGCCAGGTCAAGGGACCCTCAGGCAATAGCTGTAGACGCTCTGGTAACACCGTGGGTGTACCAGTCAGTGTATGTTTTCCCTCCTCTGCCTCTCATACCCAAGGTACTGAGAATTATAAGATGGAGAGGAGTAAGCACTATATTCGTGGCTCCGGATTGGCCAAGAAGGACTTGGTACCCGGAACTTCAAGAGAGGCTCACGGAGGATCCGTGGCCTCTACCTCTAAGAAGGGACCTGCTCCAGCAAGGACCCTGTCTGTTCCAAGACTTACCGCGGCTGCGTTTGACGGCATGGCGGTTGAACGCCGGATCCTGAAGAAAAAAGGCATTCCGGATGAAGTCATCCCTATCCTGATCAAAGCCAGGAAGGATGTAACCGCAAAACATTATCACCGCATTTGGCGAAAATATGTTGCGTGGTGCGAGGCCAGTAAGGCCCGACGGAGGAATTTCAACTGGGTCGATTCCTACATTTCCTGCAAACAGGAGTGTCTATGGGCCTGAAACTGGGGTCCATTAAGGTTAAAATTTCGGCCCTGTCAATTTTCTTCCAGAAAGAACTAGCTTCAGTCCCTGAAGTGCAGACGTTTGTAAAAGGGGTACTGCATATACAGCCTCCTTTTGTGCCTCCAGTGGCACCTTGGGATCTCAATGTAGTTTTGGGGTTCCAAAAGTCACATTGGTTTGAACCAGTTAAAGATGTTGGCCCTGGCCTGGGCCAGGCGCGTCAGAATTGGCGGCTTTATTCTGTAAAAGCCCTTATCTGATTTTCCATACGGACAGGGCGGAATTGAGGACTCGTCCTCGGTTTCTCCCTAAGGTGGTTTCAGCGTTTCACCTGAACCAACCTATTGTGGTGCCTGCGGCTACTAGGGACTTGGAGGACTCCAAGTTGCTAGACGTTGTCAGGGCCCTGAAAATATATGTTTCCAGGACGGCTGGAGTCAGAAAATCTGACTCGCTGTTTATCCTGTATGCACCCAACAAGCTGGGTGCTCCTGCTTCTAAGCAGACGATTGCTCGTTGGATTTGTAGTACAATTCAGCTTGCACATTCTGTGGCAGGCCTGCCACAGCCAAAATCTGTAAAAGCCCATTCCACACGGAAAGTGGGCTCATCTTGGGCGGCTGCCCGAGGGGTCTCGGCTTTACAACTTTGCCGAGCAGCTACTTGGTCAGGGGCAAACACGTTTTGCTAAATTCTGCAAATTTGATACCCTGGCTGAGGAGGACCTGGAGTTCTTTCATTCGGTGCTGCAGAGTCATCCGCACTCTCCCGCCCGTTTGGGAGCTTTGGTATAATCCCCATGGTCCTTACGGAGTTCCCAGCATCCACTAGGACGTCAGAGAAAATAAGAATTTACTTACCGATAATTCTATTTCTCGTAGTCCGTAGTGGATGCTGGGCGCCCATCCCAAGTGCGGATTGTCTGCAATACTTGTACATAGTTATTGTTAACTAAATCGGGTTATTGTTGTAGTGAGCCATCTTTTCTAGAGGCTCCTCTGTTATCATACTGTTAACTGGGTTTAGATCACAAGTTATACGGTGTGATTGGTGTGGCTGGTATGAGTCTTACCCGGGATTCAAAATCCTTCCTTATTGTGTACGCTCGTCCGGGCACAGTATCCTAACTGAGGCTTGGAGGAGGGTCATAGGGGGAGGAGCCAGTGCACACCAGGTAGTCCTAAAGCTTTACTTTTGTGCCCAGTCTCCTGCGGAGCCGCTATTCCCCATGGTCCTTACGGAGTTCCCAGCATCCACTACGGACTACGAGAAATAGAATTATCGGTAAGTAAATTCTTATTTTTTGTGGGATTAGTCGATAGGGTAATACCTGCAAATTATGGGGGCCAGTTGCTCAAGAAAGGGACGTTCAACCAGTGTTCAGGTTGACATGCCGCGGCCCAGGGGGTCAGCGAGGTTCATTATGTGTGAGAAGCATGGACCACACACAGAAGTTTTATGCAATGAATGGGAACGTATGACTGCGGAAGATAGGGAACCATTCCCTAAGGTAGGCAGTTTTGAACCAGAGGTATTGCAGAATTTAAGGATTAGGATATGTCTGATAAAATCGCGAAAACAAAGGGTCAGACATACAGATTGTTTAAACTTATGGCAACAAGAAGGGGATATGCAAGGGAAATTTATATACGCAGCAGGTTCTAAACCTAGCGGGAATGCGAAAACAAACACACCATTGTCGACACAGGTCGAAGGGTAACAGAAGGCTACAGTCAATGATACATCCGTAAATGATAGTAATATGAAAGAACAATGTATTAACCCTAACTTTGCAAAATGTATCCTGTTTTGAAGTCTCTCCAAGGTTTTAGGTCACAGGAAGATGAAGGATTCAGCCAAATCGCCGCTTTCCTCCAAGCAGTCACCTTGCAGGAAACTCAGGTGGGGCCTGTCCAACCAGGTAGGGCAGTAACAATATTCCTGTCACAACTGAGGGCCTGAGCTGACGGGAGGCAGCCTCAGTTGTAGGGGCTGAGATGTACCGGAACCTGGGAGGTTGTATCAGACCCCTGGACATGTAAGTAACATAAATAATAACTGCCCGAAGGCGTGACCACGACAACTTGGATAAAAGTCAATGATGTTTATTATGACAACTCCGCAACACAGCAGCAGTAAAAGAAAACGTAAAAGTCAGCAAATAATAAATACAGTTCCTGGGTACTACAGGATGGCAGGAGCCACAGGGCACTGGTAGTGTGAGATAGTTCTTATGATCTTCTAGATGGAAAGTCCTTACCAGGCCCGACTGTAGCAATGGAGATAACCCAGGATTGTGCCAGCTGGTGTTCCAGGAAAAGCTGGGTTGCTGAAGATAAAACAGCTGCTGTGGATACTGGCTGGAACCAGACTGTTGTTAGCACGGAGTGGATACTGGCTGGAACCAGTTAAATAATAAATGAACTTGGGAGCGATGAAATATGAACTGAAATGTAGAACTTGAGAGCGGAGAAATAATAATACCGGTGGAGAGTGGTAAAGTGTAGAAAGGACACCGGCCCTTTAAGGGAAGCTGTACTCTGCTGGAAGCAGGTAATGTTGTAGCTGGAAACAGATGAATCCACAATGGATTGGAGAGTCAGGCTACACCGCAGGTGGAATGCTGGTGCGGGTCTCTATGGTGGAAGTCTTGAGACAGGAGCTGGAACCTGGAAGACAATCACAGGAGAGAGACAAACAGGAACTAGGTTTGACAACCAAAGCACTGACGCCTTCCTTGCTCAGGCACAGTGTATTTATACCTGCAGCAAGGAAGGGATTGGCTTGGCAATTATGCAGATTAAAAATACTGACAACAGATTGGAGGAAATGATCAGCTGATAGAATCCAAGATGGCTGCGCCCATGCAGACACTTGGAGGGAAGTTTGGTTTGTAATCCATGTGGTAATGAAAACAGTAATGGCGGCGCCGGCCACTGGAGACAGGAGACGCCAGGCTGACAAGTGCACATCCAACCACGCGGACACAGCGGAGGCCGCGGCTGACGTAATCGCCACTCTGACACTCTGCATGCAGAAGCTCAGGGACGGCGGCGGAGGCCGCGGGAGACGCCATGCCAGATGTAATAAGGCGTTACTGTGACAGCGTCTCAGAGAGACAGGAGAGGACGCAGAAATGTGAACATTAGGATAACAGATGGGATCCGGTCCTGGAGCGCTGAGCCAGCCTTAGGAGGCATCTGATGGGTAAGAAATGGCGTCCAGATACCCGGATCGTGACAGCACCCCCCCCTTTAGGAGTGGCCCCAGGACACTTCTTTGGCTTTTGAGGAAACTTGGAATGGAATCTCCGGACCAAGGCAGGAGCATGGACATCAGAAGCATTGGTCCATGAACGTTCCTCAGGGCCGTAACCCTTCCAGTCAATAAGATACTGTAGTTGACCGTAACGGTGACGTGAGTCCAGGATCTTGGCCACTTCATACTCAACGCCTCGTTGAGTTTGGACTTTCGGAGTTGGAGGAAGTGAGGAATGAAACCGATTCAAGATCAGCGGTTTCAACAGGGAAACATGGAATGTCCTGGGTATTTTTAAGAAGGGAGGCAACTGAAGTCTGTAAGCAACAGGATTGATGACTTGTTCAATCTTGAAAGGACCGATATAGCGAGGTGCAAACTTCATACTGGGAACTCTTAACCTCAAATTCTTCGTGGATAACCATACCCGATCACCCACCTTGAGAGCAGGAACTGCTCGACGCTTCTTATCCGCAAACTTCTTGTACCTGAACGATGCCTTGAGCAGAGCTGATCGTACGCTCTTCCAGATATTGGCAAACTGATGCAAGGTGATATCCACTGCGGGAACAGAAGTTGCTGGAAGCGGTTGGAACTCAGGGACTTTAGGGTGGAATCCAAAGTTAGTGAAGAATGGTGTTGAAGCAGATGAAGAATGATACTGGTTGTTATGACAGAACTCGGCCCAGGGAAGTAATTGAACCCAGTCATCTTGAGAGGAGGACACATAGATGCGGAGGAAAGCCTCCAAGTCCTGATTCACCCTCTCGGTTTGACCATTGGTCTGAGGATGGTAAGCCGTGGAAAACTTTAGCTTGACTTGGAGGACTTGACATAAACTTCGCCAGAATTTGGCTGTGAATTGAACTCCTCGATCTGAGATAATTTCTTCAGGAAGACCGTGGAGTCGGAAGATCTCTTGTATGAATACTTGAGCCAACTTGGAAGCTGACGGAAGACCGGTGAGAGGAATGAAGTGTGCCATCTTGGTGAACCGGTCAACTACCACCCAGATGGTATTGAACTTGTTGCACATGGGTAAGTCTGTAATGAAATCCATCGACAAGTGGGTCCATGGTCGACGGGGAACGGATAGTGGAACCAGTTGCCCCGCAGGCGACTGGCGGGATACTTTATGTTGGGCACACTTTGGGCAAGATACAATAAACTCTAAGACGTCCTTTTTCAGAGTTGGCCACCAATAGGACCTAGAGATAAACTCCAGGGTTTTTTGGATACCTGTATGTCCGGCAAAACGGGAAGCATGGGCCCAATGCATGAGCTTCTTCCTTAGCATCGGCTTCACAAAACTTTTCCCTGATGGGGGCGTAGAGTCCATCCCTACCGTGGAGAACGCCAACGGATTTATAATAGGATGCTTGTCTGAAGACTCTGACTCATTTTCTTGCTCCCATGAGCGGGAAAGGGCATCGGCCTTGCGATTCTGAGAGCCCGGACAGAACTGGAGTTTAAAGTCGAACCTGGAAAAGAAAAGTGCCCATCTGGCCTGACGAGGGTTGAGACATTGTGCGCCCTTCAGGTATAAAAGGTTCTTGTGGTCTGTAAGTATGGTGATTGAATGAGAAGCTCCCTCCAACAGATACCTCCACTCTTCTAGAGCGAGCTTGATGGCTAGCAACTCCTGGTCGCCAATGGCATAGTTGCGCTCAGCTGGGGAGAACTTCCGGGAGAAGAAACTGCAAGGGTGTAAATGGCCATCTTTAGCCCTCTGAGATAACACCGCTCCTACTCCAACGGAGGAGGCATCCACCTCTAAGATGAAAGGAGAGTCGATGTCAGGCTGTTTCAGAACAGGCGCAGAGATGAACCTTTGTTTTAAAAGATGAAATGCTTGCATGGCTTCTTCAGACCACTTGGACGGGTTAGCACCCTTCTTAGTGAAAGCAGTAATAGGCGCCACAATGGTGGAAAAGTCTCGTATAAACTTTCGGTAATAGTTGGCGAACCCTAAGAACCTCTGGACCCCTTTGAGGGTTAAGGGTACCGGCCAATTTTGGATTGCTTGTAGTTTCTCAGGATCCATCTCTAGTCCGGAACCGGACACAATGTACCCTAGAAACGGAATGGACTTGACTTCAAAGACGCATTTCTCTAATTTGCAATAGAGATGATTGACACGGAGACGGGACAGAACCTCCTTTACCCAAAAACGATGTTCCTCTAAATTGTTGGCAAAAATGAGGATATCATCTAGATAGACCACGACATGACGGTATAGAATGTCTCTGAAGATCTCATTGACGAAATGCTGGAAGACAGCTGGAGCATTGCTCAATCCGAAGGGCATGACGAGGTACTCATAATGTCCGTCACGGGTGTTAAATGCGGTCTTCCACTCGTCACCCTCACGGATCCGGATGAGATTGTATGCACCTCGCAAGTCCAGCTTTGTAAAGATGGTAGCTCCGCTAACTCTGTCAAAGAGCTCAGTAATCAGGGGTAAAGGATAACGGTTCTTGTCGTTCAAACGGTTCTTGTCGTTCAAACCTCTGTAGTCGATGCACGGCCGCAGACCACCATCTTTCTTTTTTACAAAAAAGAAGCCTGCGCCGGCTGGAGAAGAAGAAGGTCGAATGAACCCCTTTGCTAGGTTCTCTTTAATATATTCCTCCATAGAATGCGTCTCAGGCAGAGACAACGGATAAGTTCGGCCTCGAGGTGGAACCTTCCCTGGAACGAGATCAATCGGACAGTCCCATTCTCTATGAGGAGGAAGGATATCAGCAGAAGCTTTACTGAACACATCCGTGAAATCTTGATATGGAGGAGGTGGAACATCAGACGACCTGGGGGAGGAAGAACAGACAGGCAATACTTTAAACAAACATGTCTCAGCACAGGAGGAACCCCATGCCAGGATTTGCGTAGTCGTCCAATCAATTGTAGGATTGTGAAGACGGAGCCATGGAAGGCCCAGGACCACAGGATGTGTGGCTCTTGGAATCACTAAAAAAGAAATAAGTTCGGAATGAAGAACTCTCAGACGAACTGGTAGAGTCCTTAAAGAAATAACTGCATCAAAAATTTTGCTGCCATCCACGGCAGTTAAAGAAATGGACGAAGGAAGTCTCTCGGTGGGTAGGGACCACCGTTTAACATAGGCTTCGGTAATAAAGTTCCCAGCTGCTCCGGAATCAAGGAGGGCAATGACGTTCCGATAACGTTGAGCAACTTGAAGCGAGACTGGGAGATTACAATCTTGAGAAGATGGAGAGGAGATCATTACTCCTAGCCGGCCCTCTCCTTGGCGAGCTAGGATTTGGAGTTTCCCGGACGTTTGGGACAGGCATTAATGGTGTGAGACGGAGCTGCACAATAGAGACAGAGAAACTCGGAGAGACGTCTTCGGCGCTCAGCAGGAGTTAAACGGGAACGGCCAAGTTGCATGGGCTCATCTTTAGATGGTGACAGTTGACGAGGAGGAGGAGCAGAAGATTTTGGAGCAGATGATCTTCCACGCTCAGTTGCTCTCTCTCTGAAACGTAAATCAACTTTCGTGCAGAGTGAGATTAGCTCATCTAACTTAGAAGGTAAGTCTCTGGTAGCTAACTCATCTTTAATACGCTCAGATAAGCCATGCCAGAATGCAGCATACAGGGCCTCGTCGTTCCATGCCAGTTCGGACGCCAGGATCTGGAACTGTATCAGATATTGTCCTACAGTACGTGACCCCTGGCGTAAACGGAGAATCTCGGATGAAGCTGAGGTTACCCGGCCTGGCTCGTCGAAGATGCGCCTGAATGTTGACACGAAGGCAGTGTAGGAAGATAGCAGGGTGTCGGACCTCTCCCATAACGGTGATGCCCAATCAAGGGCTGAGCCACTGAGAAGAGAAATAATGTAGGCAATTTTTGTACGGTCACTGGGAAAATTGCCAGGTTGTAGCTCAAACTGAATCTCACACTGGTTGAGAAATCCCCTGCAGAATCTTGGAGATCCGTCAAATTTTGCTGGCGTTGGAAGATGAAGACGTGAAGCAGAAATGGGTAAGGTGGGTGGGGTTATAGCTGGAGTCACTGTGGTTGACGCACCAGACGCGCCTGATCCACGGAGAGTTGTCTGAATCCCATCCAGCCGAGTAGAGAGATCCTGGAGACAGCGGATGATGTGGCCCTGTGCAGCCTCCTGATGTTCTAGTCGGGCTGCCAGTTCTTGCATCGGCCTGGCCGCTTGATCCTGGTCTCCGGCTGGATTCATTAGGTCAGTGCTTACTGTCACAACTGAGGGCCTGAGCTGACGGGAGGCAGCCTCAGTTGTAGGGGCTGAGATGTACCGGAACCTGGGAGGTTGTATCAGACCCCTGGACATGTAAGTAACATAAATAATAACTGCCCGAAGGCGTGACCACGACAACTTGGATAAAAGTCAATGATGTTTATTATGACAACTCCGCAACACAGCAGCAGTAAAAGAAAACGTAAAAGTCAGCAAAGAATAAATACAGTTCCTGGGTACTACAGGATGGCAGGAGCCACAGGGCACTGGTAGTGTGAGATAGTTCTTATGATCTTCTAGATGGAAAGTCCTTACCAGGCCCGACTGTAGCAATGGAGATAACCCAGGATTGTGCCAGCTGGTGTTCCAGGAAAAGCTGGGTTGCTGAAGATAAAACAGCTGCTGTGGATACTGGCTGGAACCAGACTGTTGTTAGCACGGAGTGGATACTGGCTGGAACCAGTTAAATAATAAATGAACTTGGGAGCGATGAAATATGAACTGAAATGTAGAACTTGAGAGCGGAGAAATAATAATACCGGTGGAGAGTGGTAAAGTGTAGAAAGGACACCGGCCCTTTAAGGGAAGCTGTACTCTGCTGGAAGCAGGTAATGTTGTAGCTGGAAACAGATGAATCCACAATGGATTGGAGAGTCAGGCTACACCGCAGGTGGAATGCTGGTGCGGGTCTCTATGGTGGAAGTCTTGAGACAGGAGCTGGAACCTGGAAGACAATCACAGGAGAGAGACAAACAGGAACTAGGTTTGACAACCAAAGCACTGACGCCTTCCTTGCTCAGGCACAGTGTATTTATACCTGCAGCAAGGAAGGGATTGGCTTGGCAATTATGCAGATTAAAAATACTGACAACAGATTGGAGGAAATGATCAGCTGATAGAATCCAAGATGGCTGCGCCCATGCAGACACTTGGAGGGAAGTTTGGTTTGTAATCCATGTGGTAATGAAAACAGTAATGGCGGCGCCGGCCACTGGAGACAGGAGACGCCAGGCTGACAAGTGCACATCCAACCACGCGGACACAGCGGAGGCCGCGGCTGACGTAATCGCCACTCTGACACTCTGCATGCAGAAGCTCAGGGACGGCGGCGGAGGCCGCGGGAGACGCCATGCCAGATGTAATAAGGCGTTACTGTGACAGCGTCTCAGAGAGACAGGAGAGGATGCAGAAATGTGAACATTAGGATAACAGATGGGATCCGGTCCTGGAGCGCTGAGCCAGCCTTAGGAGGCATCTGATGGGTAAGAAATGGCGTCCAGATACCCGGATCGTGACAATTCCCCAATGAAAGAACTAGTGAGGTCACTGCTACCGGTAAGTGTGAGACAGTTCATTGCACAGAGACAACAACACCACACAGTAAACAGATTAGGAACGGAATGGTAGAATTACACCCTGTCTTGGAAATAGTAACTCCCAATGGGGGAACCGATAGTCAGGGAATAATCCTCACCAGGAATAATGCAATGTATTGCCCGTGGCCCAGAGATGAGCTGTGATCAATCATTTCAGAATTCCCCGACCCTCGGAAGCATATAGCCAGATGTCAGAAATTTATCAGAGATCTGGGTAATGCGTATGAACCGACAAACAAACACTGGCGGATATTTTTGAAAGCGTGCCTACCCCCTAATATTGACACCCAAAAATTCATCACTGATTGTAGATTAGAGTCGGATAGTCGTATGACTGACAAACTCAATCAGGAGAACTTAGAGCAAATTAACAGACAACTAGAGTTGTATTTCCCCACAACTGCTAAGTGGAGAAAATTTTTCTCCAAAAAGCAGAGGGAAAATGAAATGGCATCTGAATATTTCCATCGGGCCCTGCACATAATGGATAGATACATAGGGGTATCAGATGCAGGGAACGATGAAAATTACAGAGAGGTGGCTGTCTCTGTGCTGATGGACGGACTCGATAAGACAGTGAGGGACAGAGTACAAACCTCTTTGCCTGGTTGGAGAGGGGAAACAGTAGCTTGCCTTAGAGTGCGCAATTGAACACCATAGGAATATTGCTAGGCGTAGGAAACTACAAGAGGAGAGGCAGAGGATTGAAAGTATGCAGGCTCTTACACCAAAGTCTCATCAGCCCAAACCCCAAAACCCTAGTAGTAACAAAAGACCGAGAATATGTTACATTTGTAAAAATAAAGGACATTTTGCTAGAAATTGTAAGAGTAGTACAGCACATAGCCAATATAGACCCCTAGACAGAGTAAACAAGCCACGTTATTAAACACATAGACGGGACCAAGGGACATATATTAAGGAATCACGAGCCATATATAAAACACAGATTCGGTTAATGGGAAGAACAGAATAAATGCAACTTTACCCTTTTGACAGAACTTACTGGGGTTAGGAGGAGGCCTCTAAACTTCTGCTTCTCTCTTTAACAGAAGTGACCTCTAAGTAACTTAACAGAAGTTTTGTTAGAGATGGTATACATATAGAGTGCTCCCACCCAGGAAGCACAAAATATGTTAGATACCCACGAAGACTAATGTTGCATTTCACTGTTTTAGATGCATGTCCATCACAGGTAGAGGAAATTATCTCAAGGATACCGGGTTCCCTAGGAACTTAGAATGGACAAGACACTGGATTGATGGCTGGGATAGTCCCAGTAGAGATATAACACACATAGAATTTTTTTTTTTGGGGGGGAACAGACCGATTAGGGAATCATTCCCCGTAGTGCCTAATCCAGATGTCAAACTTTGTAAAAGAAATTCTTTGCCTCTACAAACTTATCGGTTACTAAACTCTGTGATTTGTCTTCAAAGTTTCCTCTTCATCCTTTTACGTTCAACGACAGGATTACAGTTCAAACGTCACATGCCTACTCGGTCTTAAGAGCTCTGCCCAAATCCAGTATATCTCACCAGCATAGGGACACCAGTATCAGTGTGCCTGATCATGCACAAAGGGTGGAGAATGGGAATACTGGTGAAGGGAGACTGTGCATAGATACCAATATACATGATGGTGTGACAGCCTGATGGTGAACGCAAATCTGACAAATTTTCTTTTTATTATTTCCCCTCTCTTTTCACTTTCCACAGATGGTTCACTTCACACAACTGATAATACACAACAGTTAAGCACATTGAAATGCAAGATTTATGTTCCCTACAGAAAGGTCGCTGACCCGGAGAGAACCCGTGACAAAGAGCAGAGTGTAGAGAACATCGTATCACTAGAGTGTCTGTTTCGGGAAGGTTGAGACGGCACCTGAGCGCAGAGAACAACAAGACCAGAGGCGGTTGTCGCACCAGTTTTTTTTTCTTTCTCCATCTCCCACTACCCTCCTTCTCTCTCTCCCCCTTCTTGTTTCCCTTCTCTTCCCTTAAACAAGATGGACTTACCCCAAGAGACTGCGTTCCGGGTTTTCCTGTTAATCCTGATGTTGACCAGGATGGTCTGTTTCGGTGAGGGTCCCAGAGAGGTCGAGAAGGGATCTGGAATGGGTTCTGATGGCAAGGATGGACTTGTAGACTCACAAGAGCAACACATCACTCGAGCAAAGGCGAGTATCAGAAAGCGCTCTGGTAGTCAAGGAGCTCGGAGGCACGGTGAAGGGTTATTGTCTGAGGAAAATTGCATTTGTAGAAATTGTGAGAACATAGTCAAGGATGGGTGCATCCAAAGATGTCAGTCCAGCCTTAATATCAACATGGACCATTATCCATTGAGTGATTATCACTCACTAGTGGGTAAGGTCTTAAACCAGACAGAATGCTGGGTGTGCTCACAAGTACCTCAAGGTCAGAGCAAGTCAGGATTAGTACCATACCCTTTAGCAATAGATGAGGTACTCGAATTACGGGGTGGGAGACCGGTGGACAAGAAATTTAATATTTCTAGGCCCCCTAGCTTGAAGCTCCACCAGTATCATGTAGACAGATCCTTAGTGTGTTTCAACATTTCCAATTACCGAAAACCGGGAAATTGGGAAGCGACCTGGAATAACCAGACAATGATGTTTTCACACAGAGCTGATAGGATACCCATAGACTCTGAACTTGTACGCCAAATAGCCAACAGTGGAAGGTATTTCCGGTATAGGTATACTCGAGGAAGCAAGACCATGTGGGTTGGAAAAGTATCACCAGGGTACTGTGCTCATATCATCCAGCCTGATACTTGTACAGAGCAGATGGCAGAACTAGGGATTGGGTTTTTCACTTGGAAAGTTTGCAATATGGTAATGTCATATTCTGTCCCATATGTTCTCCCCGATGATGCCTATTTCATATGTGGGAGGAAAGCGTACAAATAGCTTGCCCCGAGCTCAGAAGGATTGTGTTATGTTGGAAGAGTGTTGCCAGAGGTCATGACCATAACCCATGATAAAATGAAAGATGTTCACCGCAGTGCTCAGGCTCCTTATACTCATACTCATTATGAACACATCGTCAAGAGACACCTCATAGAGAGGACAGAGCACACAGCCTCTGATTTGATCCACGAATCCACCGGGATTCAATTCTTTCTCGCATTAGACATCACCCGTACTGCCAGAAGAATTATAAATTATAGGTATATCCATGGGCTGGCGAACTTGATAGATAATATCACTGAGATGTATGACGACACCTTCAGGTATACAGGAAGGGAGTTACAAGCTTACAAGATGGAACTGATTCAGCACAGGATGGTCCTTAATTATGTCACAGCCATGACGGGTGGGTACTGTGTCACTTTGGCAACTCAATACGGCGTGAAGTGCTGTACGTATATCACGAACAGCACTGACGACCCCACGGAGATCATCGATCAAAAGATGGATGATATTTTACAGTTAAAGTGGGAGTTCCGAAGGAGACACAATCTTACCCTGACAGCTGTGGGTTTTGAATTGACCGGGTGGGTCTCATGGTTGAACCCACGAAATTGGTTCTCAGGATTAGGAGAGTGGGCTCAAAATGTTATTATGAGTGTAGGGAAGTTTCTCCTTTGTATCCTGGGAGTCGTCATAATTATTGGTTTGATATTTAGGTGTGTTCGAATTCTAACGCGGCGCAAGCACGGCACAAATTTGATGAGTTTAAGGAGCGGGGGCGCTGTTACAGCAGCAGATTTAATTTACGACCCATCCATAGAGACAGTGTTATGATAAGGATTGCAAATGAATTCCATGGCCTATTTCTTTCACCCGTTTTTCCTTTGTCTTCCCCTCTGCCCAGATACACTCATCCGGAAAAGACATCGACCATACCCAAGAATGTTTATGTAAATGTTATGTGAATGTATTTAAGATATGTGTCTTATCTTCATCTCTACAACCTTCAGTTAATGACACACATAGTCGACAGGTGATATCCACATATACTAGCACTCGCATATGTTCCCCCCCATGTATCATCAACTAAATGTGCACCCCATTTGTTGGAACAAGAAGCTGAAAAGAGCTCGGTAGTGTTTGTTGGCCCACTTACAGACCCTTAATACGGGATAAGAAGTATTTAATGTATACTTCGCAATACCTCGAAGCTTATTTAGAACATATACGGCACGATGATACATGCCCCTCAGACATGGATTCATACAAACATACTTTTTACTGTCCCACTAGGTCATACATTTCCCACCTACAACTCTCCCCCGATCATCATAGTCTGTAGATATTGTTTTGATATTTTTCTGTTTAGTGATTAGATAGTGGCAGTTATTGTTGACTGCCAAAGGGTGGACTGTCAAAATATTGCAGTACACACATCACGTACAAACAACACACACATGCACGCTGCGCGTGCACTTGTTCCGCCGTGCGTGCACATATCCGCAATTTGCGTATGATCGCTCCCGCGGTCCTGCGCGTGGTATGGGTATTTACGGCGGAGTTTGTGAGCGCATGGAGGGCTATCAAACATTACATATTTAATCCAAATAGTGCACATTGTACACATAGTCCCCCTGCATCACATCAGAAAGTAACAACAGTTTAAATGATTCCAGAACAAAGGGATTAATCTTTACAGGATAAGAGGGGACAGACAAGAAAAGAGAAAAAGGCTGTACTATCGGTGCACAAAAAGAGAGGTGATTTGGTTGTCACTTCTCCATAAAATTTTACTTTTATTATTATTCTTATAAAATTTATTATATAGAATGTCTTTATTTAGACTACAAGTTGAGGCGAAACATAGAGGTTAAAATCTTTGACATAGACAAAACATATAAAAGTGCAATGAAAGTTGATGAATGTGAATAAAGATTAAAAATGTGTGTCAGCGTTCGTTATTCTAATGTCCAAAAACAATTTTGTAATATTTATCCCACACTAAGCCAGTGTTCAATTATTCTTTAGTTTGTCCACATTGTATTTATGGTTTTAATCTCACTATATATTCATTATAAGGTTTCTGTAATATAGGGGTATGCTAGGGAGTGCAGGTTCTATTTGATTTTATAACCTTAATTCAGAATTCCTAGATCAAAGTGGATGAGTCACTTATTGCTGTTTCTAATTGTAGTGCCAGACACCTTTAGCCATCATCCAACAGGTAGTGATGACGCTGATTGCACTGTGGGGTATAATACTAATAAATGTAGTGAGCGTTGTTGAATATATAGTCTATTATGAATATGTAGTACACCATCCAAAAAATATATATGTGTATCTCCTCAATAAAGATAATGCATTAGGTCTGATTATAATAGGTGATACACCTTAGAGGATATATACCTTCATTAATTTACTATGTGATAGTTGTAATAATCTGGTGCACACACACTAATTGTCCTTAGAGGAGAAACACCCTCATTTATTTAGGACTAGTAGCACCCTCTCAACTGATCACATTTAAATCTATACATATAAAATTGATCGGTATATTTCAACTTGTATATGGTGATACCTCATTAAAAAGGTGTATCACTGGACCACTAAGTCTTATACACCTTTTACATGTCCAAGGTATATTTATTATAGGAGAGATTTTATTTCATCTGCATATTCATAGAGAATATTAATTCAGATATTGCTTTTATTATAGCTTGCTACTCATACATCACAGCTGCGTGGTCATTGAGTAGTTGTATATGTTAATATTAAAACATTATTGTCTGTTAAATTCTATCTCAAATGTCACACAGCCTGCGTAGGTTTCTCCCATATTAAGCTGGCATTGTTGCCATCCGCTGGCAATTATGGTGTCTGTGCATTCATCCGAATAATGCTGAAGGTTGACTATGAATATGTAATAATACACCATCTAAGGATATATATGTATCTCCTCAGTAAAAGTAATGCATTAGGTCAAAATATAATAAGTGATACACCTTGGAGGATATATACCTTTAATAATTAACTATATGGTAGTTGTAATAATCTGGTGCACACACAATTCTTGTCCTTAGAGGAGATGCACCCTCATTTATTTAGGACTAGTGGTACCATCTCAACTGGTCACATTTAAATCCATACATATAGAAATGATAGGTATATTTCAACTTATATATAACAATGCCTCATTGTAAGGTGTATCTCTAGACCACTAAATCATGCACACTTTTTAAATATCCAAGGTATATTTATTGTAGGAGAGATTTTATTTCTTCTGCACATTCATAGAGAACATTAATTCAGATATTGATTTTATTATTACTCACTATTCGCATACCACAGCTGCGTGCTCATTGAGTAGTAATGTATGTTAATACTGAAGCATTTATTGTGCTTTGTCTGCTAAATTCTATCTCAAATGTCACACAGCCTACATGAATTTCTCCTGTGTATATATAGTGTCTCAATATTAGGCTAACATTGTTGCCATCTATTGGCAACTATGATGTCTGTGCATTCATCTGAATAATGCTAGAGGTTAAGGTTGAAACATTTGTTGCATCCTTATAAGGACAGTTCTGCCACGAGTATTTCACAATGATCCCATGTTCCTCATATTAGTATAGAATGCACCTATTCTTTTAATTGCCATCTGTTTGCCATCTATTTGCCACTTAAAATCCAGGTGCTAAGTAATCGGTGTAGTACTAAACAATCCTCACAGTGTTATAATCTAAGTCTCTGCCTGCACTCCGCAACAATACCTAACTTCTAATTACTGATTGATTAACTGGCTGATCATTGATTCAATGTTTGGGTTTGGACATAGACGAACGCCGAACACACGCTGCCCACACGCGTGTTCCGCCCAGGGCCGGTTCCGGGGCTTCTGGCGCCCCGGGCGGCAGTAGGGGGCGTGGTTTCATAACGGGGGCGTGGTCAGTTACGCCCCCTGTACTGTTGTAGGATGTGGGTTGCGCGATGACGTCATCGCGCACCGCACAGCAAAGGTCCTCTCTACGAAGGTAAACTAGACGCTAAGCGTCTAGTTCCCTTCGTGGAGAGGACCTTTACTGTGCGGTGCGCGATGACGTCAACGCGCACCGCACATCATTACAGTGAAGGTCCTCTCCAGGAAGGGAAATTAGACGCGTAGCGTCTAGTTTCCCTTCACAACGGACAGCGGGCCGCGGCAGCGGGGGGCACCACAGCAGCAGCGGATCTTGCCATGGTGCGGCGCCCTCCGGATGGCGCTGGCGCCCTCCGGAAGGCGGCGCCCCGGGCAAAAGTCCTTCTTGCCCGTGGCAAGATCCGCTACTGGTTCCGCCGTTCCTCTGACAGCTTCGTCAGGGCTTGAAAAGCTGTCAGAGGAACAGCGGAACACGCGTGTGGGCAGCGTGTGTTCGGCGTTCGTCTATGTCCAAACCCAAACATTGAATCAATGATCAGGCAGTTAATCAATCAGTAATTAGAAGTTAGGTATTGTTGCGGAGTGCAGGCAGAGACTTAGATTATAACACTGTGAGGATTGTTTAGTACTACACCGATTACTTAGCACCTGGATTTTAAGTGGCAAATAGATGGCAAACAGATGGCAATTAAAAGAATAGGTGCATTCTATACTAATATGAGGAACATGGGATCATTGTGAAATACTCGTGGCAGAACTGTCCTTATAAGGATGCAACAAATGTTTCAACCTTAACCTCTAGCATTATTCAGATGAATGCACAGACATCATAGTTGCCAATAGATGGCAACAATGTTAGCCTAATATTGAGACACTATATATACACAGGAGAAATTCATGTAGGCTGTGTGACATTTGAGATAGAATTTAGCAGACAAAGCACAATAAATGCTTCAGTATTAACATACATTACTACTCAATGAGCACGCAGCTGTGGTATGCGAATAGTGAGTAATAATAAAATCAATATCTGAATTAATGTTCTCTATGAATGTGCAGAAGAAATAAAATCTCTCCTACAATAAATATACCTTGGATATTTAAAAAGTGTGCATGATTTAGTGGTCTAGAGATACACCTTACAATGAGGCATTGTTATATATAAGTTGAAATATACCTATCATTTCTATATGTATGGATTTAAATGTGACCAGTTGAGATGGTACCACTAGTCCTAAATAAATGAGGGTGCATCTCCTCTAAGGACAAGAATTGTGTGTGCACCAGATTATTACAACTACCATATAGTTAATTATTAAAGGTATATATCCTCCAAGGTGTATCACTTATTATATTTTGACCTAATGCATTACTTTTACTGAGGAGATACATATATATCCTTAGATGGTGTATTATTACATATTCATAGTCAACCTTCAGCATTATTCGGATGAATGCACAGACACCATAATTGCCAGCGGATGGCAACAATGCCAGCTTAATATGGGAGAAACCTACGCAGGCTGTGTGACATTTGAGATAGAATTTAACAGACAATAAATGTTTTAATATTAACATATAAAACTACTCAATGACCACGCAGCTGTGATGTATGAGTAGTGAGCTATAATAAAAGCAATATCTGAATTAATATTCTCTATGAATATGCAGATGAAATAAAATCTCCCCTATAATAAATATACCTTGGACATGTAAAAGGTGTATAAGACTTAGTGGTCCAGTGATACACCTTTTTAATGAGGTATCACCATATACAAGTTGAAATATACCGATCAATTTTATATGTATGGATTTAAATGTGATCAGTTGAGAGGGTGCTACTAGTCCTAAATAAATGAGGGTGTTTCTCCTCTAAGGACAATTAGTGTGTGTGCACCAGATTATTACAACTATCACATAGTAAATTAATGAAGGTATATATCCTCTAAGGTGTATCACCTATTATAATCAGACCTAATGCATTATCTTTATTGAGGAGATGCACATATATATTTTTTGGATGGTGTACTACATATTCATAATAGACTATATATTCAACAACGCTCACTACATTTATTAGTATTATACCCCACAGTGCAATCAGCGTCATCACTACCTGTTGGATGATGGCTAAAGGTGTCTGGCACTACAATTAGAAACAGCAATAAGTGACTCATCCACTTTGATCTAGGAATTCTGAATTAAGGTTATAAAATCAAATAGAACCTGCACTCCCTAGCATACCCCTATATTACAGAAACCTTATAATGAATATATAGTGAGATTAAAACCATAAATACAATGTGGACAAACTAAAAAATAATTGAACACTGGCTTAGTTTGGGATAAATATTACAAATTTGTTTTTGGACATTAGAATAACGAACGCTGACACACATTTTTAATCTTTATTCACATTCATCAACTTTCATTGCACTTTTATATGTTTTGTCTATGTCAAAGATTTTAACCTCTATGTTTCGCCTCAACTTGTAGTCTAAATAAAGACATTCTATATAAATAAATTTTATGAGAATAATAATAAAAGTTAAATTTTATGGACAAGTGACAACCAAATCACCTCTCTTTTTGTGCACCGATAGTACAGCCTTTTTCTCTGTTCTTGTTGGTATTCATTCTAGCTGTAGTTGGTAGCACCCCCATGATAAATGGTAATGACCAATAATTTATAGGGGTCCTTTAAGGAACTTTGGTTCCAAATTCTTATCTGGCTAATTGTGTGTGTGCAGATACACCCCCATTCCTAAGAGGGGACAGACTAAGGTTATAAGGTGGTGTTTGGTATCCAGCTGTGGGGTATTTTAAGAGTAACATTCCGGTGTTGGTTTGCGGAAGATCGCATGTTCCTGAGGATAGTTATGTGCAGAAGCAGAATATAGGTTTAAACTGTATTTACTGTATATTATGTATGCGACGGGAATCGCGAGGAGACCACCCACAAGAGCAGTCGGGAAAGACATCGCCCACCTTTTCAAATCAACCTATGACCTCTCCTGTACTGTAAAAGTGCAATCCTGTGTCCAATGACAAAGGGATTACAGTATCCATTGTATTGCTTTTAGAAGTATTGTATAAATAAAGCCTGCTGCAGCCTGGCCACACACAATACTCACAACGCTATCTACCTGATTGCGGAGGACCGGGCCGGGTTGCGCAAGCGAATCTACTCACGTATGTACATTGACTGTAGCCATTTACTCTGTTGTATTGTAGTGCATAATTTGTATTGTTAACCCCCTTTCAGAAATATTACTCTGTGGTGTCGGAACCCAGTGATTAACTACAAATCGGTGTTGTGTCCTCTTTTCCCTGCTAAGGTTTTAAAGTGTAATAATTAGGTGTGTACGCGCTGCGGGTACTTTGTACCGTCAGCGCTGCATAAGGTTTGAAGTGTAATAGCATCATTGCAGTGCATTGCTGCATAAGGTTTAAAGTGTAATATCATTGCATTGCATTATCAATTAAAGGTTTATAGTGTATCTCTGGGTGTGTGCGCGCTGTGTGTACTTTGTACCCCCAGCGCGGCATTTGTACGCTAAGTCCATACAAGGTACGGGACTCTGTACGCAAATAGCGTAAAAGGTATGTAGAGTGCATATTAAGTCTAGCGGCCGCAACGGCTCCATGGTAAAAGTGTGTTTAAAGGTATAGCTTTACGTTTTAATATAAAATCGACATTATCAGGGTAATATTTCCACAATTCACAATAAGGCGCAGTGTGTGAACTGGCAAATCCCTGTGTCTCTCTGACAGACATTAGTGTAGGTCTGTCCCCAATAGCTCCCCTGTGTGATAGGGGTGTGTGTGTACAAGTGTGTAACATGTTAGATATTGGGGAGGGTTTTTCCCAGGAAGAACCCATTTTAGATGCACAAGAGGGTAATATGGTGTCCCTAACCTCTCAGAAGGAGCCGAAGTGAGTGAGAATGTTGCAAAAGAATATGTCAATACTTGCAAAGAAATTCCCTGAGTCTGAACAATAGACTAAATATTGGAGGCAGTCTGTGGAGGATGCACAGTTTACTGACCCCTCCATATCATCCACTCGGGTCCCATCCAGTTCCCAGAAAAGGTCTCTGGCCCAGATAATGCAAGGGGACACAGACACAGATTCCGACTCTGACGTCGACACTGGGGATTTGAGAGGGGTAGACCCCAAAATAGCCAAAAGCATACAATGTATAATAGTCGCTATAAAGGAAGTGTTGGAGTTTCCTGAAACAACACTGGTCCCAGAGGAAAAGGATTATTTTAAATTACCGTATATACTCGAGTATAAGTCGACCCGAATATAAGCCGAGGCACCTAATTTTATTACAAAAACCTGGGAAAACTTATTGACTCGAGTATAAGCCTAGGGTGGGAAATGCAGCTCTAGCCGTACACAGCCCTCATAGTGCCAGATATGCCCTCATACTGCCAGATATGCCCCCACAGTGCCAGATATGCCCTCATGCTGCCAGATATGCCCCACAGTGCCAGATATGCCCTCATGCTGCCAGATATGCCCCACAATGCGAGATGTGCCAGATATGCCCTCGTGCTGACAGATATGCCCCACAGTGCCAGGGTTCCGGTATGAATGGTCGACCATGTTATGGTCGACAGTCATTAGGTCGACCACTATTGGTCGACATTGACATGGTCGACATGGACACATGGGGGTATATTTACTAAGCTCCCGATTTTGACCGAGATGCCGTTTTTTCATCAAAGTGTCATCTCGGTCAATCTCGGTCATTTACTAAACACTAATCACGGCAGTGATGAGGGCATTCGTAATTTTTTGCTAGTTCAGGTAAAAAATTACGAATGAATACACCATCGGTCAAATTACGCCTGTTTAGATACGAATCTCGGTCATTTACTAAGCAAAAAAACCCAAAACACTGCCGTGAAAAATTACAATTCGCAAAAAAGTCCTAAAAAAAAACAGACCTGCTTTTTTTATTCGTGATTTGAGATGCATGCAGGGATCCATGAGATCCGTGCATGTATATCAGTGGGAAGGGGTTGGAAAGTGCTTTTTTTTGTCAAAAAAAATTGCGTGGGGTCCCCCCTCCTAAGCATAACCAGCCTCGGGCTCTTTGAGCCGATCCTGGTTGCAGAAATATGGGGAAAAAAATGACAGGGGTTCCCCCATATTTAAGCAACCAGCATCGGGCTCTGCGCCTGGTCCTGGTCCCAAAAATACGGGGGACAAAAAGAGTAGGGGTCCCCCGTATTTTTTAAACCAGCACCGGGCTCCACTAGCTGGACAGATAATGCCACAGCCGGGGGTCACTTTTATACAGCGCCCTGCGGCCGTGGCATCAAAAATCCAACTAGTCACCCCTGGCCGGGGTACCCTGGGGGAGTGGGGACCCCTTCAATCAAGGGGTCCCCCCCCCAGCCACCCAAGGGCCAGGGGTGAAGCCCGAGGCTGTCCCCCCCCCATCCAATGGGCTGCGGATGGGAGGGCTGATAGCCTTTGTTGTAAAATAAAAGATATTGTTTTTAGTAGCAGTACTACAAGTCCCAGCAAGCCTCCCCCGCATGCTTGTACTTGGAGAACCACAAGTACCAGCATGCGGCGGAAAAACGGGCCCGCTGGTACCTGTAGTACTACCACTAAAAAAATACCCAAAAAAACACAAGACACACACACCGTGAAAGTATAATTTTATTACATACATACACACATACATACATACTTACCTTATGTTCCCACGCAGGTCGGTCCTCTTCTCCAGTAGAATCCAAGGGGTACCTGTTGAAGAAATTCTACTCACCAGATCCAGTGGTCCAGGCTCCTCGGCAAATCCAGGGATAATCCACGTACTTGAATAAAACAAAAAAACGGCTGCCCGACCACGAACTGAAAGGTGACCCATGTTTGCACATGGGTCACCTTTCCACGAATGCCAGAAACCCACTTTGCCTTCTGGCTAAGTGGGTTTCTTCAGCCAATCAGGGAGTGCCACGTTGTAGCACTCTCCTGATCAGCTGTGTGCTGCTGTCCTCACTGACAGGCAGCACGCGGCAGTGTTACAATGTAGTGCCTATGCGCTACATTGTAACCAATGATGGGAACTTTCTGCTCAGCGGTGACGTCACTTTAGGTCAACCGCAGGGCAGAAAGTTCCCATCATTGGTTACAATGTAGCGCATAGGCGCTACATTGTAACACTGCCGCGTGCTGCCTGTCAGTGAGGACAGCAGCACACAGCTGATCAGGAGAGTGCTACAACGTGGCACTCCCTGATTGGCTGAAGAAACCCACTTAGCCAGAAGGCAAAGTGGGTTTCTGGCATTCGTGGAAAGGTGACCCATGTGCAAACATGGGTCACCTTTCAGTTCGTGGTCGGGCAGCCGTTTTTTTGTTTTATTCAAGTACGTGGATTATCCCTGGATTTGCCGAGGAGCCTGGACCACTGGATCTGGTGAGTAGAATTTCTTCAACAGGTACCCCTTGGTTTCTACTGGAGAAGAGGACCGACCTGCGTGGGAACATAAGGTAAGTATGTATGTATGTGTGTATGTATGTAATAAAATTATACTTTCACGGTGTGTGTGTCTTGTGTTTTTTTGGGTATTTTTTTAGTGGTAGTACTACAGGTACCAGCGGGCCCGTTTTTCCGCCGCATGCTGGTACTTGTGGTTCTCCAAGTACCAGCATGCGGGGGAGGCTTGCTGGGACTTGTAGTACTGCTACTAAAAACAATATCTTTTATTTTACAACAAAGGCTATCAGCCCTCCCATCCGCAGCCCATTGGATGGGGGGGGACAGCCTCGGGCTTCACCCCTGGCCCTTGGGTGGCTGGGGGGGGGGGACCCCTTGATTGAGGGGGTCCCCACTCCCCCAGGGTACCCCGGCCAGGGGTGACTAGTTGGATTTTTGATGCCACGGCCGCAGGGCACTATATAAAAGTGACCCCCGGCTGTGGCATTATCTGTCCAGCTAGTGGAGCCCGGTGCTGGTTTTAAAAATACGGGGGACCCCTACTCTTTTTGTCCCCCGTATTTTTGGGACCAGGACCAGGCGCAGAGCCCGATGCTGGTTGCTTAAATATGGGGGAACCCCTGTCATTTTTTTCCCCATATTTCTGCAACCAGGATCGGCTCAAAGAGCCCGAGGCTGGTTATGCTTAGGAGGGGGGACCCCACGCATTTTTAAAAAAAAAATTACATTGTTTACTTTAAAAAATAAAAAAATAAAAACCCAGCACGGATCACACAAATCCGGCCGAGATTGATTGTAAAAAAAAACGGCAGTGTTTTGCTAATCACTGCCGTTAAATTAGGTAAAAAAACACGAATGACATCGACATCGGAAGCAAAGAAAAACACGAATACGACAGCTTAGTAAATTAGTCGTAATCCATTCAAAAAGTTGCAGATTTACACTGTCGATGTCATTCGTGATTGAACTTTGACCTTTTTTCGGAAATTACGAATCTTAGTAAATAAACCCCATGGTCTACACATGAAAATGGTCGACACATGAAAAGGTCGACATGAGTTTTGTAACTTTTTTGGTGTTGTTTTTTGCGTAAAGTAACTGGGAACCCCAATTAGTGTACCGTATTCGCTCGCCATGCTTCGGGCATGGTGCCTTCGCTCCGCTACCGCTTCGCTCGGCACAGATTACCGTTCCAATCGTAGTCCACGTGGATCGTAAAGTATGGAAAAGTTCCCCAAAAGAAAAAAGTTAAAAAACTCATGTCGACCTTTTCATGTGTCGACCTTTCATGTGTTGACCATGTGTCCATGTCAACCATGTCAATGTCGACCAATAGTGGTCAACCTAATGAGTGTCGACCATAACATGGTCGACCATGTGAACGGATACCCAGTGCCAGATATGCCCTAATGCTGCCAGATATGCCCCACAATGCCAGATGTGCCAGATATGCCCCACAGTGCCAGATATGTCCTCATGCTTCCAGCTATGCCCCACAGTGCCAGATATGCCCCACAGTGCCAGATATGCCCTCATGCTGCCAGATATGCCCCACAGTGCCAGATATGCCCTCATGCTGTCAGATATGCCCCACAGTGCCAGATGTGCCAGATATGCCCCACAGTGCCAGATATGCCCCACAGTGCCAGATATGCCTTCATGCTGCCAGATATGCCCCACAGTGCCAGATATGCCATCATGCTGCCAGATATGCCCCCAGATGTGCCAGAATATGCCCCACAGTGCCAGATGTGCCAGATATGCCCCACAGTGCCAGATGTGCCAGATATGCCCCACACTGCAAGATATGCCCTCATGCTGCCAGATATGCCCCACAATGCCAGATATGCCCCACAGTGCCAGATGTGCCAGATATGCCCCACAGTGCCAGTTTGTTACTTACCCTCCGTCGCTCCCACACTGTCCCGTCGCTCCCGCGCTGTCTTCTGAAGGAGAGACACGGAGGGCACAGCGCGCGGCTCTCCTGTGGAAGTGGCTTTTTCAGCTCAAAAAAAGGTGCTGAAAAAGTCGGCTTCTACTCGAGTATATACGGTAAATAAAAAGCAGGTTGTGACTTTTCCTCCTTCAAAGGATTTGAATGCGTTCTTTGAAGAATCCTAGGCTAATCCTGAGAAGAAATTTACCCTTCCCAGAAGGATACGTGTAGCGTACCCTTTCCTTGAGGAAGACAGGCACAAATGGGATACACCCCCAATGATAGACACCTCAGTTTCACGGCTGTCTAAGAAAATAGTTTTGCCTGCCCCTGGTTCAGCCACTTTAAAAGATCCAGCTGACCGTAAATTAGAAACAACCCTAAAATACATATATATGGCTAACGGAACAGTGCTCAGGCCTACCATTGCTTGTACGTAGGTAGGGAACGCTGTGGGAAAAATGGTCTGACAACTTGCTTGTTAACATAGACACAGTTGACAGGGATGAAATAATCCTAACTCTCGCCATATCAAAGATGCTGCAGGTTACTTAGTTGAAGCTATGACGGATATTGGGTTTCTGAGTTCAAGATCCTCCGCTATGGCGATTTCAGCCCGCAGGGCGCTGTGGATCCGCCAATGGAATGCTGATGCGGAATCAAAAAAGAATATTGAGGCACTTCCTTACAATGGAGAAGCCCTCTTTGGAGACAAGCTGGATGCCAAAATTTCAACAACTACATCAGGCAAGTCAGCATTTCTAACTTCCGCAGCTGCTCCACCTGGGAAAGGATTTAATTCTCATTCGATGCAATCCTTTCGACCCAACAAGTCCAAAAAGGCAAAGGGTACCCCCTTCTTCGCAGGAAGAGGTCGAGGAAGAGGTAAAAAATCTACAACACCATCAGGCTCGCAGTAACAGAAGTCAACAGCTACTTCTGCTAAAACCTCAGCATGACACTGGGGCTCCCCTGCGGGAGTACGATCGGGTGGGGGCACGTCTACTGTCTTTCAGCCAGGACTGGGTTCACTCAGATCTGGATCCTTGGGTATTGCAGATAGTATCCCAAGGGTACAAATTGGAATTTCAGGACCTTCCCCCAGGCCGATTTTTCAAATCAGCCTTACCAGCTTCTGTTCAGGACAGAGCAAAAGTGCTGAACGCAATACAGAAATTATGTCAAGACAACTTAATTTCCTTAGTTCCTGTGTCACAACAGGAAAAAGGGTTTTTATTCAAGCCTGTTTGTAGTGCCGAAACCAGATGGCTCGGTCAGACCGATTTTAAACCTAAAGACTCTGAAACTTTATTTGAAAAGGTTAAAATTCAAGATGGAATCCCTGAGAGCGGTGATCTCCAGCTTAGAGGAAAAGGAATTTCTGGTACCGATGGACATCAAAGATGCTTATTTACATGTTCCCATCTACCCGCCGCATCAGGCATACCTGAGGTTCCAAACATTGCCTTTCAGGCTCTCCACGGCTCTGAGAATATTCACCAAGGTGATGGCGGAGATGATGGTTCTTCTTCGCAAGAAAGGAGTCAAAGTCATCCCATACTTGGACAATCTCCTCATAAAAGCGAGATCCAGAGAGAAACTAGTGCAGAACATTGCACTTTCCCTGACGGTGCTTCAACAGCACGGTTGGATCATAAACCTTCCAAAATCACAATTGGAACCGACAATGAGGTTATAATTTCTTGGAATGATATTGGACACGGAAGCACAGGAAGTATTCCTACCAGTGAAAAAGATCCAGAGGATGGTCAAACAAGTTTTAAAACCAGCGCGCGTATCAATTCATCAGTGCATCCGCCTGCTGGGGAAGATGGCAGTGGCCTACGAGGCTCTACAATTTGGCCGATTCCACGCCAGGGTGTTCCAATGGGACCTAATGGACAAGTGGTCCGGATCGTACCTACACATGCACCGATAGGATAATCCTGTCAACAAGAGCCAGTATTTCACTCTTGTGGTGGCTTCAAAGTTCTCACCTCCTGGAGGGACGCAGGTTCGGGATTCAGACTTGGATCCTGGTGACCACAGATGCAAGCCTCTGAGGTTGGGGAGCAGTCACGCAAGGGGAAAGCTTCCAAGCACGATGGTCAAGTCAAGAAATACTCCTTCACATAAACATTCTGGAATTGAGAGCGGTGTACAACAGCCTTCATCAAGCGGCACACCTTCTTCAAGGTCGTCCCATACAGATCCAGTCAGACAATGTAACGGCAGTAGCTTACATAAACCGCCAGGGCGGAACAAAAAGCAGAGCAGCAATGGCAGAGGTGACAAAGATACTCCTCTGGGCAGAAAGACATGCAAAAGTTCTGTCGGCAATTTTCATTCCGGGAGTGGACAACGGGGAAGCTGACTTCCTCAGCAGACGCGATCTCCATCCAGGAGAATGGGGCCTCCACCCAGAAGTATTTGCAGAGGTAGCAGATCATTGGGGCAGTCCTCCAGTAGATATGATGGCATCACGTCTCAACAAGAAGCTTCAGAAATATTGTTCCAGGTCGAGGGACCCACAAGCAATAGCAGTGGATGCACTGGTGACCCAGTGGGTGTTTCAGTCGGTGTATCTGTTCCCTCCACTTCCACTAATACCAAAAGTTCTCAAGATCATCAGAAGAACAAGGGTTTGAGCAATTCTCATTGCTCCAGGCTGGCCAAGGAGGGCTTGGTATCCAGATCTTCAGGCGTTATTACTGGAAGATCCTCAGCCTCTTCCTCTTCGCGAGGACCTGCTTCAGCAGGGGCCATTTGTTTATCAAGACTTACCGCGGCTGCGTTTGACGGCATGGCTGTTGAGCGCCAGATCCTAGCCCGTAAGGGTATTCTCAATGAAGTCATTCCCACACTTATTCTGTCCAGGAAAGGGGTAATGTCCACACATTACCATCGTATTTGGAGAAAATAACGAGTTTTATGGTAAGAACTTACCTTTGTTAAAACTCTTTCTGCGAGGTACACTGGAATGGACAATGGGGTGTAGAGTAGGATCTTGATCCGAGGCACCAACAGGCTCAAAGCTTTGACTGTTCCCAGAATGCATAGCGCCGCCTCCTATATCACCCCGCCTCCCTGCACAGGATCTCAGTTTTTAGTTAACCAGTCCAATGCAGTAGCAGGAAAAGAGACGACAACGGTTAGTAGCCACAACACCGCATTCTCACGACAGGAGACGTGTCAGCGGCTAATGCCATACCAACCCAAAGAAGCTAAGTGCGTCAGGGTGGGCACCTTGTGGAGCCCAGTGTACCTCACAGAAAGAGTTTTAACAAAGGTAAGTCCTTACCATAAAACTCGTTTTCTGCTGCGAGGTACACTGGGCTCCACAAGGAATGGACAATGGGGATGTCCTAATGCAGTTCCTTATGGGAAGGGACGCACTGTAGCGGGCACAAGAACCCGGCGTCCAAAGTAAGCATCCTGGGAAGCGGCAGTATCGAAGGCATAGAACCTTATGAACGTGTTCACAGAGGACCACGTAGCCGCCTTGCACAATTGTTCAAGGGTCGCACCACATTGGGCCGCCCAAGAGGGTCCAACAGACCGAGTAGAATGGGCCTTAATGTGATCAGGAGCAGAGAGACCAGCCTTCACATAAGCATGTACAGTCACCATTCTAATCCATCTGGCCAGAGTTTGCTTGTGAGCAGGCCAGCCACGTTTGTGAAACCCAAACACAACAAAAATAGAATCAGATTTGGGAGACAGATCAGGAGAAACAAGTGCCGGAACTACAATCTCCTGATTCAGGTGGAACGAAGAAACCACCTTAGGTAAATAGCCGGGACGAGTCCTAAGAACCGCCCAGTCATGGTGAAATATCAGATATGGGGAACTACAGGACAAGGCTCCCAAATCCGACACTCTTCTAGCTGAAGCAATAGCCAGCAGAAACACCACCTTAAGGGAAAGCCACTTAAGGTCAGCTGAACCAAGAGGTTCAAACGGAGACTCTTGTAACGCCTCCTAAACCACCGACAAGTCCCAAGGAGCCACAGGCGGGACATAGGGAGGTTGAATACGCAACAAGCCCTGAGTAAAGGTATGCACATCAGGTAAGGTCGCAATTTTATTCTGAAACCACACCGACAAGGCAGATATTTGAACCTTGAGGGAGGCCAGACGCAGGCCTAAGTCCAGGCCCTGCTGAAGAAAAGCCAACAACTTGGCTATACTAAACTTGGAAGCGTCATAATCGTTAGATGCGCACCAAACAAAGTAAGAATGCCAGACCCTATAGTAAATCCAAGCCAAAGCTGGTTTCCGGGCCCGCAACATGGTTTGAATGACCGCCTCAGAAAACCCTTTAGCCCTTAAGACGGAAGCTTCAAGAGCCACGCCGTCAAAGACAGCCGGGCTAGGTCCTGGTAGACAAAGGGGCCCTGAACGAGGAGGTCTGGGCGTTGTGGAAATAGAATTGGACGCTCTGACGATAGGCCTTGCAGGTCTGAGAACCAGTGCTGTCTGGGCCACGCTGGAGCTATGAGAAGCAGAATTCCTTTTTCTTGCTTGAACTTCCGAATTACCCTGGGCAGGAGTGACACCGGAGGGAACACGTATGGCAGCCGAAACCTCCACGGTACCGCCAGTGCATCCACGAATGCTGCTTGAGGATCTCTTGTCCTTGCTCCGAAGACCGGAACCTTGTGATTGTGTCGAGACGCCATCAGATCGCAGATCTACCTCTGGAAGGCCCCACCTTTCCACTAGGAGTAGAAACACTTCTGGATGGAGGCCCCACTCGCCGGCATGCACGTCCTGATGACTGAGAAAGTCCGCTTCCCAATTCAGGACTCCCGAAATGAATATTGCCGATATGGCCGGTAGATGGCGTTCTGCCCACTGTAGAATCCGTGAGACTTCCTTCATTGCTAGGAGACTTCGAGTGCCGCCTTGATGATTTATGTAAGCCACTGTGGTGGCGTTGTCCGACTGTACTTGAACAGGACGGTTCTGAATTAAATGCTGGGCTAGGTTCAAGGCATTGAGGACCGCCCGCAACTCCAGAATATTGATCGAGAGGAGGGACTCCTCCTTGGTCCACTGCCCCTGAAGGGAGTGTTGCTCCAGCACCACACCCCAACCTCTTAGACTGGTATCTGTCGTCAACAAGACCCAGTCGGATATCCAGAACGGACGCCCCCTGCACAGTTGTTGGTCCCGGAGCCACCAGAGCAGCGACAGACGGACCTCCGGAGTCAATGAGATAATTTGAGGCCTGATCCGGTGAGGCAGGCCGTCCCATTTGGCTAGAATCAGCCTCTGGAGAGGGCGAGAGTGAAATTAAGCGTACTCCACCATGTCGAATGCTGACACCATGAGGCCCAGCACCTGCATCGCCGAATGTATCGACACTTGCGGACGAGATAGGAAGCAACGAATCCTGTCCTGAAGTTTCAGGACTTTCTCCTGAGACAGGAACAACCGCTGGTTGTGAATGTTCAATAGTGCTCCCAGATGCACCATGCTCTGAGCAGGGATCAGGGATGACTTCTTCCAGTTGATGAGCCACCCGTGGGCTTGCAGAAACCGGACCGTCACATCTAGATGACGCAGGAGAAATTCTGGGGAATTTGCCAGGATTAACAAGTCATACAAATACGGCAGTATCCTGACCCCTTGACGGCGGAGTACATCCGTCATCACCGCCATGACTTTTGTAAAGACTCGCGGTGCCGTTGTTAAACCAAAAGGTAACGCCCGAAACTGGTAATGGCAGTTGACAATCGCAAATCTCAGGTATTGCTGATGAGACACTGCTATAGGAATATGCAGGTAAGCATCCTGTATATCCAGGGAGACCATGAAGTCCCAAGGTTCCAAGGCCAGAACTATAGAGCGAATGGTTTCCATACGGAACTTGGAGACCTTCACAAACCTGTTCAATGCCTTGAGTTTGAGAATGGGCCGGGAGGACCAATTCGGTTTCGGGACTAGAAACAGCGGAGAATAGTACCCCCGGCCCCTCTGCGCAAGAGGCACCTGTACTATGACTCCTGTATCCAGGAGGGTCTGTACCACCGAATGTAGAGTGTTTGCCTTTGTCTTGTCCAACGGGACATCTGTCTGGCAAAATCGATGAGAGGGTCGGTTTTTGAAGGCTATGGCGTAACCTCGAGTGACGACTTCCCATACCCAGGCATCTGAAGTGGTCTTCAACCATTCCTGGGTATACCCTAGAAGCCGGCCCCCATCCTGGGATCCCCCAGAGGGAGGCCCTCTCCGTCATGCGGCAGGCTTATCTGTCTTGGAAGCTGGCTGACGGGCCGCCCAGGCTCTTTTGGGCTTAGGCTTACCAGGTTTGGAAGTGCGGGCCTGCTTGTTGTACGCCTGACCTTTTGCTTTACCTGAAGGACGAAAGGGGCGAAAGGAAGTACCTTTAGCCTTCGACACAGAAGAAGCAGTACTTGGCAGACAGGCAGTTTTGGCAGTAGCCAAGTCAGCCACAATCTTATTTAAATCCTCCCCAAACAGAATATCTCCCTTAAAAGGGAGTACCTCCAGGGTTTTTCTATAGTCCAGATCCACAGACCAGGATCTCAGCCACAATATCCGGCGAGCCAGGACTGACCTAGATGAGGCCTTGGCTGGCAGGATACCGGCATCAGAAGCTGCCTCTTTAATATAACGAGAAGCTGTGACAATATAAGACAAGCATTGTCTAGCATGGTCAGAGGAGATTTCAGCATCTAACTCAAAGGCCCATGCTTCAATGGCCTCTGCAGCCCAAGTAGCTGCAATAGTGGGCCTTTGTGCAGCACCCGTGAGAGTGTAAATCGCTTTCAGACAACCCTCCACACGTTTATCCGAAGGCTCTTTTAGGGACGTGACGGTGGTGACCGGTAGAGCTGAGGAAACCACCATCCTAGCCACATGTGAGATCACTGGAGGAGGCGTTTCCCAATTTTTAGTCAGCTCCGGCGCGAGGGGATAGCGAGCCAGCATCTTCTTTTGAGGCACAAACTTCGTACCCGGGTTTTCCCAGGGTTCCTGACGTATATCAATTAGGTGGTCAGAGTGAGGTAAAACTTGTTTAATCACCTTCTGATGCTTGAACCTATCTGGTTTCTTAGGAGGAACGGATGGCTCGGGATCATCCGTAATCTGTAAAATGAACTTAATAGCCTCCAAAAGATCAGGAACATCCACATGTGAACCACCCTCCCCATCAGCCGTATCTGAGTCAGAACCTGTGGGGTCAGTGTAAGTGCCGTCTTCATCCGACGAGGTGTCAGTGACAGCAGTGGATTGTGAGGAGACAAGCGCTCGCTTAGAGGACCCCTTGGACGTAGGCGAGCGACGGTCAGACTTTTTAGTAGTCAGGGACTGGTTCAACTTCTTTATTTGAGCAGATAAATCGTCCGCCCATGGCGGGTTAGCTGCAGGGACCACAAACGGTTGCACCGGCATTGGGGACCCATAGGGGGTGTTAGTTTATGAACTAGCGTATGCAGAAGCGTGGAAAAAGCGGCCCACGGCAGGTCATTATTTGCCCCCTTTGCCACAGTCCCACTGGGGGGCAAGGAGCCCCCAGAACCAGAGCCCAAAGCTGCTATATTCTCCTCATAGGTATCTGCGGCTTCAGCAACACCGGCAGTGTGTTCAGCCCCAGAACCGTTACCCTCAGAAGCAGACATGATATAACTTGCAGTATCAGGTAACGCAGTACAATTTGTCAGCAGCACAATACCTCTAGCCCAAACCCCTGCGCAGTGTAGTCAGCACCAGCAGAGATAAAGGAGAGATATGGTGACTAAATCACAGAGAAAAATACGTAATACAGTATATCTTTGTGAAAATCCTATATTAGATAAAACCTGACGCACCAAGCCCCCTCAGGTTATAGAATATAGGGATAGCAGGTTGAGTGAAAGACACGAAATGGACACCACTCAGCTATCAAATGCACACACAAATAGTCACAGTCTGTACAATGCAGAGGTTATTACTAACAATAATACTGCACTGGACTAGCTTACACAGCTATACAACAATAGATATAACAGTACACAGTAAGAACTGGATGTATATCACAGGGTAATTGTACTAGGAAACCCTGACTAAGTGCACTCTTTCTTAACTAACACTGACTAAAAAAGGCAGGTAGAATACTTAAGTGTCTTGTAAAGTCACAGCACTGACAACCAGGCGGCTTCACATAGGAGGATTTGCCCAAGCATTCCTGGGAACAGTGAGCTGAGGGATAATGAGGCCGCAGACACTGCCAGGGAGTGAGGGAGAGACAGATATGCAGCTCCAGGGTGGGAACATTTGGGGTGGGGGAGGGGCTTCAGGTCCAAGCTCTATCCCCCTGCTGGCAAAACCACCGGGTACTGCGGGCTCTAATAAAACGGTTTATAGAGAAAACCTGACCTGTCCCATGCCCTGGTGATCTAGTGGGATCGCCTGTACTGCCACAGTGTCCACCGCCAGCGCGCGCGGCCCGCCTCCCACTGACCGCGCCGGATCGCGATAAAGACCGGGTCCCGCAAGCGAGACCCACTTACCACCTCCCGAAGTGCGGCCACGCGATCCCGGAGAGCCCCCGTCGTGTGTGCCTGACAAGAAGAAAATCGGAGCCTCCTGCTGTAGTTACCCGGCAACCAGGGCTCGGGAGTGTACAGCGCCGCTGGGGAGAGCCGGAGCTGCAGCCGTGAATGTCCACTGACATGTAACACTGCTGCTGCCCTTGAAGTCTTCACTTTTTTCCTCAGAAAAAAAGCTCTTCTTAGGGCTGCCTGGAGCAGACCCTCTGTTAAGTGCCTGCTACTGCAGCACCAACTACAAAACTGAGATCCTGTGCAGGGAGGCGGGGTGATATAGGAGGCGGCGCTATGCATTCTGGGAACAGTCAAAGCTTTGAGCCTGTTGGTGCCTCGGATCAAGATCCTACTCTACACCCCATTGTCCATTCCTTGTGGAGCCCAGTGTACCCCGCAGCAGAAATGTATCTTGGTGTGAATCCAAGAAGTCTCCTGCGGTGGAGTTTAAATTAGGACGTCTTCTCTTATTTCTACAGGCGGGTGTGGATGCTGGCTTGAGATTATCAAGGTCCAAATTTTGGCCTTGTCCATTTTCTTTCAGAAACAGTTGGCTTCCCTTCATGAGGTCCAGACGTTCGTGAAGGGGGTTCTGCGCATCCAACCTCCCTTTGTGCCTCCTGCGGCGCCATGGGATCTGAATGTGGTGTTGCAGTTCCTTAAATCGGACTGGTTTGAGCCTCTACAAGAGATAGAGTTGAAGTTTCTCACTTGGAAAGTGGTCATGTTGTTGGCCTTGGCCTCAGGCGGACGAGTGTCTGAATTAGGGGCTCTGTCACACAAGAGTCCTTATTTGATTTTTCATGAAGATAGAGCTGAACTGCGGACGCGTCTGCATTTTCTTCGAAAGGTTGTGTCTTATTTCCATATCAACCAACCTGTGGGGGTGCCAGTGGCTTCTGACACCTCAGCCGTTTCAAAGTCCTTGGATGTCGTCAGAGCGTTGAGGACTTATGTTGCAAAAACGGCTCGGATAAGGAAAACAGAATCTTTGTTTGTCCTCTATGACCCCAACAAGATTGGGGGTCCTGCTTCTAAGCAGACTATTGCGCGCTGGATCAGAGGTACCATTCAGCACGCTTATACCACTGCAGGATTGCCGTTACCGAGTTCGGTAAAGGCCCACTCTACAAGGAAAGTGGGTTCTTCCTGGACGGCTGCCTGGGGTGTCTCGGCGTTGCAAATTTGCCAAGCAGCTACATGGTCAGGGGCAAACACGTTTGCTAAGTTTTACAGGTTTGAAACCTTGGCTGCTGATGACCTTCAGTTTGGTCAGTCAGTTCTGCAGAAACATTAGCACTTTCCTGCCCGTACTGGGAGCTTTGGTACATCCCCATGGTACTAAAATGGACCCCAGCATCCTCTAGGACGTAAGAGAAAATAGGATTTTAATTACCTACTGGTAAATCCTTTTCTCGTAGTCCGTAGAGGATGCTGGGCGCCCGTCCAGTGCTCATTTTTCCTGCAAATTAAGTTTTGTCTTTTTACACAGGTTCTCATGTGTTAAGATGTTTTACAGCAGTTGCTGTTACGTTATGCATGCACGTTAGCATGGGTTATGTTAAAGGCCATGTTAGGCGGCATGTTGGTATAGTGTGAGCTGGTGTGAATCTCGCCACTAGTTTAATGTGAATTCTCCTCTCGAAGTTGTCCGTCTCCTCGGGCACAGTTCCTATACTGAGGTCTGGAGGGGAGGGGGGGGCATAGAGGGAGGAGCCAGTTCACACTGTTGAAAAGTCTTAAGTGCCGAAGGCTCCTGCGGAACCGTCTATACCCCATGGTACTAAAATGGACCCCAGCATTCTCTACGGACTACGAGAAAAGGATTTACTGGTAGGTAATTAAAATCCTATTTTTAATTACCTACCAGTAAATCCTTTTCTCGCAGTCCATAGGGGATATTGGGGAGACTTAGTACGAGGAGGTATAGACTGGATCCAAAGGAGACGGTGCACTTTAAATCTCTTCACTGGGTGTGCTGGCTCCTCCCCTCTATGTCCCCTCCCACAGGCAGTTATAGGTAAAACAGTGCCCGAAGGAGAAAGGACATATATGAGAGAAGGAACAGCATAACAATGGCCCTCATTCCGAGTTGTTCGCTCGTTGCCGATTTTCTCTATTTTGCGATTAGTCGCTTACTGCGCATGCGCAATGTTCGCAGAGCGCATGCGCTTAGTTATTTTACTCAACAGTTAGGTATTTTACTCACGGCATTACGAGGAATTTTCTTCATTCTGGTGATCGGAGTGTGATTGACAGGAAATGGGTGTTTCTGGGCGGAAACTGACCGTTTTATGGGTGTGTGTGAAAAAACACTGCCGTTTCTGGGAAAAACGCGGGAGTGGCTGGAGAAATGGGGGAGTGTCTGGGCGATCGCTGGGCGTGTGTGTGACGTCAAACCAGGAACGAAACTGACTGAACTGATCGCAGTGGCAGAGTAAGTGTCGAGCTACTCAGAACCTGCTAAGAAATTTCTATTCGCAATTTTGAGACTCTTTCGTTCGCAATTCTGCTAAGCTAAGATTCACTCCCAATAGGCGGCGGCTTACCGTGTGCAATGCTGCTAAAAGCTAAAAGGAATGAGGGCCAATGAGTGGTGAGCTTTATATATGAGCACACCACGAACATAACAACCAGCAACGGCTGGTAACAACAACAGCAACAGCTGAACAGGTAACCATATAAAAGAGAACCTGTATAAAAGTCAACGCACTGAGGCGGGCGCCCAATATCCCTTATGGCTTACGAGAAAAGGATTTACCGGTAGGTAATTAAAATCCTATTTTCTCTAGCATCCATAAGGAATATTGGGGAGACTTAGTACGATGGGGACGTCCCAAAGCTTCCAGAAAGGGCGGGAATGTGTGGAGACTGCTGCAGCACCGCATGCCCAAACTGGGTATACTCTTTGGCCAGGGTATCAAACTTGTAGAATTTCACAAAGGTGTTCTTCCCCGACCAGGTAGCAGCTCTGCATAGTTGCTAGGCAAAGACTTGACAATGTCTATAATATTTGTCCTATTAAAAACACGTTAAAGGTTAAAGAACACAGTACGCAATTGGCGCAAAAAGTACCGCAAGGGTACTCCCTTAACTATACCTTAAGGAATGTACTTATACTGTAAACATTTGTGCAGTGACAATGTGTAGATGTAATGCAGTGTAACCTTGTTAGCTTAAAAGCTGTATGTGCGACTATGACGCTCTGAGAAACCTTTATGCATTTATAATAACCAATCAAATATCGGTCTAAGGTTCTAACGCCTTTAGTGAGAGAATGAACGTTCAAAAAGAATAATACAATACAAGCTATACACTACCAAAATAACATAGAATATCTAACCAAGTTACTACACATAAAATACAATAAAGACACAATTACTTTTAAAAGGGGAAGGAGAGAGAGAATGACTTATAACATTAAATAAGAGACAATATGGTTGCAGATAAAACTACACATGTGAGAAACAATCGCTGCGCAGTTATTCAATGCTGAGAATCTTTGTGGAGAAAATACTTGACCTTACCCATACTGGCTGTCCCTATATACACAACCCTACAATACCGCATGGGACAGAAGCTAGACTCCATTTTGAGAAAACTCCCATGAAGACTGCAACACATGGTTGAAAGGGGGAGGGGAAAACACCCGGCAGCAGCCATTTTAGATTTGCAGGTCCAAACACATGGCACTCTCTACTACACCACAATCACATAGCAGAAGACACAAGACTCCATTTTATTCCAAAATGTCCAAGCCTCAGAACAATGCATATGTTCTGATTTTACAATTCCAAACCATCTAAATCACCTTTCACAATTTCAATCCAACTTCCTAGAACCATCCCACTCACCCTCACACTCCAAACAACTCCAGCACCTCAACAACCAGAGCACACTCACCACAAGACCAGATCACAATGTAACCACACATCTCAGCCCGCCACTGCCACAAGCACATGCCCAAACGCAACTGCATGGTGGTATTTATGATTAACAAGATATATATTATAACTAACCAGTACAATCTATTTTAAATCACCATAGGCAAACAAATACCACAAATGCTATGCTACAGGTTGTCTAATGTCCCAGCTACCATCACAGATTCCCAGATCTATCACACAAACACCCAACAATCACACAACCAAGTTACAATATCCTATTTAAACCAGAAAGCAATCTGTCTATATTTCCTTATCTAGCCATGTGAATTCAATACTTAGCCTTTGGTGCCTGGTGATGATCCAGCCATGCTTCTGGGAGCTTTGTTCTGAGTGTCGCTTCATTACATCTGTTCTCTGCGGCCACCAGCAAAAAACTGACCCCCAACCCCCCCAGACAGGAACTATCCTCCTGTGTGTCTGTTCCTAGGGGAGGGGTCTCTCTCTCTCTCCTTTGTATATGTTAATCAGGTTCAGCCCTGAAAATCTTAGTAAAAGGTTGGCTTGATCATCCATTGTTCTCAACAAAGTGATCTCAGCTTTTATACATATAATCATATCTATCCGCTGCAATGTCCCACAACTTCACAACCAGCATCAAACTAACCCACACATCATTCTGCTTGCTTCAATACCAAACATGATGGGCGCATCTGGTTCTGTTCAGATAATACATATTCATGACATCAATTCATCAGCCAATTCTAAATCTCCATGATGTCTGGTGCTTGACATTATTATAACCATGTACTGTATGAAACAAGCGCCGAATCCATCTCCGTGCCATGTCCGAGCAAATGCGTGTGTTTCCATATATTGCTGTGCTTGCTGCGCATATTTGCAAGTATAGCGACTTAAATGTGTGTGTGGTTTGTATGTTCTCTCTATGTAATATTTTTGACTTTGACAGTCCACCCTTTGGCAGTCACCAATAACTGCCACTTCCTAAAACATTTCAAAAAGAGAAAAATATATGTCAGGGGTTAATACATTTCCATGGTTGGGTAAGGGAGGAGAGAGGAGAAGGTGTGAAGAGGGTATGACCTAGTGAGATAGCAGAAGCATGTGTGTATGAATCCGTGTTTGGGGGGTCATGTATCATCGTGCCGTACGTGTTTTAAATCAAGCTTCGAGGTATTGCGAAGTATACATTTGAATTCCTTCTTATCCCGTGGTACGGGTCTGTGGATGGGCTGTCAAACTTTACCGAGCTCTTTTCGGCTGTGGTTGTAACAAAATGGGGAAGCACATTTTAGTTGATGATACATGAATGGGGGAATATGTGCTTGCTGATATCTGTGCCTGTATTCCCTATCGACTATGTGTATAATTACCTGAGGGTTGTAGAGATGAAGATAAGACATAATTACGGTAAATGCAGTGGTATTCTATGTCAGGTTAATGAACATTCGTCGATTGAGGTCTTGTTCGGTGTCTGTTGAATGCAGTCTTCTTTGTGCTTTTGCCCATTAGGTGCGAGCAAAAAGCTTTGTCAATGTCCATAGATTAACAAAAATGTTGGGCTAGCGTAATTTTAAAATTTCTAGGGAAACTGGGGATCTATGGCAAAGTTCATCAAATCTCTGGGTATAAGGTTGTCAAAACTTCTTCTTTAATCCATCCGTTGTCTGTATACAGGATCATGAAACTCCTCGTCAAAAGTGGGTCTTTTTACCTAGGAGAAACCGGAAAAACAGGTGAAGGAAACGGACCGTAGAAATCGCATTTTCATCACATCATTGTTTCTACCGTTGGGTCATAAATCAAGTCCATTGGAATTACAGTTTCCTCACTCCTTAGACTCATTACCTCAGGTAGTACTTTTCCAATATAACACAATCCTTCAGAGTTTGGGGCAAGCCGCTCATACGCCTTTCTCCCGCATATGAAATATGCATCATCGGGGAGAACATATGGGACGGAGTAGGACATAACCATATTACACACCTTCCATGTGAAATCTCCTAACCCTAATTCTTCCATCTGCTTAGTACACGTATCAGGTTGTACGATATGTGCACAGTATCCTGGTGATACCTCTCCAACTCTCGTAATCCTATTTCCTAAGGTATACCTATACCGGAAAGATTTTCCTCTACTGGCTATGTGGCGTACAAGCTCTGTATCTGTCGGCATTCTATCTGCTCTATATGAAAAGGTCATGGTTTGGTTACTCCATGACACTTCCCAATTTCCCGGCTTTCGGGGATTGGTAATGTTAAAACATACTAGGGGTCTATCCACATGATATTGGTGGAGCTTCAAACTAGGAGGACTAGAGATATTAAACCTCCTGTCCACCGGTCTCCCACCCTTTAGCTCAAGTACCTCCCCTACCGTTAAAGGAAATGGTACTAGTCCTGATTTGCTATGACCTTGAGGTACTTGAGAGCATACCCAACAATCTGTTTTATTTAACACGCTACCCACTAAGGAGTGATAGTCACTCAATGGATGCCGGTCCATATGGATATTAAAACTGGATTGGCATTTCTTAATGCACCCATCCTCAATTACATTGTTACAGAGCCTACAGATACAGTTTTCTTTTCAGCTAACAATGTTTACAAATAACATGGCTGTTAGATCGTTTCCGGTACTCGCCTTTGCTCGGTGCTTGTGTTGCTATTGGAAATTTACACCTCCGTCTTAGTCATTGGAACCTTTCTGGATCCTTTCTCGACCTCACTGGTACTCTCACAGACTGCTCGGGTCAACGTCATGGTCAACAGGAAAATCCATATCACAGTCTCTCGGGGCAAGTCCATCTTACAGGAGGAGAAAAGAAGAAATTTGTAATGGGGTACAGAAAATCAGTTTGAGGGGGAGAGAAACTTGTTACGATAATTAGTTCTCTCGTCTTGTTGTTCTCCTTGTTCTGCTGTCTTCTCAAAGGTGCTGTCTCTCAGTCTTCCAAACGAACATTCTGGTGATGCAATATTCCCTCCAAACCAGCGATCTTTCTGTAAGGAGCAAAAATCTTGCATTACCATTTGTCTAACTGATGGGTGACATACCATCTTTAAAACATGAAAGCATGAGTGAGAAGAGAGAGAAAACAACAACAGTAAAAAAAAAACAAAAGAGAGAGAACAATTTATATGCATGTGTATATTACTTAAATCAACAATAGCCATCAATAGGAAAAGAGAAAAAAAACATTTTTCAAACATTTTAAAACATTGTCAGATCGTCAGGCTGTCATATCTACATGTCCAATGGTTTCTTTGCGCCGTCCCTCCCCCCAGCACCATACTCCACTTTCTGTATCTGGCCAGGATACATTGATGCGGATAGGTCATGCTGGGGTTTGGTAGACTTCTGCAAAGACCAAGTATATATGCAATGTTTGAATCCTACCAATATTCGTCAGAGATGGGGAGAGAGAAAAAGAAACATTTCACAGATACATTTACAACGATTCACCTGGTCATTCCTGTGTCTTCAGGGAATGACCTCCCAATTTATTAACCGTTACCTCAGGCTTACCATCAGTTCTAATGATCACCTTTCCTGACCACATATCATGGGTGTGGCCCAAAATTCTTCCTATATGATCCCTGATTATAATTTGGTGTGTCCTAACTTTTCTCATTTCTTGGTCTAGGGGGTCTGACTTTATGTGGGCTATTACAGTTGCTGGCATAATGCCCTTCTCTTTTGCAAAGATCACAAATCCTTGAGTTCCTCCATGTGCCAATGGCCTGGGGTTTTGGTTGATTTGATGCCTCCTCAAACGCTTGGATGCTCATCACCATCAACTGCTTTCCCTGTACCTACCTGATTCCTTGAATACCATGATTATGTCGTTGTCTAGGGGGTTCATATACCTTCTGTGAATCTTTGATCATACACTTAGATCTTTCCTAGGATCTGGGTAATCAGACATGATTGATCTCAATTCTGTCCGGGACCAGGGATGGCGCATTGCACTGTCCTTGACGGGAATGATTCCCTGATCGTCAGTCTTCCCATTGGGGACTGTGATTCACCCTGACAGGACTAAACTCAATTACATCACCTTGTTTTGGTCTTACAATATGGGGTACATTTGTTTGTGCGTGATATAAAACTTTGTACGTACCTGTGGACACGACCTCACCTGACCCTCCGTTAGGGGGTTTGATTATTGCCTTTACCGATTTGGTCGCGTCCACCTGGATGTCTTGTGTGATGGTTGCTGGGAGAGGTGCCGACATCGTGCTGGGCTCACTTTCTTGTTCGTATTCCTGAGGGAAGTTTGACATGGGGTGCGACTTGCACAGGTTAACATTTGTAATTTTTTACACTTTCATTTTCATAAACATTGTTACATTTTACACTTTCATTCTTAAGACAGTTACTAAGTGCGTTTTTATCGTACAACCTTGTGCCTTTCTCCGCAACCACAATTCTCTCCATTGCCATGTCTCTCCTCCCAAGATGAAAGTCAGATATGTCAGTTACCTCTCTTTGAAATTCACTTTCCTGTTGCCACAGGTTTAAACAATCATAATGTTTGCTCCGTCTCTTAGCTGATTTGATGAGACATATCCTCCTCCTTAAATTTTGCAACACTTCTGGGCTGAAGCTACCTACTCTTGGGAATTTCTCCCCGTCATGTACCGTCATTCTCTCCCATTCATCACATAAAGCTTCTGTGTGACTTCCGTATTTCTCACACATTACATACCTTGCCGACCCGACTGGTCGGTTCACTGAATCAACCCGAACCGAGGTTGATCGCCCCCTACCTGAACAAGTGGCCCCCCATAGTTCGAAGGTGTTGCTTTATTCAGCCAACCCTTACGCAAACCAAAATGTTCAAAATAGGCTGACAGTGGCGGTTTACCGAGTACCCCACTCACTCGCCCACGCCGACCAATACGACCTGATCACACCGATATGGTGCTGGCGTACTCGACCCAGGGCCCCTGCGACCTGAACCTCTATTTACTGGAACCTGTGAGGGTGATCCGAAGAACACTTACTCTTTCCAGTAACTATTGGTTGTTGGATAGTTCCTGAGTGAGCAGCGAACCTCCCTTAAAATAAAAAAAATTACACAAATCACGTTAGAATGTACAAATAGCGTTTATGACCTTCGTACACAAATAGTACCGGTCAGGTTTACTAATGCACACAATTACGTGCGGTACAATCGTTCAGCACATAAGCAACTAATCTTATGTACTGAGCGACCAACGGAATCGAAAATTACGGCTGCGAATTCCTTCAGCCAGAGCTTGTATGGCCTATATGGGTGTTGCACCAACCCTTTCTTGGTGTTGTGCCTGTGGACTGTATAGCGGACTTCCTTGTCTGCTGTACCTAAACCTGCTGGTCTGCTATGACCTCCTGGTCTGCTACACTCTAATGCTCAAATTGTATGTTTTAACCAGGGATGCCTCCCTAGCCACCATGTACGTCACTTACACGCATGTACCTCACGAGAACTCGACTTTTCTTGTGGTTCAACCTCAAAAATTGTAAAAACAAACACTCACTCACCACATATACACTTTTGTTTCTATTTCTATTTCTGCGCAGAAATTTTCTTTAGACCAGATGTGTTGTGAATTTGGAGAAGGATCTGTTAATCTAAATTTCGGACACTAAAATAGACTTGCGCTACTTACCACGTTGCCACCTTTCCGCCTGTTGCAATAACACTGTCGTGTGATTTGAGTTACGTGGGCGTACCCGGACGCTCCGTTGCGTAATATACGCTGCGTGCGTCGGCCTTTGAGTTGCGTACGCGAGTCTCAGCCCTTTGTTAGAGACACGTGCACGCAAAGCAAATATCCACCGTAACACAATGTACACTTTATCAATGTAGATGATCCTCGATCATCTACCGCGCACCACACCAATCTCTCCTTATACCTTAGGTAGAGTTGCGTGTGGGCTTTTTACAATTATACCCTTAAATATTACTTTTTATCTTTTTAACTACTAATAGCAACAAATCTTTCTTAGCACGTTATCAATGCAAATGGCAAACAGGAAGGTGAGATGTGAAACTTACACAAATGAACATGCAATTCTAAATTAATCTAATAACATATATTGATGTAAGCACACGCATATAGATATTACATATATGAGACCCTATTAGTGCTTCTACTTTGCATATGAATGTGCAATTTCTTTCACTGCTGGGAGAGAAAAAAACAAACAAACAACAAACCAGTCCCACAGGTCATTTGCATTTCAATGGCCATCCTACAAATAGCAGCGTTAAAACAGGTTCTTGAAGAGAGACAGTTACACAAAAAAAAAACTACTTGTGTATTTCTTAAATCAAATATTTAATTATTAACTGTTATTAAACTCTATCTGAACTACTTATGATTGACTATGATATGGACTAAACAAATGCATTAAAAAAAAACTCATTAAATGATGATTTCTTTTTGACAGTGGATGGCTGATTATTTCCTGAGTCAACTGAAAATCAGCCGTTCAAAAAAATATATTTTTTTTTTGACCTTCCCAAAATGGCCGCTGCTCCTCCCCCATCCATGAGGTTTACACAAAATGGGGGACAGACCTTTTGTCACAAAGAAAAATCATCATGCCAGCCCCTTTTAGTTATCACGCTATGCAGGGCGATTAAAAATAATTTTAAACCTATTTAAACAGACAAACCATCCAATCTGCGTGTGCAGTTGGCACCAAATAGAAATAAAAACCAGATTTACAAAGACAATAACGTACTGTTCTTACCTTCCAGTTCCCGAATTCCCTCAGCACTCCTTACCAAGTGAAGCAGGCGCTTATCTGGTCAGCACTGCAGTATCCCCGACCTCCAAACGGTTTAACGAGGGATACTACCTTCCACTCTTTGCTGACCGATAATGTCTGCTGAAGTTACCTAGTGCAGATATGTGAAGACCGGAGGAGCTCCCCAATTGACAATGTCTATAATATTTGTCCTATTAAAAACACGTTAAAGGTTAAAGAACACAGTACGCAATTGGCGCAAAAAGTACCGCAAGGGTACTCCCTTAACTATACCTTAAGGAATGTACTTATACTGTAAACATTTGTGCAGTGACAATGTGTAGATGTAATGCAGTGTAACCTTGTTAGCTTAAAAGCTGTATGTGCGACTATGACGCTCTGAGAAACCTTTATGCATTTATAATAACCAATCAAATATCGGTCTAAGGTTCTAACGCCTTTAGTGAGAGAATGAACGTTCAAAAAGAATAATACAATACAAGCTATACACTACCAAAATAACATAGAATATCTAACCAAGTTACTACACATAAAATACAATAAAGACACAATTACTTTTAAAAGGGGAAGGAGAGAGAGAATGACTTATAACATTAAATAAGAGACAATATGGTTGCAGATAAAACTACACATGTGAGAAACAATCGCTGCGCAGTTATTCAATGCTGAGAATCTTTGTGGAGAAAATACTTGACCTTACCCATACTGGCTGTCCCTATATACACAACCCTACAATACCGCATGGGACAGAAGCTAGACTCCATTTTGAGAAAACTCCCATGAAGACTGCAACACATGGTTGAAAGGGGGAGGGGAAAACACCCGGCAGCAGCCATTTTAGATTTGCAGGTCCAAACACATGGCACTCTCTACTACACCACAATCACATAGCAGAAGACACAAGACTCCATTTTATTCCAAAATGTCCAAGCCTCAGAACAATGCATATGTTCTGATTTTACAATTCCAAACCATCTAAATCACCTTTCACAATTTCAATCCAACTTCCTAGAACCATCCCACTCACCCTCACACTCCAAACAACTCCAGCACCTCAACAACCAGAGCACACTCACCACAAGACCAGATCACAATGTAACCACACATCTCAGCCCGCCACTGCCACAAGCACATGCCCAAACGCAACTGCATGGTGGTATTTATGATTAACAAGATATATATTATAACTAACCAGTACAATCTATTTTAAATCACCATAGGCAAACAAATACCACAAATGCTATGCTACAGGTTGTCTAATGTCCCAGCTACCATCACAGATTCCCAGATCTATCACACAAACACCCAACAATCACACAACCAAGTTACAATATCCTATTTAAACCAGAAAGCAATCTGTCTATATTTCCTTATCTAGCCATGTGAATTCAATACTTAGCCTTTGATGCCTGGTGATGATCCAGCCATGCTTCTGGGAGCTTTGTTCTGAGTGTCGCTTCATTACATCTGTTCTCTGAGGCCACCAGCAAAAAACTGACCCCCAACCCCCCCAGACAGGAACTATCCTCCTGTGTGTCTGTTCCTAGGGGAGGGGTCTCTCTCTCTCCTTTGTATATGTTAATCAGGTTCAGCCCTGAAAATCTTAGTAAAAGGTTGGCTTGATCATCCATTGTTCTCAACAAAGTGATCTCAGCTTTTATACATATAATCATATCTATCCGCTGCAATGTCCCACAACTTCACAACCAGCATCAAACTAACCCACACATCATTCTGCTTGCTTCAATACCAAACATGATGGGCGCATCTGGTTCTGTTCAGATAATACATATTCATGACATCAATTCATCAGCCAATTCTAAATCTCCATGATGTCTGGTGCTTGACATTATTATAACCATGTACTGTATGAAACAAGCGCCGAATCCATCTCCGTGCCATGTCCGAGCAAATGCGTGTGTTTCCATATATTGCTGTGCTCGCTGCGCATATTTGCAAGTATAGCGACTTAAATGTGTGTGTGGTTTGTATGTTCTCTCTATGTAATATTTTTGACTTTGACAGACTCCACAAGCAGCCGCCCAGGAAGAGCCCACCGATCTTGTAGAATGGGCCTTCACAAACATAGGAACAGGTAAGGCTGCCGACACATAGCACTGTTGGATAGTAAGACTAAGCCAACGAGCAATGGACTGCTTCAAAGCAGGACAACCCTTCTTCTGTGCATCATAGAGCATGAACAAGGAATCCGTCTTTCTGATCCAAGCCGTTCGCTTAACATAGATCTTCAAGGCTCGCACAGCATCCAAATCCTCCAGAAAAGCAGAAGTGTCAGAACTGGACGGAACCACAATAGGTTGATTCAAGTGAAATGCAGGGAAAACCTTCGGCAGGAACTGCTGTAAAGTCCTGAGCTCCTCTCTGTCCTCGTAATAGGCCAAGTAGGGACTTTTACACGATAAGGCCCCCAATTCTGAGACACGTCTAGCAGAAGCCAGGGCCAGTAACATCACTGTCTTCCAAGTGAGGTACTTGTCTTCTACAGTCATCAAAGGCTTAAACGAGGAGGACTGTAGAAATTCCAACACCACATTCAAATCCCAGGGCACCGTAGGCGGCACAAAAGGAGGTTGTATGTGGAGTACCCCTTACAAGATGGTCTGAACTTCTGGCAACAGTGCCAATTTCTACTGGAAGAAAATGGAAAGAGCTGAAATCTGTACCTTAATGGAACCCAGACGCAAGCCCTTATCCAAACCAGCCTGCAGGAAACATAAGAAACGTCCCAAGTGGAACTCTGCAGGTGGATACGTGCATTCCTCGCACCAAGAGACATATCTTCTTTAGATATGATGATAGTGTTTTGACGTCACAGGTTTCCTGGCCTGAACCATGACAGCAATAACCTTTTTGGAAAGGCCCTTGTAAGCTAGGATGTTCCGCTCAACTTCCATGCCATCAAACGAAGTCGCCGTAAGTCCAGGTAGATGAACGGTCCCTGTTGAAGAAGATTGCTTCTTAGTGGTAGAGGCCAAGGGTCTTTGTCCAGAAGATTTGCGTACCCCGCCCTCTGATGCCAATCCGGGGCAATCAGAATTGCCTGGACTCCTTGATTTCTGATTCGCTTGAGCACCCTTGGGAGAAACGAAATTGGAGGAAACAGGTAGACCAGCTGTTAAGGCCAAGGTGACATCAGTGCATCCACTTCCTCGCCTGAGGGTCCCTGGTTCGTGAGCAATACCAGTGAAGCTTCTTGTTGAGACGAGAAGCCATCATGTCTATCTACGGGTAGCCCCACCGGTGGATGGTCTGCTGGAAAACCTGATGGTGGAGACCCCACTCCCCTTGGTGGAGATTGTGACGACTCAGGAAGTCCGCTTCCCAGTTGTCCACACGCGGAATGAAGATTGCCGACATTGCTCTTGCATTTCTTTCCGCCCAGAGGAGTATTTTTGACACCTCTCGCACGTAGGCTCTGCTTTTTGTTCCTCCATAGCAGTGGCGTTGTCCAACTGAACTTGAATCGCGCGATCCGTGAGCAGAGGAGAGGCCTGAAGCAGCATTGTAGATCGCCCGAAATTCCAGAATGTTGATCGGAAGGAGGGCTTTGTGGGATGACCACCTGCCCTGGAACTGTGCACCCTGGGTGACAGTACTCTATCCTCACAGACTCGCATCCATCGTGAGGAGGGTCCAATCCTGCAGCCCGAAACTCTGGCCTTCCAGTAGGTTGGAGGACTGCAGCCACCACAGGAGGGAAATCCTGGCCTGAGATGACAGCCGAATCATCCGGTGCATCTGTAGATGTGATCCGGACCACTTGCTCAGAAGATCCAATGAAATGTTCTGGCATGGAACATCCCATATTGGATCGCCTTGTATGAGGCGACCATTTTCCCCAACAATCTGATGCAAAGATGTACAGATATTCGAGTAGGTCGGAGCACCATGCGGACCATCTCCTGAAGTTGTCTAGCTTTGTCCTCCGGGAGAAACACCCTCATGGCCACTGTATCCAGCAACATCCCCAGGGACAGGTGCCGTTGGGTCGACTCCAGGTGGGACTTCTGTAGATTGAGAATCCACGTATTGGTGCGACAGAAGTTGGATAGAGTGGTTGATATGGAGCAATAAAGGCTCCCTGGATCTTGCTTTTATCAGAAGATCGTCCAGGTAAGGGACAACGTTGACCCCCTGGACCCGGAGTTGGAGCATCATCTCGGCCATCACTTTCGTGAATACCCCCGGAGCCGTGGACAGGCCAAAGGGTAGTGCCTGGAACTGGTAATGATTATCCAGTAGGGCAAACCTCAGATAAGCCTGAAGAGGTGGCCAAATTGGAATATGAAGGTAGGCATCCTTGATATCCAAGGAAACCAGGAATTCCTGTTCTTCCAGGCCCGCAATCACTGCTCTCAGGGATTCCATTTTGAACTTGAAAACCTTCAGGTAAGGATTCAAGGACTTTAGATTCAAAATGGGCCGTACCGAGTCGTCCGGCTTTGGTACCACAAGCATGTCGGAGTAATAACCCCTGCCTCGTTGTGTTATCGGTACTGGAACAATGACATGGGACAGGACCAACTTTCGTATGGCCTGTTGCAACGTAACCTGCGTATCCTCCAAAGCTGGTAAGCTTGATTTTAAAAATCGTTGGGGAGGAGCACCGTCGAACTCCAGCTTGTAGCCCTGACAAAAGAGTTCCCTTACCCAGGTATCCTGGCAGGAGCCTTCCCAGATGCGGCTGAAGTGATGCAGTTAAGCTCCCACCTCGAGATCCCCTCAGGGTGGGTGGGTACCGTCATGCTGAGGACTTAGTGGAAGCAGAACTGGTGCTCTGTTCCTGAAAGCCGGTGGTGGCAGGTTTTTTTGACATACCTCTGGTGCCTCTATTTGCATTGGAGACACCTCTGGCTCTAGATCGAAATCTGCTTGTCACAACTGAGGGTTTAAGCTGACGGGAGGAAGCCTCAGTTGTAGGGGCTGGAATGAAGTTAAACTTAGATGGTTTAATCAGACCCCTGGACATGTAAGTGTGGAAGGAAACCCGAAGGTGTGACCATGACAAGCAAGTTAAAAGTCAAATGAAAGTTTATTAAACAGACTCCGTATAATCGCAACAGTGTTCACAGTCAGTATTAGCAGTGGCAGATAATACAGTTCCTGGATCACTAAACCATAGAAGGTATAACAGGGCACTGGTAGGTTGCAGAACAGATGTTATAGTCCTTGGGTAGAATAACCTTACCAGGCCAGGCTGTAGTAGTGGAGACAACCGAGGAACACGCCAGTAGGTGTATAAGATGATGCTGGTAACTGGAATGCACTGAAGGAGTCACTGGACGGAACCAGCCAGATGGTGGAGACACGGAGTTAAAACTGAAAGATGCTAGGGTGCGTGGGAACAGATGAAATGAAGAGTGGTTAACGGTGGTAGTGGATACTGCTGGTAAGTAGAAATCCGCTGGGAGAACACCGGCTCTTTAAGGAGGTTGAATTCTGTTGGAAGCAGGTTGCTGGAAACAGATGGGTTAATAGCTGCAAGCTTGGAAGCTGGAAGCAAACGAAGTAATAGCTGAAAGCTGGATCAGTCACAGAGGATTGCAGAGTCAGGCTGCACCGCAGGATGGAAAGCAGGTGCGGGTCTCTTTGTGGATGCTGGAGACAGGAGCTGGAACCTGGAGAAACAAACCACAGGAGAGAGAGACTGGAACAAGGTATGACATTCAAAGCACTGACATCTATCTGGCCTAGACACAGGATACTTATACCTGTTGCTATGCAGGCATTGGCTAGGCAATTATGCAGATTCCAGAGATGGTGGATTGGAGGAATAGGAGCATGTGATCAAATCCAACATGGCTGCGCCCATGCTGGAACCTGGAGGGAAAACTGGTTTGTAATGAAATGTGCAAACATAGTGATAATGGCGGCGCCGGCCGCGGAGGACAGGAGACGCCAGATGACAGCTACATGCTGAGACACCTGGAGGGCAGCAGAGGCCGCGGCAGGCATGATACATGATTCTGAGAACCTGCAGCAATAACACAGTAACGGCGGCGGAGGCCGCGGAGGACGGGAGACGCCATGTTGGATTCAAACATGGCGCCGCTGTGGTAGTGTCTCAGAATGACAGGAGGGATGTGCAGAGTGTTGACACAGATGAGGTCCGGATTTGGAACGCTGGGCCAGTCTCAGAAGACACCTAAACGGCAGGTAATGGCGTCCAGATACCCGGATCGTGACAGCACCCCCCCCCCTTTAGGAGTGGCCCCAGGACACTTCTTAGGCTTTAAAGGAAACTTTGAGTGGAAATTTCGGACCAAGGCAGGAGCATGGACGTCTGAGGCATTGGTCCAAGAGCGTTCTTCAGGACCATAGCCCTTCCAGTCAATGAGATACTGTAACTGACCGTAACGGAAACGTGAGTCCAAAATCTTGGCCACCTCGTACTCGACTCCCCGTTGAGTCTGAACTTTGGGAGCTGGAGGAAGTGCGGAATGAAACCGATTTAGGATCAGCGGTTTCAACAAGGAAACATGAAATGTCCTGGGTATTTTCAAGAAGGGTGGTAACTGTAATCTGTAGGCAACAGGATTGATGACTTGTTCAATCTTGAAGGGACCGATGTAGCGAGGTGCAAATTTCATGCTGGGAACTCTCAACCTCAAATTCTTCGTGGACAACCACACACGATCACCCACCTTGAGAGCAGGAACCGCTCTACGCTTCCTATCGGCAAACTTCTTATACCTGGATGAGGCTTTAAGCAGGGCTGCGCGGACGTTCCTCCAGTTATTTGAAAACTGACGCAAGGTGACATCCACTGCTGGAACAGAAGTTGCGGGAAGCGGTTGGAATTCTGGGACTTTAGGGTGGAATCCATAATTAATGAAGAATGGTGTAGAAGAAGATGAGGAATGGTATTGATTGTTGTGGCTGAACTCGGCCCAAGGAAGGAGTTGAACCCAGTCATCTTGAGAGGAAGACACATATATACGGAGGAAGGCCTCCAAGTCCTGATTCACCCTCTTGGTTTGACCATTGGTCTGAGGATGGTAAGCCGTGGAAAACTTTAACTTGACTTGGAGGGCTTGACACAAACTTCGCCAAAATTTGGCTACAAATTGTACTCCACGATCCGAGATGATCTCTTCAGGAAGACCGTGAAGTCGGAAGATCTCTTGTATAAATACTTGAGCCAACTTGGAAGCTGACGGAAGACCGGTGAGAGGGATGAAATGTGCCATCTTGGTGAACCGGTCAACTACCACCCAGATGGTATTAAACTTGTTGCAGATAGGTAGATCGGAAACAAAGTCCATCGACAAATGGGTCCATGGTCGACGGGGAACAGATAATGGAACCAGTTGCCCCGCAGGCGACTCGCGGGAGACTTTGTGTTGGGCACACTTTGGGCAGGAGGCAATAAATTCCATAACGTCCTTCTTCAGAGTTGGCCACCAGTAGGACCTAGAAATAAATTCAAGGGTTTTCTGAATGCCTGTATGTCCAGCAAAACGGGAAGCATGGGCCCAATGCATGAGCTTCTTCCTTAGAACTGGCTTAACAAAACTTTTCCCTGGTGGAGGCGTAGAGTCCATCCCTACCGTGGAGAATGCCAACGGATTAATAATAGGATGCTTGTCTGCAGACTCGGACTCATTTTCTTGCTCCCATGAGCGGGAAAGGGCATCGGCCTTACGATTCTGAGAACCCGGACAGAACTGGAGTTTAAAGTCAAACCTAGAAAAGAAAAGTGCCCATCTGGCCTGACGAGGATTCAGACATTGTGCGCCTTTGAGATATAAAAGATTTTTGTGGTCGGTAAGTATGGTGATTGAGTGGGAAGCTCCCTCCAACAGGTATCTCCACTCCTCCAGAGCGAGCTTGATGGCCAGCAACTCCTGATCGCCAATGGCATAGTTGCGCTCAGCTGGGGAGAACTTCCGGGAGAAGAAACTGCAAGGATGTAGATGTCCATCTTTGGCCCTCTGGGATAACACCGCTCCTACTCCAACGGAGGAGGCATCTACCTCTAAGATAAAAGGAGAGTCGGTGTCGGGCTGTTTCAGAACTGGTGCAGAGATGAACCGTTGCTTCAGAAGGTGAAAGGCCTGCGTAGCTACCTTGGACCACTTGGACGGATTAGCACCTTTCTTGGTTAATGCAGTGATAGGCGCCACAATGGTGGAAAAGTCTCGTATAAATTTTCTATAATAATTGGCGAACCCTAAGAACCTCTGGACCCCCTTGAGGGTTAAGGGTATAGGCCAATTCTGGATTGCTTGGAGTTTCTCAGGATCCATCTCTAGTCCGGAACCGGACACAATGTAACCTAGAAACGGAATGGTTTTAACTTCAAACACACACTTCTCCAATTTACAATAGAGGTGATTGACACGGAGACGGGAAAGAACCTCTTTTACCCAGAAACGATGATCTTCGAGATTATTAGCAAAGATGAGGATATCATCTAGATAAACCACGACATGGCGGTACAAGATGTCCCTGAAGATCTCATTCACGAAGTGCTGGAAGACTGCTGGAGCGTTGTTCAATCCGAAGGGCATGACGAGGTACTCATAATGTCCATCACGGGTGTTAAAGGCGGTCTTCCACTCGTCACCCTCACGGATTCGGATGAGATTGTAGGCACCCCTCAAGTCCAGCTTTGTAAAAATGGTTGCACCACTAACTCTATCAAAGAGCTCGTTAATCAGGGGTAAAGGGTATCGGTTCTTGACGGTAATGTCGTTCAGACCTCTGTAGTCGATGCACGGACGCAGACCACCGTCTTTCTTCTTAACGAAGAAGAAGCCTGCGCCGGCTGGAGAAGAAGATGGTCGGATGAAACCCTTCGCCAGGTTCTCTTTGATGTACTCTTCCATGGAGTGTGTCTCAGGCAGAGACAACGGATAAGTTCGGCCTCGCGGTGGAACCTTCCCTGGAATGAGGTCGATTGGGCAGTCCCATTCTCTATGAGGAGGAAGGATATCAGCAGAGGCTTTACTGAACACGTCCGTGAAGTCTTGATATGGAGGAGGCGGAACATCAGATGACCTGGGAAAGGAAGAACAAACAGGAAGAACTTTGGCTAAACAAGTCTCAGCACAGGAGGGACCCCATGCCAGTATTTGCGTAGTCGTCCAGTCAATCGATGGGTTGTGGAGACGGAGCCATGGAAGGCCTAAAACCACTGGATGTGTGGCTCTTGGAATCACTAGAAAAGAAATATACTCAGAATGAAGAACTCCCACTCTCAGACGAACTGGAAGAGTCCTTAAGGAAATGACTGCGTCAAAAATCTTGCTGCCATCCACGGCAGTCAAAGAGATGGACGAGGACAGTCTCTCGGTGGGTAGGGACCACCGTTTAACATAAGCTTCGGTTATGAAATTCCCAGCTGCTCCGGAATCAAGGAGGGCAATGACATTCCTGTAACGTTGAGCAATTTGGAACGACACTGGGAGGTTACAATCATGAGGAGATGGAGAGGAGATCATTACTCCTAGCCGGCCCTCTCCTTGGCGAGCTAGGATCTGGAGTTTCCCGAACGTTTGGGACAGGCGTTGATAGTGTGCGACGGAGCTGCACAGTAGAGACATAGAGACTCGGAGAGGCGTCTTCGGCGCTCAGCGGGAGATAGACGGGAACGACCAATTTGCATAGGCTCATCCTTGGATGGAGATGGTTGACGAGGAGGAGGAGCAGAAGATTTAGGAACGGATGATCTTCCTCGCTCAGTTGCTCTTTCTCTGAACCGTAGATCAACCTTCGTGCATAGTGAAATTAGCTCATCCAACTTAGAAGGCAAGTCTCTGGTAGCTAACTCATCTTTAATGCGTTCTGACAAGCCATGCCAGAATGCAGCATACAGGGCCTCGTCGTTCCAGGCCAGTTCAGATGCCAGGATTTTGAACTGTATAAGATACTGTCCCACAGTACGTGTTCCCTGGCGTAGACGGAGAATCTTAGATGAAGCAGAGGAAACCCGGCCCGGCTCATCGAAGATGCGCCTGAATGATGCTACAAAGTCAGTATAGGAGGACAGCAGGGGATCAGACTTCTCCCATAACGGTGATGCCCAATCAAGGGCTGAGCCACTGAGGAGAGAAATAATATAAGCAACTTTGGTACGGTCCCTGGGGAAGTTGCCAGATTGAAGCTCAAAATGGATTTCGCATTGGTTGAGAAATCCCCTGCAGAACCTTGGAGATCCGTCAAATTTTGCTGGCGTTGGAAGATGAAGACGTGGTATGGAAATGGGCAAGGTGGGTGGGGTTACAGCTGGAGTCACTGTGGTGGACGCACCAGACGTGCCAGGTCCACGGAGGGTCGTCTGAATCCCATCCAGCCGAGTAGAGAGATCCTGGAGACAGCGGATGATGTGACCTTGTGCAGCCTCCTGATGTTCGAGTCTGGCTGCCAGTTCTTGCATAGGTCTAGCCGCTTGATCCTGGTCTCCGGCTGGATTCATATGGTCAGTGCTTACTGTCACAACTGAGGGTTTAAGCTGACGGGAGGAAGCCTCAGTTGTAGGGGCTGGAATGAAGTTAAACTTAGATGGTTTAATCAGACCCCTGGACATGTAAGTGTGGAAGGAAACCCGAAGGTGTGACCATGACAAGCAAGTTAAAAGTCAAATGAAAGTTTATTAAACAGACTCCGTATAATCACAACAGTGTTCACAGTCAGTATTAGCAGTGGCAGATAATACAGTTCCTGGATCACTAAACCATAGAAGGTATAACAGGGCACTGGTAGGTTGCAGAACAGATGTTATAGTCCTTGGGTAGAATAACCTTACCAGGCCAGGCTGTAGTAGTGGAGACAACCGAGGAACACGCCAGTAGGTGTATAAGATGATGCTGGTAACTGGAATACACTGAAGGAGTCACTGGACGGAACCAGCCAGATGGTGGAGATACGGAGTTAAAACTGAAAGATGCTAGGGTGCGTGGAAACAGATGAAATGAAGAGTGGTTACCGGTGGTAGTGGATACTGCTGGTAAGTAGAAATCCGCTGGGAGAACACCGGCTCTTTAAGGAGGTTGAATTCTGTTGGAAGCAAGTTGCTGGAAACAGATGGGTTAATAGCTGAAAGCTTGGAAGCTGGAAGCAAACGAAGTAATAGCTGAAAGCTGGAGCAGTCACAGAGGATTGCAGAGTCAGGCTGCACCGCAGGATGGAAAGCAGGTGCGGGTCTCTTTGTGGATGCTGGAGACAGGAGCTGGAACCTGGAGAAACAAACCACAGGAGAGAGAGACTGGAACAAGGTATGACATTCAAAGCACTGACATCTATCTGGCCTAGACACAGGATACTTATACCTGCTGCTATGCAGGCATTGGCTAGGCAATTATGCAGATTCCAGAGATGGTGGATTGGAGGAATTGGAGCATGTGATCAAATCCAACATGGCTGCGCCCATGCTGGAACCTGGAGGGAAAACTGGTTTGTAATGAAATGTGCAAACATAGTGATAATGGCGGCGCCGGCCGCGGAGGACAGGAGACGCCAGACGACAGCTACATGCTGAGACACCTGGAGGGCAGCAGAGGCCGCGGCAGGCATGATACATGATTCTGAGAACCTGCAGCAATAACACAGTAACGGCGGCGGAGGCCGCGGAGGACGGGAGACGCCATGTTGGATTCAAACATGGCGCCGCTGTGGTAGTGTCTCAGAATGACAGGAGGGATGTGCAGAGTGTTGACACAGATGAGGTCCGGATTTGGAACGCTGGGCCAGTCTCAGAAGACACCTAAATGGCAGGTAATGGCGTCCAGATACCCGGATCGTGACACTGCTAGACTGAAAGGACTGCACTGGTGGCCCCAGGTAGGAACAACTAGCCAGCGGGGCCCCAGAGGGGAGAAACGGGGATTTCCCAGCCATGACTTTGGAAATCCACGTTTCCAACTCGACACCAAAGAGCCATTCCCAGAAAAGGGGAGGTATTCCACACTGCGCTTTGATTCTGCATCCGCTAACATAACCACAAAGCCCTGCGTGCCAGCACTGCCATGGCAGAAGTCCTAGCATTAATATTCCTCATCTCCTTAAGTGAGTCACACAGGGCGCATGTAGTGTCCTGAATGTGTTTGAGTAGAGTCTCCATAGTAACCAGAGGCATATCCCCAGAGAGGCCCCCCTGAATTTGAGTAGCCTACGTATGAATGGCATGGGTCATCCAGCAACCTGCTATGACCGGCCTCTGCGATACACCTGCTGCCATGTAAATAGATTTGAGTGAAGCTTCTATTTTTCTGTCCCCAGGATCCTTTATAGTAAAGGAGCCTGGGGCAGGCAGCACCGCCTTTTTGGACAGTCGAGAGACTGATACATCAACCCCCGGGGGTTCCTCCCAAAATTTCCTACCTTCAGGAGCAAATGGGAAAGTGCGCAAAAACTTTTTTGACACTTGGAATCTTTTGTCTGGATTTTTCCAGGCTAACTTGAATAAGTCATCTAACTCTGCTGAATCAGGGAAAGTGACATTAGGCTTGTTTTGTGTAAAGAAAAACGACTGCTGTGACACAGCATTCTCTAGAGGGAGTTTTAACAGGTCCCATATAGCCAGAATGAGGGGTTCAATACCCGTAGCAGAATCGGAATCCCCACTAACGGGATTCAAGTCCTCCCCATCCTCCTGTATTTCCTCATCTGAATCAGAGAGAAGAGCAGGCAAACCACACTTCTGTATGAGAGGGAGGGGGGGGGGGGGGGATTTGGCTGTGTAACATCTGCCCTAGCAGCTAAGTCTGCAACAGTCTGTTTTAGTAGCTGAGTTTTTTGTACATTAGCAGTGAGCTGGGATGACATATCAGACATCATAGTTTTAAGAGACCCTAGCCAGGAGGGCTGTGGACCCTCTCCCCCAGCCCCTTTACTGATTTGTGAAGATTAGCTGCATTGTTCACAAGAAACAGAATCAGATGATAGTGGAGATGTTATGATTCCAGCACTCTGGTCTGAGGAGATCTTATTGCAAGGACCGGAGCACTGGAACGTAATGTTGGGAAAGGGGAATGGAAAGGGAATAGCCCCTGGCGCCCTATCTCCGTTGTCTCGCCCGTGCTGTCAGTAAACTCTTGCGAGACTATGGTTGCTTGAGCCCATGGCAGCCGCGTTTGAAGGGCGGATTACGTCTGCCCAACTTCGATGCCCCCTCAGGTCTTAATGAGAGACAAAGAGTGTACCGAGACAGGGTGATAACAAGGCGCCCTCTTACTGAAACAACCAAAGCCAGGGGCTACTAACTAGCCTAAAACTAAATGTATGTGCAGCTTGCCACCAAAGGAAAAGAACAACAAAGGAAATGCTGACCACATGCCCACACAATACTTTTGTGTACCGGCGGTGACAGCATAAGCAGAACCCTCTGCAAAACACCAGTGACAGAAATAATAATGGAATACAGCGGCCTAGGCCGACGGACGCGGCAGAGCCGCTACTCACGGAACCGGTACGAATACTGGCAAACGGACAGGAACTCCCAATGCTGCTGACACAGACTCTTAGAACTGGAGGACAGGCAGAATCCCAAACGAAAAGACCGGTGGACACCAAGAAGCCAGAAACTTGACCAGGCAAAGGCACTGGACCTCAGGACAGGAACGCCTCACGGCAGGACACGGGATCAGACATAGGAATCGACACAGGGACTGACTCAGGAATCGACACAGGAAGCTCAGGAACTAGCAGGAACCAAGCTCAGAACTCAAGCAGACCGGATACCCAGAAATATCACCAGCATCTGTGAATTGCAGTCAGCCAGCATATAACAGAGAGGCCTAATTAATAATCTCATGCAGCTGCCCTGTTGCATGACTCCAAACTGACAAGATGCAATTAGCAGCCAGGTGAGGCTGAACACATGGGAACAAGCTGCAATTACACAGACTCACCAGCGGCAGCAGACAAGAGTATTCTAAAACAGAGCAGCAGGAAATCCTGGCATGCAAGACAACTTTATAAACATAAAATAGGAATGAACCACTACCTGTGGTTCATAACAGTATCCCCTCCTTAAGGGTGAGCTCCGAGCACCCCATGACACCCACGGGGAACATGAACAGAAGTATAACATAAAATACATAACCAAAATGCAAAAATGGAAATGAGCCACAGCCGTGGCTCATAACAGGAGAGAATCTAGTGTGACACACTGCAGAGCTTGTGTTTTACCCATATTTCACAGTAAGCACAATAACATACACACAGACAGTAATACTTTTCAAGTCTGCCCTTACTGTATGTGAGAGGAGACAACAGAGAGAGAGAGACACCAGCACACCCCTAGCTGCACAGCCCCAGTGAGGCTGACAGCTAATTATATCACAGTAACACTAATAATTTCTGTCCTGTAGAGGACCCAGATAGTGTACAATAGCGGCTCTCCCCTTTTGCTATACCCTGTACCAATTTTCCAGCGTGTTTTGTGAGGCAGGAAGCGCTGTGTGTGCTGTCTGTGGCTGCATTAAGCAGAGGAAGGTGCCAAAATGCAGCTGGTCCTGCTCTGAGGTAGCTCCACCCCCCGCAATGGTGCCGGAGCTACAGTGAATTTTTTATACTGGCAATGTCTCCTGTTTGCTTAAAAACAGCACACAAGTGCTAATTCAAGCTACATGAAGCCAGTCTACATGGGGGCTCTAGCGGGTCCCATATGCCACTCCTGTGTTCAGCCACACTTTGGACCAGGGACCCAGGTTTG